>NC_056689.1:71885982-72217648 GCF_018350215.1 Panthera leo | reverse complement strand
TGGGTCAGGATCATCATAACATCTGGGGCTGAGGGAACTGTGATCTTCAGGGGCAGCCAATTAGGAAATGAAACCAAAGAATCAAAACTCCTGGATGTTGTCAAGCCTCTGTTTAACATCAGCTCTGACAAGCATGACTCAAGTCCTTAAATGCCTGTGGTAGGAGGTGCTATGAAAACAGCTTCGTGGCTTTTATCCCTGCCCTCTTGGTGATTATAGCGTTAGAGGAAAACCTACTGAGGTTTTCATTGGGGTTTTATTTTTCTCTGAATTAAGATTTGGCAAAGAGCTAGGGAAGGACTTTTTCCAAGATCTTTCTAATCCTAGAAAACCTAAATTTAGCACTTGAAAAATGTTTGCTGGTCAACTATAAAAATCATCTTAAAATTTAAGAAGCAAACACTAGTCAATAAAAAGAAGGGCATTTCTGGCAAAAAAGAAAAAGAAAAAAAATAGCAACGATTTCAGATTCGAGGCAAGTCCGCAAGTCATATATAAGGTCAAAGAAGAAAGAAAGACGTTCATTTCAAGCAGTAGGAGTTCTAAAAATGTTGGCATGAAAGCAACAAACACAAGTACCAATGGTACTATACAAACTGATCATGGTCCAGGGTTTATAGCAGATCTGCACTCCGTTTAGAGTCCTGGATAACATCTGGGATGTTGACCTGGAATTCCCTGTCTAGGTTGGAAGCCATTGTTGAGGATGTTCCTCTGACAGGTAAGGGTCCCAGAGGAGACGGACCTGAGACCAGAGGTTCTCCTGGCCTTTCCACTGAAGTTGCAGCTAAATCTAAATCAGACAAGTCCTTTAGAGAAAAAGAACACCAGATATAAGGACCGCTTCATAAAGTAGGTGCATTCTAGGTTCTGCACTGAAAGGTAGAGTTCAGTTCCCCTATCCTGAATTCAGGTCCAGCACAAGACCGTGGAAGTGACATTGGGCCATTTCTGAGCCTAGGCTTTAAGAGGACTGACAGTCCAGATTCTTTCCTCCTGGAATACGTGTTTGGGGGAGACTGAGCCACCAAGCACAGAGTATGGCTACCTTGCTGGAGAGAGCACACGGAGAGACTATGCAGAGAACGACACTTTCAGACTACATGGAGAGGGAGAGACACTCAGCCATCCCAGCCTTCCAGTTGGCCTTCAGACAAATCCAGGCCCATTTTACTATCACCATCTGAGAGACTCAAGTAATATCAGCAAAAACTTCCAGGTTGAAGCCACACAACCCACTGTACTGTGAGATATAATAAAATGCTTGCGGTTTTAAACTGCTATGTTTTGGAGTAATTTGTTACATAACAACGGATAACTGAAACACAAGGGCATCTGAGTGTTGTTATTTTCACCCATTCATTGAACAAGTCATTTTTTTGTCCATTTGACAAATTTGCTGAGAATCTGCAACATAGTAGGCACTCTGCTGGTCGCTGGAGAATCAGCAGGAACAAGACGTGCCTGGTTGCTGCTCCCTTGGAGCCCCCAGTGTAGCAGCAGAGATTTCCAGGGCCATCAAGCTAGCAACCGTCACCATGTTGGGTGCCTTACAGGGTAAAGGCTAGGATGCTGTGGAAGGAGACGAAATATCCAACACCAAATATAAAATCCACAATGTCTGGTATCTAGTCAAAAATTAAAAGCTACGAAGGAACAACACCCAAAGAAGAGAAAAATCAGCAATAGAAACAAACTTAAGAAGGATACAAATGATAGCATTAATAGGCAAGAATATTAAAACATTTATAACTATATTCCATAACAAGGAGACACATGGAATATATGTTTAAAAGAAGACTCAAATCAAGCTTGTAAGATGTAAAATACAATGAGATGGAAAATACATTGGATGCTACTAATAGAAGGTAAGTTAGGGCAAAGAAAAAACCGTAAACTTGAAGACAGAGAAAGAAAAAATAATCAAAATGAATCCGTGAGAGAGAAAAAAGACTAAAAGCAACAAAACAACAAAAAAACACAATGATCCATGGGACAGCATCCAATCCTCTGCATAGGGAGGAGGTAGCAGATAAGATATTTGAAAATATAGCCAATGTTTTTCCAAATTTGATGAAAACTAGAAATCCATGGATCCAAGAATTCAAGGAAACTGAAGTATAAGAAATATAAATACCACATATGTGTATATGTATATATGCTTATATCTTATACACATATTAATATATTATATATATATATATATATAATATAATATATTAATATGTATTAGGTTGCTTAAAGTAAGATTGAAACAAAATCTTAAAACGAAATAGAGAAAACCGTGTATATTATGTATAGAGGAATAGACATAAGAAAGACAGCAAATTGCTTGCCAGAAGTAATGCAGGCTAGAAAACAGTGGATTGACATCATTCAAGTCTTGGAGAATGGGAGACTGAGAATCTCAACCTAGAATTCTATAGCTAGCAAAAACATCTTTCAAAACCAAAGATAAGAAGCTAAGTCAGGTTTTATCTCACAATTTCTGGTTTCAAAACTGTTTTTCTCTTACCAGAGTTGAGGAAATGAGCTGGGAAAGGCAACCTGTCAATTCTTCTCAAATTGGTCGATAGGTTTCATGCAATCCTATCCAATGAAAATCTCAACAACATTGTATTTTTTTTTTTTTTTTGTCCAGAATTGACAGGGTGATTCTAAAATGTATATGGGAAAGCAAAGTACCTAGAAAAGCCAAAACAAATTTGAATAAGAAAAACAAAGTTGGAAGGCTCACACCAAATGATCTTAAGACTTACTATAAGGCCACAGTGATCACAGCATATGGTATTGGTGCAAGATAGACATATAAGTCAATGTAATAGAAGGGTCCAGAAATAGATTTACTTAAGTCTTTTGACTCTGACCAAGTTTCCAAGGCAATGCAGAAGATATAATCCTTTAAACAAATGGTGCCAGGAGTGCTGGATTGTTAATAAATAAATAACTGAATAAAGCTAAAAGAGAAAACTTGATTGAAAAAAAAGACCTTAACCCTTACCTCATGCCATACCCCAAAATTAATTTAAAATGGATGAGAGACCTAAATGCAAATGTTTAAACTATAACAATTTTAGAAGAAAAATTAGAAAAAAAACATGTAAGTCGTCTTGGATTTTACAAAGATATACAAATTTATTTTCTTTTATTTTTTATTTTAGAGAGAGTGCATGCAAGCAGGGATGAGGGGCAGAGGGAGAGAGAGAGAATCTTAAGCAAGATCCATACTCAGCGTGGAGTCCAATGCAGGGCTCGATCCCATGACCCTGGAATCATGACCTGAACCGAAATCAAGAGTCAGACGCTCAAATGACTGAGCCACCCAGGCGCCCCAAGATTTCTTAAACAGGACTCAAAAAGTACAAACTTCAAAGGAACCAAATACATAAATTGGACTCCATCAAATCTAAAGTGTCTTTAAAGGACACTATTATGAAATCAAAAATGCAAGCTGCAGCATGGGAGAAAATATTTGTAAAACATATTCTAAAAAGAACTTGTTGGTAAATTATATTAAAAACTCTTACAACTTAAAAGTAAGAACAAAAACAAGTTACCTCATCTGAGAATATCTACAGATGGCAAGTAAGCTCACGGAGAGATGCTCAACATCGTTAGTCTTTAGGGAAATATAAATTAAAACCATGTCGATAGACCAATGTACAGCAACTGGAATTATTAGAATTACAAAGCCTAACCAAAGTAAGCCGTAGCCAGGAGGTGGATAAACTATAACTCTCACGCTGCCCTTAGGAATGTAAAATAAAATCACACAACCACGTCGGAGAAGAGTTTGACAGTTTCTTTAAAATTTAAGTATATAGATACCATATAACCCAGTCGCTCCACTCTTAGGTATTTGCTCAAGAGAAATGGAAGTGTGTATTTCCATAAAGACCTATAAATTAACATTTATAGCAGCTTTATTTGTAATAGCCAAAAACTAGAAATAAAGCAAATGTCCATCAAATTTGGGTATATCTATGCAATAGAATAATACCATTAATAAAGAGGAAGGAACTACTGATGTACACAAAAACATAGATGAATCTCAAAATAATTTTGCTGATCTAAAGACAAAAATATCAATTACAGGCTAGAGGATTCTACTCATGTAAAATTCTAGAAATGTGTACATTATACCACTACATTCAATCCATGCTGCCTCTTTGGAAAGCAACTTGGCAATATGTATAAAAATTCAAATGCACCTAGTCTTTAACCTGGCAACTCTACAGATAAAATTTATATTAGAAATAGTATAAAAATATTAGTATACAAACAACCTAATTTAATTTTTTTATTATGTTTATTTACTTTTGACAGAGAGAGAGACAGAGCATGAGCGAGGGAGGGGCAGAGAGAGCGGGAGACACAGAATCTAAAACAGGCTCCAGGCTCCGAACTGTCAGCACAGAGCCCGACACGGGGCTCAGACTCACAGACCTCGACCTGAGCTGAAGTCGGACACTCAACCAACTGAGCCACCCAGGCGCCCCAAACAACCTAATTTAAAAATGAGCAAAGACCGGGGTGCCTGGCTGGCTCAGTCGGTTGAGCATTTGACTTCGGCTCAGGTCATGATCTCGTGTTCCATGAGTTCAGTTCAAGCCCCATGTCAGGCTCTGTGCTGACAGCTCAGAGCCTGGAGCCTGTTTCCGATTCTGTGTCTCCCTCTCGCTCTCTGCACCTCCCCGCTTGTGCTCTGTCTGTCTCTCATATAAATAAACGTTAAAAATAAATAAATAAATAAATAAAATAAAATAAAATAAAAATGAGCAAAGGCCAAGCTTGGGTAGATACTTATCCAAAGAAGATATACAGAAGGACAATTAGCATATGAAAGGATGCTCCACATCACTAACATTAGGGAAATGCAAATGAAAACAGCAAGAAGATATGACTTCACTTCCATTAAGATGGCTATTATTAAAAAAAAAAAAAACAAAACTAAAATAGGGGGCACCTGGGTGGCTCAGTTGGTTGAGCGTCCAACTCTTGGTTTTGGCTCAGGTCCTGATCTTTCAGTTTCATGGGTTCAAGCCCCACATCAGGCTCCCCGACAGTGTGGAACCTGCCTGGGATTCTCTCTCTCTCTCTCCCTCTCTCTCTGCCCCTCCCCGCTAACATTGTCTATGTCTCTCTCAAATAAGTAAATAAACTTAAAATAAAATAAATTTTAGAAAATTAAAAAAAACTAAAATAAAACACAAAACAGAAAATAACAAGTATTGGCGAGGATATAGAGAAATTGTAAGCCGTGTGCAATCGCTGTGGAAAGTAGCATGGTAGCTCCCCCAAAACGAAACAGAATCACTAAATGAGTTACCAATTCCATTTCTGGGCATACACCCAAAAGAATGGCAAACAAGGACTCAGACAGATGTTTGTACAGCCGTGTTCACGGCAGCATTATTCCCGGTAGCCAAAAGGTGGAAACAGCACAAATGTTCATCGATGGATGAATGGATAAACAAAATATGGTTTAAATATGCAATGGAATATTACTGAGCCTTAAAAAAGGAAAGAAATGGGGACATATGGTACAACATGAATGAGCCTTGAGGACATTGTTTTAAGAGAAATAAACCAGTCATAGTAAGACAAATACCTATGATTCCACTTATATGGGGTACCTAAAGTAGTTACATTCATAAAGCCAGAACATAGAGGCAGAAGCTGGAGTGGGGAATGGGCAATGTTTAATGGGCACAGTGGTTCAGTTTTACAGCAAGAAAAAATTCTGGATGGTTGGGGATGATGTTCACACAACCATGAGAACGTGCTAAATGCCACTGAACTGCACACTTAAAAATGGTTAAACAGTTTTTACACTATAAATATTATCACAATGAGAAAAGAAAAAAAATTACTAGTGTCAGATATTCTTTGCAGTGTTACGTGTGATAACAAAAGACCAGAATAACTGAAGTGCCTGTGAATTTGGGGCTGGTAAAAAAAAATTATAGCACATTAAAGAAAATGCAGCCGTTAAAAATAATTAGATGGCTCTCTATGTATTGATGGAAAATGATCTCCAAACCTTATTTGTAACATGAAAACAGCAGCAACAACAACAGCAACAAGAGAACAGTGTGTGCTCTCACCTGTCTAAATAAAAAAGGGGGCTGGTGGTATAGATGCACACCCAACACACGCGTAATTGCATATGCAATTCTGTATTTCTAGAAGGCTACATCAGGAACTGGCAGACAGTTGCCTCTGGGAAGGGTGGGGGAAACACATCTTCATTGTCTGAGTTTTCACCATGCTCCAGCGCAGTTGTTTTTGCTTGTTTGTTTTGTTTTTTAATTTTTTTTCATAAGGGTTAGTTAAAGAGAAAATCACTTGCGCATTACGTTTCATCCTTGCGCAGATCCTGGGAACTGCGCCCCCACACTTAGCTCCTCCCTCTAGTGATTTTCCCCACACGCTCTGCGCCCGCTTTTTCCAGTGTGCCCCCAGAAGACAATAGACCCTTTCCCACCCTCCACAGCTTCTGCTCAGATCTGCCTTCTTCAGAGATCACTTTTCTCTTCTTCCTCTGGCTGCTACACCTCCCGGTGGTGATGGCTGCGGTGTCCACACTTCCCCGCCTGCCAATCACTTCTCGGCTTTCAGAAGTCTGGCTTCTGCTCTCTCCATTTCCCCATTCTGTCATCCCTCCAAGCCCCTGGCCTCTGCCGCCTTCTTGCCAAACCCAAAGGCTTTACTCAGGACTCCTTTCCTCACCGACTTCTTGGCCACATACAGTAAAAACCACATCTCTGTTCGTGAAATTATCTTTTTCCCTCACTGGCTGTATGCACCACGCATCTGGGAGCTGTTTGGGTTTGGAGTATCTTCATCACCACCCTGTACCTTCAGCACCAGCTCGATGCTTTGCATACAGCAGGCACTCAACTAATACCCTAACACCCGTTGAAGGAACCAAGCCCTCCTCCCCTCTTCTCACTTCTCCACCTGCTCCTTTTCCTCTCGCAGAGCATCGCTAACTGTGGATGTTCAATGCCCAGGCTGTGCCTTTCTGCCCTTTGCTGTGTCAGCACATCCGCACCGCTTTCCGGTTCAGCCAATGCCATCCCGCCCCACGCGCTGCTCTCCGCCTCCACCTCCAGTGTTTGGTAGAAGCCACTCCTTGGGTGTCTCCTCTTTGCAGGAATTTTTGATTGTTAATCCTCACTTACTCCTCTATCCGGATGGCTCTGCCTGTAAAAGTTGCTGGCGAGGGTGTTTGGATGGCTCAGTCCCTTAAACATTTAAATATAAATAAATTTATTATATTTAAATAAATTTTAAAAACTTAAAAAAAAAAAGTTGCTGTCTCTTCTTCACCCTCCTTGCCCTGCTCCTGCTTTCCAGAGACTGGCCTCAGCTGCTCAGATCCAGTGTCCTGCCCAGATCTCCAAGTGGCCCCCTCACAGCCTTCACAGGGCCATCAGATTCATATTTTAAAACAGACCTCTTTCTCAACCACAGCTAGAAATTAAGCTACTCACTTTAAAATGGTTAGTTTTGGGGTGCCTGGGTGGCTCAGTCGGTTAAGCGTCCGACTTCGGCTCAGGTCATGGTCTCACGGTCCGTGGGTTCGAGCCCCGTCGGGCTCTGTGCTGACAGCTCATAGCTTGGATCCTGCTTCAGATTCTGTGTCTCCCTCTCTCTCTGACCCTCCCCCATTCATGCTCTGTCTCTCTCTGTCTCAAAAATAAATAAACATTAAAGAAATTAAAAAAAAAATAAAATGGTTAGTTTTACATTATGTCAATTTCGCTTCGAGTTAAAAAATTCCAATTACTGAACTGGTTGTAATATCTTCCTGGTTCCCTCATTAATTAATGAGTTAAATAAAATCTTCACCACACATGTATTTTTTTTTTTTTATTTTTTAATATATGAAATTTACTGTCAAATTGGTTTCCATACAACACCCAGTGCTCATCCCAAAAGGTGCCCTCCTCAATACCCATCACCCACCCTGCCCTCCCTCCCACCCTGCCCTCCCTCCCACCCCCCATCAACCCTCAGTTTGTTCTCAGTTTTTAACAGTCTCTTATGCTTTGGCTCTCTCCCACTCTAACCTCTTTTTTTTTTTTTCCTTCCCCTCCCCCATGGGTTTCTGTTACGTTTCTCAGGATCCACATAAGAGTGAAAACATATGGTATCTGTCTTTCTCTGTATGGCTTATTTCACTTAGCATCACACTCTCCAGTTCCATCCATGTTGCTACAAAAGGCCATATTTCATTTTTTCTCATTGCCACGTAGTATTCCATTGTTTATATAAACCACAATTTCTTTATCCATTCATCAGTTGATGGACATTTAGGCTCTTTCCATAATTTGGCTATTGTTGAGAGTGCCGCTATAAACATTGGGGTACAGGTGCCCCTATGCATCAGTACTCCTGTATCCCTTGGATAAATTCCTAGCAGTGCTATTGCTGGGTCATAGGGTAGGTCTATTTTTAATTTTCTGAGGAACCTCCACACTGCTTTCCAGAGCGGCTGCACCAATTTGCATTCCCACCAACAGTGCAAGAGGGTTCCTGTTTCTCCACATCCTCTCCAGCATCTATAGTCTCCTGATTTCTTCATTTTGGCCACTCTGACTGGCGTGAGGTGGTATCTGAGTGTGGTTTTGATTTGTATTTCCCTGATAAGGAGCGATGTTGAACATCTTTTCATGTGCCTGTTGGCCATCCGGATGTCTTCTTTAGAGAAGTGTCTATTCATGTTTTCTGCCCATTTCTTCACTGGGTTATTTGTTTTTCGGGTGTGGAGTTTGGTGAGCTCTTTATAGATTTTGGATACTAGCCCTTTGTCTGATGTGTCATATGCAAATATCTTTTCCCATTCCGTTGGTTGCCTTTTAGTTTTGTTGGTTGTTTCCTTTGCTGTGCAGAAGCTTTTTATCTTCATAAGGTCCCAGTAATTCACTTTTGCTTTTAATTCCCTTGCCTTTGGGGATGTGCCGAGTAAGAGATTGCTACGGCTGAGGTCAGAGAGGTCTTTTCCTGCTTTCTCCTCTAAGGTTTTGATGGTTTCCTGTCTCACATTCAGGTCCTTTATCCATTTTGAGTTTATTTTTGTGAATGGTGTGAGAAAGTGGTCTAGTTTCAACCTTCTGCATGTTGCTGTCCAGTTCTCCCAGCACCATTTGTTAAAGAGACTGTCTTTTTTCCACACATGTATTTTAAAAAATTAAGCTATTTTACCCTCATGTAACCTGCTTAAATACCATAAATGGTTCCCCAAAGCTGTCATGAAAAATGTCCATATGAGCTTGGCGTTCAACATCGTGAGATGTCCATTAGAGCTTTCTGCAGTGATGGGAATGCTCTATAACGGCACTGTCCAATACAGCAGCCACTAGACATGGGTGACAGTTGAGCATTGGCAATGTGGCTAGTGCAAGCAAGGAACTAAAATTTTAACTTACTTAGTTTAAATTACTCTGGACTTAACTTTATATGGCCACATATGGCTGCTGACTACCACAGTGGACAGCACAGTCCTGGAATCTGGTGGGCGCTGGCCTTTCCATTTCTCCTACTTGCCCCCAGTGTGAAGCCCTTTTTCTAGACAGGTTGGTCTCTTTTGGGTGGGTTATATCACTGAAGATCTCCATTCTGTGTTTCTTCCCTTCCTCAGACCGCCCTTCCTACTCTCCTCTATGTTTCAAAGCCTATTCATCACCCTGATCCACTCCTTACTCCCCTTCTCCCAGGTTTACTGTCCAGTCAACAGCACTTTCCCTCATCTTTTTAAAGGTTATTTATTTTGAGAGATAGAGAGAGAGCATGGATGTGCATGGACGGGGGAGGGGCAGAGAGAGAGCATCCCAGGCAGAGCCTGGGAACCTGCCAGCATAAAGCCCTATACAGGGCTTGATCTCATGAACCGTGAGATCATGACCTGAGTCAAAATCAAGAGGTGGACACTTAACAGACTGAGCCACCCAGGTGCCCGACAGTCTTCATGTTTCTTTCCAATGAGATATTTTCCTTTTCAGTTTAAACCCCAAAATTTGTTTCACATGCCCCACTGATCATGGCATCGGGCAGGACGCACAAATGGCAAACACAACCCAAGGTAAATTTGTGCATCAAGCCTGGAGAGTGAGAAGCCATGCTTGGGGTAATGAGAAATGCAAGCATTTGGGAGGAAAACACAGTCTTCTGTACACTGGAATTGGTAAGTCTGTGCTTATATTTGAACCAGCTCAAAAGCAGAGACTGAAAGATGCATAGTACAATGAGGTAAAATCTGAGGTGGAAAAACATAAGGACAGAGTGATACACACAGAGTCTGAGAATATGGACATGGCCTTGGAAAGCCATCAGACTTCGATCATGAAATCTGTTCTCTTTTTAACCACTTATGTTGAAAATCTGCTAGTGTTTTAGTGATGAAGAGTTAGAAATTAACTAGGACTTCAGTAAATATTACAACCACTACTGTTACCACTACTTATTATTTGTTTATTTTTAATTTACATCCAAGTTAATTAGCATATAGTGCAAAAATGATTTCAGGAGTAGAATCCAGGATTCATCTCCTATATATAAGACCCAGTACTCATCCCAACAAGTGTCCTCCTTAATGCCCCTTGCCCATTTAGCCCATCTCCCCACCCAACACCCCACCAGCAACCCTCAGTTTGTTCTCTGTATTTGTCTCTTATGTTTTGTCCCCCTCCCTGTTTTTATATTATTTTTGCTCCCCTTCCCTTATGTTCATCTGTTTTGTATTTTAAATTCCACATGAGTGAAGTCATACGGTATTTGTCTTTGCCTGACTGACTTATTTCACTTATCATAAAACACTCTAGTTCCATCCATGTTGTTGCAAATGGCAAGATTTCATTCTTTTTGATCACTGAGTAATATTCCTATATATATATATATATATATATATATATATATATATATATATATGTATATATATATCTCACATCTTCTTTATCCATTCATCTGTCGATGGACGTTTGGGCTCTTTCCATCCTTTGGCTATTGTCGATAGTGCTGCTATAAACATCGGGGTGCATGTGCCCCCTCAAAACAGCACACCTGTATCCTTTGGATAAATACCTACTAATGCAACTGCTGAGTCATTTGGTAGTTCTATTTTTAACTTTTTGAGCAACCTCCATACTGTTTTCCAAAGAGACTGCACCAGATTGCATTCCTGCCAGCAGTGCAAAAGGGTTTCCCTTTCTCCACATCCTCGCCAACATCATTTGTTTCCTGAGTTGTTAATTTTAGCTATTCTGTCAGGTGTGAAGTGGTATCTCAATGTAGTTTTGATTTGTATTTCTCTGATGCATGATGTTGAGCATCTTTTCATGTGTCTGTTTGCGATCTGGGTGTCTTCTTTGGAAAAGTGTCAGTTTGTGTCTTCTGCCCATTTCTTCACTGGCGTATTTTTGTTTTGGGTGTTGAGTTTGATAAGTTCTTTATAGAGTTTGGATACTAACCCTTTAGCTGATATGTCATTTGCAAATATCTTCTACTCTGTCAGTTGCCCTTTAGTTTTGTTGATTGTTTGCTTCCCTGTGCAGAAGCTTTTTATCTTGATGAGGTCCCAAGAGTTCATTTTTGCTTTTGTCTCCGGAAACATGTTGAGTAAAAAGTTGCTGTGGCCGAGGTCAAAGAGGTTTTTGCCTGCTTTATCCTCTGGAATTTTGATGGCTTCCTGTCTTATATTTAGGTCTTTCATCCATTTGGAGTTTATTTTTGTGGATGGTGTAAGAAAGTGGTCCAGGTTCATTCTTTTGCATGTCGCTGTCTAGTTTTCCCGGCACCATTTGATGAAGAGACTGTCTTCATTCCATTGGATATTCTTTCCTGCTTTGTCGAAGATTAGTTGGCCATACGTTTGTGGGTCCATTTCTGGATTCTCTGTTCTGTTCCATTGATCTGAGTGTCTGTTTCTGTGCCAGTACTATATGTCTTGATGATTACAGCTTTGGAATACAGCTTGAAGTCCGGAATTATGATGCCTCCAGCTTTGGTTTTCTTTTTCAGGATTGCTTTAGCTGTCTGGGGTCTTTTCTGCTTCCATACAGAATTTAGGATTGTTTGTTCTAGCTCTGTGAGCAATGTTGGTATAATTTTGATAGGGATTGCATTGAATATATGTAGATTTCTTTGGGTAGTATCGACATTTTAACAATATTCTTCCATGAGCATGGAATATTTTTCCATTTTTTTGTGTCTTCTTCCATTTCTTTCATAAGCTTTCTATTGTTTTCAGTGCATGCATTTTTCACCTCTTCGGTTAGGTTTATTCCCAGCTATTTTATGGTTTTGGTACAATTGTAAATGGGATCCATTCCTTGATTTCTCTTCCTTCTGCTTCATTATTGGTGTATAGAAATGCAACCGATTTCTGTGCACGGATTTTATATCCTGAGACTTTGCTGAATTCATGGATCAGTTCTAGCAATGTTTTGGTGGAATCTTTTGGGCTTTTCACATAGAGTATCACGTCATCTGCAAAGAGTGAAAGTTTGGCTTCCCCCCTGCCAATGTGGATGCCTTTTATTTCTTTGTGTTGTCTGACTGGTGAGGCTAGGACTTTCAACACTATGCTGAATAACAGTTGTTGCTACTACTTCTACTGTTACTGCTAATAATAATGAGGACAAGGAACAGGAGGAGGAAATACACTGAGAATAGCAGTTGTAGTAAATATCCTGATTGACTATGGTACATGTAGAATTTTTCCTCCACAGTGTGGTCTCGGTTGTTCTCGGCTAATTTGTTGGCTGTCTTTATGAAGTCCCCAGTGAAAGAACATTTTGATGCGCTGTTACAGATAAGTATCTGAACTGAGCAGTCCCTGCCTGACTTTGCAGTCAAAGTTATAGTGCCTGGATCAGATAAAAGCATGAGAGCAGTCAATTCCCCCACAGAACTGTGTCTTAACAAAGCTTATTTCTCTCAGGATAAGTGTAACTCACAGGCTTAGAAGCAAGCGGCCCTGGAGGGTAACGGGTCAGTCTCATAGTCAGAGATGGAGGAAAAGGGGAAGGGCATAATCGTTTCCACCTTGCACAACTATTATGAGGATTAGAGAAAATGCGTGTAACTGCTTGGCATGTGGTGAAAGCTTAACAAATGGTGGAGATAATGACAATGAAGATTATAGGGATTTGGCAATGGAGTGCTAAGGGCCTTTGTGGCCTGTGTCCCTGCAGAAGTGAGCTCTGGCTTTGAGGAATTTTGCCAAGCCTATCTCACGGACGCAGGGCCACGGTCCTGGGACCAGGGACCAAGCTAGAAAAATGGAGCATTCAGAGGGAGAGGGGATCCATCCCAACCCTCTTCTCGCCCACAGGTTGCAAGTAGGTGCTGTTGCAGACAGAGACACGGAGGCCAGATCAGGCTTGTGATGCAGTTAGAGGCCACACGGGTGAATGGAAAATTAATTCAAAGAAAAACAAAAGGAATGTAAGTACTGTGAAAACTATGACCCCTCAGGGTAGGCTCCTGTTAGAGGGACACACACACACACACACACACACACACACACACACAGAGTTACATACATATGCACACATATGTATATGTGTATGTTGATTATATCATAATGATTAATCGCAATACTCCTTCCTTCTTCCCCCAAAAAGGAAATTCATTTCTTCTAGCTTGGTTATCGATTTTTGAAGAGGGCAGAGTGACAAAGGGACTGCCTGATCAGACCTGAAGTGACCAGAAATGTGGTATGGGTAGAAAATGCATGAGTCGGAAAGGAAGAAAGCTATGCCCCAGCTGAATGTAGCAGTTGGAACTTTCTTTGCCAACAGCCAACAGGAAGCAGCAGAGCCCCATGTAACCTCCTCCTCCTTCTCTCCTGTCCTTCAGGTCTTGAGAATCATGACCCCTGAGCGGACGTACATTGCACCTGTTAGCACTGCCTGTAGCAGAAACTGATGCTAGACTCCTTTTGCACTTCTGACCAACCCAGAAGAGCTACTGCCTTGGGGTGCCAGGCCCCGTACCAGGGACTCCTGTCAACTGCCTTATGAGGTGGGTGTCACTGTTGTTTTCATCTTCAAGATGAGGCAAACTGAGGTTCAACCATTTGTCAAAGGCAGTAGCTGCTGAGTGACACAGCCAGGACAGCTGGCATGGAGGTCCCCACTTGTCCTGCTGTGCTGTGCTACATGAGAGGAGTGCCTCCGAGGGCTGTTGCCGTATGGACTAGGTCCTCTGCTTCACCTTAAATGGCCATGCTACCCTCTGGCCGTGCAGCCCTGGTCTGCTAGGAAGTTGGCTTAAGGAAGGGGATATGGGAGAGAGAAGGGGAGTGCCCTGCCTCAGTTTCTCTGCTTCTGGAGATGCCAATGCTTCCCAAGCAGTCTACAGGTTCCTCTGTCCTTAGTTACTCTGTGGAACACATTTTGTATCCTGTTGTCTCTGGGAAACTTTCTTAGCAATTCTAGTCCCCAACCACCATCACCCTATGAATTTCTTCCTAGTAATTCAGTACGGGGACGTGGTGTCTACTTCCCATGTTGACTCGGCACAGTCCTCCTTAAACCATCATGTGGCTGTTCCCAAAAAGCTACTGGATACTAAGCGAGTAAAAAGCCTGCTGACTTAGACCTGCATCACCCAACATGTTAGCCACCGGAGAGAGATAGTTGGCTGTTGAGCACTTCAAATGTGGCCAGGCTGAATTGAAACGTGCCTTAAGTATCAAACATACTGGATGTCACAGCCTTAGTCCTAAAAAAAGAACATAAAGTTACTTGTCAGTAATTTGTTTATATCTATTCCACGTGGAAATAATACTTTTAATATCTTGCGCCAAATGAAATACACGATTAAGTATAATTTCACTTATTTCTTTTTTACTGCTTTTCATGTAGCTGCTAAAACATTTATGCAGTTGATCTTTGGACAATACGTGTTTGAACTGCACCAATACGGTACTGTCAATGTATTTTCTCTTCCTTATGATTTTCTTAATAACATTTTCTTTCCTCTAGCTACTTTACTGTAAGAACACAGCATATAATACACAAAACATACAAAATGTGTGCTAATTGTGTGTGTTTTCAGTAAGGTTTCCAATCAGTAGTAGGCAATTAGTCGTTAAGTGCTTGGGGGAGTCAAAAATTACATATAAATTTCTGACCGTGTGAGGGTCGGTGCCCCTAACCCGTGCATCGGTCAAGGGTCAACTGTAACTTCATATGTAGCTTACATTACTTTTCAACTGGACAGCTCTGACTTTAGCCGTGGCATCTCCCGCAGCTCCTGTCTCTCCTATCCATGCCAGGCAAGCATCTGAAGACTTGATTCTGTTATCATTGGTGCCCCCCCCCCCAAATCTTACCCCCAGGGCACAGCCTGCCCTAACCCAAAGCACCTCCCAGGGGCAGCTCCAGGTACATTTGGCTTAGCTGTTTCCCTCTCAGCATAGGAGACCAGAGGGGAGTCAGGAACAGGGCGGCATTGGGTTAAAAAACCCCAGAAGAATCCGCAGAACTCTGGCACGAACTTTGCCTCCAAAGGAGTTTTGAATAATGAACAGGGGAAATAAAAACTCAATTTGCAAAAATAAAAAAAAAGGAGTGAGAGAAATTAAACTAAATTGAAAAAAATAACTTCCCGGGGCTGACAAACACCAGAGGAGAATTTTCGAAAACATATTATTTTAGTTTCAGGGGTTTACCAGATAGATTGATTTGGTGATAAGGGGCTCCGAAAGCTATTTTCTTGGCTTCAGCAGAAGTTAACCACCTCAGAATGCCTCAGTATTTAGCTCTGCAGCTGACAGCAAACATGTCGGGGAAAAGCAAGATAAATGAACGAACATACTGGATCAGAGCCCCCAGCAATCTGCACAGCTCTATCCCTCGTGGCCCTGATTAACACCAAGGCCAGTTTAGAAATCTCACATTGTTTTTCTGGGAGCAGGACAGCAGCCAAAGTTCAGTGACATGGAACCTGTCGTCAATAGCCCCACAAACGGGCAGGAAAGTTTTAATTGGGTTTTTAGCCAGGCAGACAAAAAAGGAAGGAAGGGCTTTTTTTTCTTTTTTCTTTTTCTTTCCCAAATCTTTTCCTATAAGCTCCTTTCAGCCGCCAGGCCCCAACCCCCAAAACACACATGCTCACGGTTGTCACTCACTTTTGCTCTGGGTAGAAAGCAAAGCAAAATCGTTTATTTATGTTCCTTACCATGAGACCTAGCAAATGACACACTTATAAACATTTGTTCTTGCAGGGAAAAAGAGAAACCTAATTTCTTTTGTGACACTTGTACAACCCCACTGTGTTTGGATATTTTTCTGAGACGAGCAATAAAAGCTCTGTCTTCAAAGGCGGCTTTGTTCTTGCCTTTTCTTGAAATAAAGGTGCTCTCGAAAACATGTCTAGAAAATGCTCATGAATTCCAAATGGCACTTAGGTTCTGGCTCCCCTCCCCCTGCCCAGTCTGCCAGGGTAAATTGCTAATTTCCCGTCAGATCCCAAACCCCAGATATGTAATATTGCTTTTCTAGCCATTAGGGAGAGGGAAATGCCTTTTATTAAAGACTGGAAGATCGGAGTGACAGGTTGGAGGGTCTTGACGGGATTCACAAGTCTGAGTGTGTCCCTGGCCCTGGTTGTTTGGCTTGTGCAGTACAGTTATCATTCTGACCTCTGTCGTACTTTGAGAATATATCAGAACAAAATTCCCTCTGCTTACTTCTTCATCAATCAACAAACCTGTATAGAGGGGGGCTGTGTGCCCTGCTTCTAGAAGAAGACACTGAATAAGCCAGCCAGTTCCTGAGGTGGGCAGGGCTATGGAAAGCTCCACCCCTGGGGCTCAGTGGTTGAACCTGAAAAGCAAGGGCTCCCAGCCTCTGTGGATTCAAGGAACAATGACTCTTGGGATAAGGGATGTTGCTGTGTGAAATACTTAAGCACCGTCTCCGCCATTAGCCCATGGGTGGGCTTTAATCTCTTGTTGAAAATCAAAATACACTCAGTGAGCCATAAATTTGGAAGACAGCAAAACGAAATGGTCACGTGTATAGTGTTTAGAGCCAGAAAGACCTGGGGTCAAATCCCAGCTCTTTCAATTACTGCCCACATGACCTTGAGTCATTTATTAACTTCTCTGTGCCCAACTGTCCTCCCCTGTAAAATGAAAATAATAGCACCTGTGATTATGGTGCTGTGGCATTGATATCCGACAGAAATATACTGAGAGCCCCAAGTTCAAGCCAGGTATGTAATTCAGAATTTTCCAGCAGTAACATACAAAACATAAAAAGGAAACAGGTAAAATTATTTCCTAGCTTTAATTACGTCTTTTGTTTTGCTACCCTGAAGCTCAAATTGTTTCCTATGGTCTACCACAAGAATTCTTTTATAATACCAGAATTCCTTTTCCAAACAGCTTCACGTAGAATCCCAGTATGTGTTAGAATCGGGCCCTGAAGCATCAGCCTTGTGCTGTTAGTAGGAACTTCCCCTTAGGTGCTGACCCTCTCCATGTTTTTAGCCATAGGAGGGGGAAGAAGGGGGAAGCGGAGATACAGGATTAGGTTAACAACAAATACCAGGGCACCCTCCATCATTTTCTCTGAAAGCAGCCCTGCACTACTATATCAGTGTCCTAGGGCCACCATAATAATGACCACAAACCAAGTGACTTCAACAATATGTTTATTGTCTCATTTCTGAGGCTCAAAGGCTGGAGTTCAAGGGCCATCTTCCCCCAGAAAGCTTTAGAGAAGGATCCGCTCCAGGCCTCCCTCCTAGCTTCTGGCAGTTCCTTGGCTTTTGTGGACATAATAGCCTCCACATGGCTTTCTCTTTATGTGCATGTCTATTTCTGTGTCCGTATTCCCCTTTTTTATGAGGACACCAATCACACTGGATTAGGGCCCACCCTACTAACCTCATCTTAACTTGTTTACCTTTTATCTCCAAATTAGGTCAGTTCTGAATTACTATAGATTAGGAATCCCACATACCCTTTTTGGGAGACACGGTTTACCCAGAGCATGAACCCAGACGCATCTTTGCTGCGTCCCCCAGCCCCAGCTAACTCCCACCATCGCCGAATTCCTCTGTAGTTTGTAGCTTCTTATAGCTCTGGCTTGAATCTCAAATGTCTCCATTGCAGAAGAGGGTCTTGTCTTTATATTTCCATAATTAAAGTCCCCAGTTAGATGTTTTTCCCAAAGCAAAGAAGCCATTCACCCCAAAGGAATTTTGACATCACCATTTCTTTCCAGATTATCAGTCTGGGTTTTGAAAAGGCAGGCTGAGTGTTCTTGGTTGCTTCTTAGCTTCAGCCCAATAAGATTTCAAAGATGTTAGGGTCTTCTTTTCCGCTTAGGTAGCCTGCAACATTAATATAAATTTTATTTCATAAGTCCAAATGATTAAACATTTATGAATACAATGAAGTCAGTCAATGAGAATAATGAGGCTGTTTTGACGAACATAAAGATTTGAAATCGGGGTTTATGGAAGAAAATGGCAATCTTCTATCAGCCTCAGCATGTAATTTACTTCTGTATTTGATTTAAGTTGCATAAAAGGGAGAAAATCTTGATTCATATCAGTAAAACTGACACCCTTTGCAGCTTAGAGCACATGTCGCAATCTTAGACGAGTCTTCAATTAAACAGCTACAGTCAGACTTTTATTCAGACCCAGAATTGATTGGGTTAGCACATGTTAACCCACTGGAGGTCGGCAACGTGTGAAAATGTAGCGTAAACCAAATTTGTGTGTGCCGATGTAATTGTATTACCGTTTAGAATATGTAATTTGGAAAATTAAATTTAAATTATTTACAGAGCTCCTGGAGCACTTGTGTAGCACCCTGGGGCTCCTTGGAAGAACATAATTAGGAAATCTCTGACCTCCGCAGCCAGGTCTAAGCTCACCTGCATTTCACTTTCTCCTCCAAGCCTATCTGCCTTTGCTCCCCAAACGGGCACTTCCAGCTTTGGGGGCTGATTCCTCAGGACCCCTAGATAAGGGTTTTTCGGGTGCTCTGTTTAGGCTGCTCTCCTGCTGGAGTCTCAGCTCTCCCCTGACTCGAGTCCTGTCCATTCTTCAGGTTCAAGTCCATCCACTCACCTTCTACCCACCCACCGTTACTTGTTGGGGTCGGGCATCTGCTGGAAACTGCCGAGTACAGCGTGGCTGTAAAGATGAGCAGACCACAAGGCTGTCCACCCTGTGGTGTCTCCAGAAGCATGAGCAGGGAGATGGGAAGAGCAGGCATTGGAATGCAGTATAAGGCTGCAGCTTAAGGAGGAAGGTACAGGTCCCTGCAGGACCACAGAGGAGCAAGGATCTCGTTCAGAGGTCTCCAGCACCGCTCGATTCTATAGAATAAAACTTCAGGTTGCCTCCAGTTTTTCACTTTGCTGTTTATGAATTTGTTCACAGGTTTTAGCTTTATTTTATCCTCCTATCCCCTCCACCCTAATGTCTTCGGGGGCAGAGCTTCAAACACCTTTGCATGTACAAGGGTAGGCTCAAAAATGTTCAGAAAATGCTTGTTGGCTGATGTTGCTGATCAGTAGGATAAACAAGAAGATAAGCGTGGGTAGGATCAGAGAAGGAGACTATTGTAGGCAAAAGGAATGGCACTGGGTTGCCCAGAAGGCTCTATGGTATAGAGCAGAAGGTCACACTGGCCCTCCCAGTGTGGCATCTTGTAGGGACACATCTGGTAGTGCTCAGAGCCCTGACTCCAGTGATGGTGTACCCTTGTTCTGGTAGTTTTTATTCTCTCCCACTTCCTTGAGTTCAAAAGTAAGATTTTGTACCCTTATAACAGATGTGGCTGGCCAGCCCAGAGTCAGTGCTGTTCTGGTAGATGATTAACAGAAGCCTGATTTATAACACTTGCCAATTTCTTTGGTGTAAATGCTCTCGTCGTAGTTGGGTTTCCAGCTGCCACTGTGATGTCACTGGACAGGTTGTTGGGAAGAGATGCACACCATCAGCCCATGTGAGCTGGCCCAAGCACAGAACTCTTTGGAGTCAATGGACAGGCAAGGGCTTGCATTCAAGAAGGCTTCCGTAATCAGACAGGACATTCTGTCTTTGATAAATTTCAAATGCGGTCAAAAATAGAATATGCAAGAGCTTATTCACAGTACAAGACAGAAAGATTGTGTAATGCCTCCCTTCCTTCTGTCTGTTTTGGTGAGTAAATAATGACGGACTAGTTTACAGATGAGACAGATCAAAACCAAGAACAAGATGCTGTGCTTTGCAGGACTCTGTGAAGGTCCCGTCTCCCAAGGGTCTCATTACATTTGAATTCCAGAAGCAAAGGCCCTTTTAAGATCCTTTACAATGCAGACCAGCTTGTAGAGCGTGGAGCTTTTGCACAAGTGCAGGTTTCAGCCCCATCCCAACCCCATGCTCAGATCCCAGTCCAACAGATCAGCAGTGAGGCCCATGAATGAGCACTAAACTTTAAACCAACGATTCTACAGAAAGACTTCGGGGAGAGGTGTGAGAATGTTCACGCAATAGCCAGCTATGGGCCAGTCTATGTTCTGAGTGTGAGGAAAGAGGGGCAAACAAATCAGATGCAGAATTTAAAATTTATTAGAGGGAAGGTATATTAAAACCTATGGGCTTCCACTTTCCCACTCACCGCACACTCACCCCTATTCTAGCCCTATCCCACCCACTCTTATTAGGGGATCCTTCCTCCCCAGATGCCAGCTGAATCTGCCTTTCCAAGGACCAGAGGACTGGCCTTGGCACATGTAGCTCATTGGAGTTAAGCCCCAGTCCAGGGATGTGCTCAGCCCATTGACCCCGCCATCATCTTGCTGTGGGAGTCAGAGAAAACAGGGACCACACATTCCAGATTCCCAGTAGTTTTCAGAGACACGCGCCTTGGAAAGGAGTAGGCTTTGTCAATACACAGCCATCCATCAGGGAGGAAACTCTCATAGAAAGACACTGCCACATCAATGTCCCAATGTCCCACCTTTGACAAGGCCAGTGCAGCTCTTTTATGAGCCACATCGTTTTCCCTTTTCAAGGTCACCAGTTCCCCCTCACTGAGAGTAGCTTAATGGGCTGAAGAGAAATCAAAGGTGGAGGTCTCCAGTGTATAAAAGCTGCACGTCAATAACAGTTGTTGCTTTGACTGATGAGCCCGCCTCCAAACATAATGATTAAAAGTGACTTCCACGAAATAGTTATTCAAACTTCTCTTTCAATCCCTGAGCCATTGTCTGCATTGAGTTTGAAATGCAAATGGTGGACCTTATTGTTCTGTGTCCAAATATCCTCCTTGGAAAGCCGTTCCTGCCATGGAGGAAGAGCCAATCCTCTGAAGTACGTGCATTTGAAGCCCATCTGCTGGAGTCCTCCTCTGACAGGCACCTCAGGCGTAGACACTCCTAATTTGTCTCTGTCTTCGCCACTGCGTGCCCCCAAATCCATGAATGGGATTCTTTGCTTGCCTCCTGCAATTAATCTCCGCCTCATTGGGAGAAAAACTCTAGCCAGCAGCAATGCAGTTTGTGTATCTGCAGGTAGCAGACATCACACCTATTACAAGTGGAGGTGCTGATCCATTGTCCCATCACGAACCCCCTCGGGTTTCTAAAACAAGATCCCTGGCTGAGCAAACAACTGAGCCTGCGCCCTGCAACTGGGCCACCAGGGTTAGTGAGCAATGCACCTGGTGACTCTGGACAAAGCGTCCAGTGGCATCTCATGGCTTGTGGAATCTGTCGAAGCAGGACAGATGGGGCGTAGGTAGAGTGAGGGTGGGGACGAGAAGATGGCTTTTCAAAATATGGGTGTTCGTTGCCTGAGGCCAAACCCACGCAAACTGGTTTATGGAGGAAGTTTAAAACAGAGCCTTTAGAGAAAGTGTTCACCTCCCTAAAACTCCTCTGGGCCTGCCGCTTTGGGTACCTACTCTACCTCTCTGGAAGCTCCTGCTCAGCCTTTTTCTGAAGACTCTTCTATTACTGCTTCAGTAGGGCAGTCTCCTTTAAACCGGATGTACAAACAACGTTCTGTATCGAATTCAGAGTAGGGAAGTCTGTCACTTATGTTGGAGGCTCGCAAGCCCCATTAGCATCTTACACACTCTGGGAGGATCGGTTGACTTCCAGACGTTTATTCTGTGCCTCCAATTCCCTTCAGCCCCAGATGACTGGCTCAAGACAATCATGCTAATTCCACCCCCCGCCCCTTGCTACTGACTGGTTCAGGAGTAGGTTTGCAGCCTCACCCAAACCAACAAAATTTGAGGGAAAGAGAAACGTTAGAAAGAAACAGCTTCCTTCCTCCATTCAGCAAAGGCATCCAAGCCCTCGCCCAAGTGAACCAAGTTAGCCCTGTTACAGAACCCATTCTCGAGTATGCATTTTCAGTTCCGGTGTCTCTCCTGAGCTCCAGCCCCCCCACTTCCAGGTGCTTGAGGGAATCCCAGCTTCGTGCCACAGAAAAGCCATGGCTGGCATTCAGGAGGACCATTGTCCCCAACCCTAAAATTGTACCACAAGACTCATGGTTGGATTCCATTTTTGCCACCAAATTGGACTACCAACACTGAGCCTACAGCCCCTAAAACCGCTAGCTGCTCCTTCTGTCTGTCATCTCTGTTGGTCGTTGTCATCACTATTCCTTCAGGAAGGTTCTATAAATCCTTCCAGGAAAAGTTTCCTTCTTTGCAGGCTAGAAACCCAGGGTTTGCTTTCCATTTTTGTTTTTTCCTTTATTCTCCCACATCCAACAAGTTATCCAACCGACACCCTCCCTCATAACCCAGTCATGCTTCTGCCCCTACCTGTGGGCTCTGCTTCCTTGAGAATAAGGAAGACAATTATAACAGCCCCAGATTTGGGGTGCTTTGGGCAATCTCTGTCCTCTGAAATTATCTACTACGTGGATACATTTTCTAAAAGCACTGATCTGACCCCCTCTGTCTGCCATGAAAAGGTAACTCACTGCCTTTGGAATAATTCCAAACTTTGTTCATGGACCTGCATTATCTAGCACTGAACTTAAATTCCAGCTAAGTAACTTGCTCTACTCCCATTTTCCTGATGCAGCCTCTACAGATGGATGCATCCACTCCTCTGGACTGGGTTGAATAGTATCCCTCCAGAATCCATTTTACCAAAAACCTCAGAATGCGACCTTATTTGGAAATAGGGTCTTTGTAGATGTAAGTAGTTCAGATGAAGTCATACTGGATAAGAACGGGCCCCAATCGAATGATCGGTGTCCTTATAAGAAGGCCACGGGAGACACTGATATAGACCGAGGGAAGACAGTCATGTGAAGATGGAGACAGAAACCAGAGCCGTGTTGCCACAAGCCATGAGACACCCAGGATTGCTGGTTACCACCAGAAGCTAGAATAGGCAAGGAAGGAGCTTCTCCTGGAGACTTCAGAGGGAGAAGGACCTTGCTGCTCCCTTGATATCAGATTTCTAGCTTCCCGAACTATGAGGCTAGTGTTCCAGGCTAAATTTCTAGTATAAGCCAGTCAGTCTGTGGCACTTTCTCATGGCAGCCCTTGGAAAGCAACAGAGAGCCTCTCCACAAACCACTTGGCATTGTCACACCTGCATGCTTTGGTCCATGTCTCTGGAAAGCCCTTCTCTCCCCTCTTGTCCTTCGACATGTATATGTTTCTCAAGAAACAACTGAAGTATCACCACAGTCATACATGGTCTAGAAGTTCTCTCCCCATTTCCTCATGTATGCCTTGCATGATGGCTTGCCAACTGTCTCCCCACAGACTGGGACCAAGATGCCTCCAACTGGGGGCTCTTCCACCACCTGGTATGACAGGTGCATGGCCTGTGGCAGGATCTCAAATGTAAGAGAAAGACAAACAAATGAATGAGGGTCTAATATGCTCCCTGATAAACAGGTTGTGCTGAGCCTCTTTTTGTGGGAAAAGGTAGGAAGGTAGGAAGGGCTATGCCTATCTGGTCACTCATCCAGGTGAACTTTAAGATAATGTTTTCAAACACTTAAAAAAACATACAGGCAGACCTCACAAGAACCCAAGTCTTAACACTATTTGTCAATTCTCTAAACAGCTTTATTGACGTATAATTGACATATAACACACTGTGCATGTTTAACATATACAATTTGATGTTATGACGTTTGTATACACCCATGACACTATCACCGTAGTCAAGAGAATGAACGTACATACCACCTCGAAAAGTTTCCTTGTGTCAGTTTTTTAAGTTCTGGTAAAATGCGCCTGACATCAAATTTACCATTTTAACCATTTTTAAGTTTACCGTTTAGTGGCATTAAGTACAGCATCATATTGTTTTGCAAATATCATCTCGACGCACATCCAGAATTTTCTCATCTTGTAAAACTGAATCGCTGTATCTATTAAATAACTTCCCATTTTCCTCCTTTCCTAGATCCTGGCATCCACCATTCCACTATCTGTTTGAAACCTGTTCCCACCCTTGGGACCTCATGTCAGTGGAACCATACAGTATTTGTCTTTTGATGACTGGCTTATTACACTAAACATAATGTGCTCAAGGTTCATCCACTTTGTAACAGGTGTCAGCATTTCCTTCCTTCCAAGGCTACATAATATTTTATTGGATGTATATAGCATCTCACATTGAATCTATTTTTTAATTTGGGAATAATTGACATTTTAACAATATTGAATCTTCTTCTCTGTTAACAAAATATCTCTCTCCCTATATTTAGAATGTCTTTATTTTCTCTCAGCAATGTCTGGAGTTTCAGTAAAAAGCCTCGCACACCTTTTTGTTAGATTAATCCCTAACTTTCACCTTTTTGATGCTATCTATCATAAATTGCATTTTTGTTTCAATTCTCAATTGTTTGCTTCTAGTAATTAAAACTATAATTGACTTTCTTATATTGATCTTGCCTCTTGCAAACTTACTATACTCACTTATTAGCGTAGGTTTTTCTTTTGGTAGATGCCTTATGCAGACCATCACGTTGACTATGAATAAAAAGGGTTCTATTCATTTATTTTCAATCTGGATAGATTTCATTCCTTTTTCTTGCATTATTGCACTGGCTAGGACCTTCCAGTATTGAATAGATGTGATGAGGGCAGATATCTTTGCGTTTGTCCAGATGTTAGAGGCAAATCAATCAGTCTGTCACCATTTAGTATGATGTTAACTGCATGTTTTCCATAGATGCCTTTCTCTTCCTAGTTTGCCGACATCTTTTATAAGGAACGAATACTGGATTTTGTCAAATGCTTTTTATTACCTTTTGAGAGGATTATATAGCTGTGCTTTTTTTAGTTTGTTAATATGAATTAAATTGATTGCTTTTCAAATGTTAAACCAATCTTGTATTTCTGGTGTGAGCCCCACTTGTTATGATGCATGGTTTTTTGATACATTGTTTGACTCTATACACTAAAATTTTGTTAAGAATTTTTACATATGTGTTCATGAGGGGTATTGGTCTGTAGTTCCACTGCAATGTCTTTGGCTAGTTTTAGTATCAAAGCTGGTCTAGAACGATTTGGGAAGTATTCCTTCCTTTTCCATTATCTGGAAGCGTTTGGGTAGAATTGATATCATTTGTTCCTTAAATGTTTGGTTATAATTCACCAGTAAAGCCTGGGTCTGGAGTTTTTTGTTTGTTTGTTTGTTTGTTGTTTGTTTTTTAAGGAAACATTTTAAATTAATTTAAAATTTAAATAAACTCAATTTAGGGTTATTCAGGCTACCTATTTCTTCTTGAGTGAACTTATTAATTTTCAACCTTCATGGAATTTGTTTGTTCATCCAAGGTGTTATATTTATTGGCATATGTTTGTTCATATTATACCTTTATTATTCTTGTGATACCTGTAGAATCACAGATATGTGGTAAAATCACATACCTCTCATTAATTAATTATTCATTTAACCAGAGGTTTATTGATTCTACTGATGTTCTCAAAGACCTGGATTTTGGTTTCATTGTCTTTATTATTTGTTTCCTGTGCCATCGATTTACACTCTGATCTCTATTATTTCATTCATTTTGCTTATTTTTTGGTTTAATTTGCTTTCTTGCTCTTAATGTGGAAACAGAGGTCATTTAATTTAGGCTTTCTTCTTTTATGGAGTCTAATGCTAAAAATAACCCTATAATACTGTGTTAGCTGCATTCCACAAATGTTGATGTGTTGTATTTTCTTTTTCATTCAGCTCAAAGCATTTTCTAATTTCCTTTTTGACCTTTTCTTTGACCATATGATATGTATGCAGTAGTGTATTATTTAGTTTTCAAATAGTTGGGGATTTTCAAATATCTTTCTGTAATTGATTTCTAAGTTAATTCCACGGTGGTCAGAGAAATACTTCATGTGACTTCAATCCTTTTGCATTTATTGAGACTATTTCATAACCAGAATATAATCAATCTCGGTAAATGTTCCATGCATACTTGCAAAGTATGTGCATTTTCCTGTTTGGGGGTAGAATGTTCTACAAATGCCAATTAAGTCAAGTTGGGTGATACTGTTCAAGTGTTTCATATCCTTATTGATTTTCTTTTCTTCTTCTTCTTTCAATTATTGAGAGAGGTCTGATGAAATCTCTGAACATAATTGTGGATGTAGCTGTTTCTCTCTGTAGTTCTTTGGGGGTATGGGTGTGTGGAGGTCACAAGGTTGAGTACTGCCCCGCCAAGAGTGGAGAATAAAAGACCATGGTCGACCATGGCAGGGAAGGGCAGCAGCTAGAAACACTATGGGAGTGCGGGGTGCAAAAAGGAGCCACCTCCCAGTGTCAAAGACAGCAGTGATGTTTTAGGAAGAAAGATGCTCAGTTGGGCTAAACTCTGGGCTAAATGCTTTCCTATTCCTCTAACACATCGGTTCCCAGAGGAGGCTATACATCAGAATCAACTGAGGGCTTATTAACACAGACTTCTGGGCCCCACTAACAGGGTTTCTCACTGCGTAGGCTTGCCGTGAGGCCCAAGAATTTGGATTTCTAACAAGTTCTTCGGTGATGCTCATGGTGCTGGCCCAGACCACAGTTTGGGAAGCACCGATCTAATGCAGCACGCTTTGCCTTCGCTTTGGGCCTTGCACCTGCTCTCCCTTTGCCTTGAGCCCTCCTTTCCCCCCACAGCCTTGCCACCCAGCCCTGGTTACCATTTCATCAGCTTCCCTGAATCTCCACATCCAGATTAGTTGCTTCCTCCAGATGCTCCTAAAACCTCTTGTACATCTCCACGTCGCATTATGTAGTGATTGCCTGTAACCTCTCATCTTGTCCTCCCTCTGGACTGCTGGGCCCCTGGAACAAAGTCTCTGTCTGGCTTGTTCACCATTGTCCTTCTAGAGCAGAATGTACACTCAAACATTCACTGGGCAAGTAGTGTCTAATTCCTTGAAGTCTTGAGTGGCCACAGTAGCCCCTCACCTGGGCTTTCCAGAAATTCTGTGAACTGAATAGCAATTACAGTGTTGACATTCAAGAGATCTGGAAGTGGGACCAGAGTCTCCTGAGATCATTATTCCTTCTTTGGGTGTTGGATTTGGGCAAGGGGTCCATGGAACAAGGTTGGGATGTTGGGGGCAATAGTCTCAAACACACCTGCGCTCTTTGGAACTTCTTCCCCGAATGCACGCATCGCACATCACGGTACGCTGTGGGTCCCTCTCAGAGGAGCTGTTTTTGTCATTTCTTACCCCTCAGGGAAGTGTCTGCTTTGTGTTGGCACCACCTGCCAGTCTAAAGACGGATGATCAAAGTTCACCCTTGATGGATAGCTGCCCCCCAATGAAGTGACACTTGATCTGCAGAGGGATCTTCTATAGGAAATGTGACAAATGGTGACAGACAAGGAAGGGGAGCTTCACTTCTGCTTCCAGAGACACCAACTCTGATGAAACTTTCTGTGGCAGGTGAAAAATAGTCCACCACATGAGATCCAAAGGAAAGAAAACGCCCTGTGCAAATAGCAAAATTAATAACACTATGCACTTGGACGACTTTGCACTTCTCAAAGATTGCTTCCATTTCCTTTTTATAATTACCAGTAAGATAGAATAGGTACTATCGTTCCCATTTCTCCCATGGGTAAACCAAGGCTAGAAGAGGTTAAATGTCACCCCCCAAAATCACATGGTACATTAGGGCGGAGCCAGGGTTACAGCCTGTCTGTCATTTGTTTTCGCATCCTGTTCTCCTTCTGTCCACTAATGGACAGTGAGGTGGGAAAAATGCAGTCATTTATTTTACTATAAAGCAGACAAAAAAAAAAAAGGCTGACTGGTAAGAAAGATTTGTTGGTCCACACGCTTTAGTCTCAAGGCTGATTTATGGGAGAAAAACATCATGGGAAAGCGTTTGTTTGGCGCTGGGAATTAAAAGGAAGTGTGGTTTTTGTCATTTCGGGTGCACCGCTTGCCGCATTACCCAGCGAGCCTGAGGTGAGCTGCGTGGTAGGCAGGTAGTCTCCACCGCGTGCCTTTGATGTGGCAAGCACCAAAGCTTTTCTCCTCATGCAAAGGGCCTTGCTGAAGCTGTTCACCCCCTCCCAGACTGCAATGCCACGTGCAGCGCTTTAGGGGACAAAGCTGGGGTCCATGTACCAGCCTCAGGCCAATTAAGCCGAAAAGAAATTCTCAGGCTGCCAGAGCAGCGATTATACTTGAAGTGCCATGGGCCCCGACCTGCGGTGGAAAGCCTGCTGGACGCACCCCAGTAATTGGGCTGCTGCACTGGCTCTGTGTCCGAGGCTCTCCTAATGACCAGTGGTGCCGGCCGTTTGCTTGGGAGCATTTAAAACGTGAAAGCACTAGAAAATGCAGTCATTGAGCCCACAAGCCAGGCTCCCCTGGAGGCTGTTTGCTGGGCACACACTGTGGATTTTTCAACTAGGTTCAGAGATGTAAAGGTCAAAGAAGCCAGAATTATTAAAGCCAGGCCTGAGAAGTCCTCAAATGTGAAGAGTAACCTTAGATTAGGTGGGGAAAAAAATCATGGGTTTTTCAAGAAAACACAAGCTCAGCACGGAAGAGGAAACAATTATTCATAAAACCCACAGGTTGCAAATGCATGACCTCTCACCCCACTGGAGAGAGGTTCCAAATGGCTAATAGCTTCAGGGTGATTAACTTGTGTTAGATTAACTTCGCGATAGAAATGGATCAAATCCACACAGTTTAGAGGTTACAGAATCATTCTTTCCCACCAACGTATTTTCATAAGCAGCAGAAGTAAGAAAATGCGACCTAAGAAGACAACTTCGTGTTTTGGATTCCATCAACGTTTCCTGAGTGCCTACTATGTGTTGATGAGGAATGTGCCCACTTCTGGGAAGAAGCAAGTTCCCAGGAGTTACCATCTCAGACCGGACGTGCCCTGAGCAAGCGTCTTGATGTAGAGACCCTGACAGTCATTATTTTCACCAATTGGCCTCAACCAAAGGACACATGTTAAACTTTGCAGGCGGCTCCTCCCTCTGAGCCTATCAAGTCTGAGGTGGGGACCAGGCAAGTGTGGTGTTAAAAAGCTCCCAGCTGATTCTGCCAGACAATAGTCTCATTCGTCCAGAGGTGCAAACTGAAGAAGCCTAGACTGGGGAGGGACATGACTAGAGTAAACTAGTGCAGCACGGCTGGGGTGTAGATTTCATAGCACCCGGATCCCACACCAATACACTTTCTCCTGCACCTTACGACCGTTAAACAACATAAGGCAGACTCTGATGCCCACAGAACTGAGCCCCGGCGATAGATGGGGAGAATTCCAGCCGGGCGACCTAAGAAAGTATCTTGGCGGAGGTCAGATCTGAGCTGGGCCTTGACGCATGGGCAGTGGTATTAACAAGGCTATTACAACTAGCAACACCTGCCCCTCCAGCCCCTGGCGGTACTGTGTCCCTACCAACACTCTGCCAGGCAGCTCCCTTCCCTCCTGCTCTGGTTACAGAGGGCATATCTTCTTAACATAACAGTAACTTCTGGAAGAGAAGGAACAACCATTCAACTGGAAAATGGGCAACATACATAACCAGACAGTTCACAGAGAAAGAAATACAAACGACCTGTATACCAATGAGAAGATGCTCAACCTCATGCATAAAAGAAAGAAATTAAAGTCATGCCAGAGATACTATGTCTTCCCCGAGAGAGCAGAAAAAATACAAAACCTTGATAATAGTTGAGAAACCCTGCAGCAAAATGGGCATTGTCAAAATGGGTAGTGCAAAATGGTGTGATCTCTGTGCAGGGCAATCTGGTAACACCTATCAAAATTATAAATGTAACTTTATCAACAATCCCACCTCTGCGTCCATAGCCTTCCTTTACTCCCACACAAAACCACAAAACCAAACTCACATAAATACAGTCAAGGTTGGTCTAGGAAGCATTATCTGTAGTCATAAAAGACTGGAAATGGCTACATAGAGAATAAATAAACAATGGTCCATTCACCCAATGGATCTATCACACGCTAACATAAAATCAAGAACCTGTACTCACATTGGGACATCTCCGCTCCAGGATATATTTTAAGACATCTCCAGGATATACTGTATGAAACAATGTATAAAGTATGCTACCTTTTATGCAAAAAAAGGAGACAAATAGCATATTTGTATTTGATTGGATTTGTATGAAGAAAGAATGCATGAATTCTCAATAAATTAATACAAGTGAATGTGGATGTGGCCAGTGAGGTGTGACAGGCAAGAATGGCTGTGAGCAAAATTTGCCTGTGTATCCCTCCCATCAGACTTGGGACACCTGGGTGGCTCAGTTGGTTGAAAGTCCGAATATTTTGGCTCAGGTCGTGATCCAAGGGTCGTGGGATGGAGTCCCACATTGGGCTCCGTACTGAGCATGGAGACTGCATGATACCCCCTGATCTGCATGATACCCCCTGCCCTCACACACGCTTGGCCTCCCCATCATCAACATCCCCCACTAGAGTGGGACATTTGTTACAACTAATGAACCTACATGACACATCATCGTCACTCAGAGTTCACAGTTTACCTCAAGGTTCATTCTATAGGTGTTGTGTGTTCTAGGAGTTTAGACAAATGTTATGACCTGTATCCATCATTATAGTATTGCACGGAGTAGTTTCACTGCCCCCCAAATCCTCTGTGCTCTGCTTATTCATTCCCACCCCCCTCGCTGGCAATCACCGATCTTTTTACTGTCTTTACAATTTTGCCTTTTCCAGAATGTCTTAGAGTTGCAATCGTATTGTATTTAGCCTTTTCAGATTAGCTTCTTTCATCCAGTTATATGCATTTAAGTTTCCTTTATGTCTTTTCATGGTTTGATAGCTCATTTCTTTTTAGTGCCTACTACTATCCCATTGTCTGGATGTGCCACAGTTTATCCATTCACCTACTAACGGATATCTTCATTGCTTCTATTATGGCAATTATGAACCAAGTTGCTATAAATGTTCGTGCACAGGTTTTTGTGTGGACTTAAGTTTTCCTTTTGATTTTTGAATGTGAGTATATTATGGTCTTTTAAAAATGATTTTAAAATGTTTTTTTTCTCACATTCAGCCCAAATGTACACCTGTGCCCTGTGATTTCTGTACTTGCCCCAACTCTGGGCCCAACCACCGCACAAAATTGGCCTTTGAAACCTTGGGGGCAGAGATTGGGAGTGTTGTTTAGATCCCTTTGGAAAGTCTTCACCCTCCCCAACTCAAGGGAAAAAGGCCCTTTCTTTGCCCACTGTGCGTGCTCAGGGGAACCTCAGTGTTCACATCCCCTTGCCTTTATAATTCTGCCTTGGACCCCATACCTCGTACCGGTAATTAAAGTGTCACCCTGAAAAAATAAAACACATAAAATAAAATAAAATAAAAGCACCTTGAGAGCTAACGTTTGGGGGCCACTCACAGCATCCCCTCATATTATCTTCGCTGCAGTCCTGTGATGCAAGCATCACCCCATTTTAGAAGAGCAGATTGAAGCTGAGAGAGAGCCTTCATTCATCTGAGGATACATAGCCAACTCAGCCCGGACTTGGGGCTCTGGGATGCCGCCTCTCCTCTCACGCGGTAACTTACGACCATCCTGCGTTGAAATGAACGATAGGAGTAAAAAGGAAGAGCAGGCAGCGAGCAAGGGCTGCCATTGACCTTTGCGCTAACCAGCAACACATCTTACTTCATATATTCCTTAGGACAAACCTTAGCAGTAGGCATTGTCTTCTTTGAACAACGGGGCACACAGGATCAGAGAGGTTACGAAACATCCCTGGTGGTCACAGGCTAGTGAGAACAGAACTGGAATTCCAGCTGGGGTCTGACTCCAACGCTGCCTGGGCACGAGACCCAGTCTGACCCAGTGCCTGCCATTCCGGGGTTTCTGATTTCTAACTCCAGCTCACTATCATGACAATGGGATTATGAGCCTTTCTGGAAGTGGCATCCACAGCCCCTGCCTGTGCCACGGTCCCCGCACCTGGTGAATCCTCAGCCTCTGGTGGGCATTCCGGGGTCTTTACCCCTGCCTGCTGCCTCTCAATTGCCACTTTTTTTCACTACCTCACTGTCAAAGAGGGAGTGAAGGGGGACACCACATCCAGCTATGTATCACGTCTGGGGCAAGGGAAGGCTGGGTTGCAGGTGCCGCTCGCATGTAAACTTCCTCTCCCCTGCATGTGGTAGCAGCAGCGGGACTGGCCCCTTGCCAGGGGAACCCTGGGACAGAACTGGGGGCTCTAGACACTGCAGATGGTCTGTGCCCCCACAGCTGTTGAATGCGACACAAGGTGTCCTTGTTTCATTGTATAAAGTATGCTTGACGTTAACGTACCTCGTAATGAGAATGCCAGGGCCCCAGGCAGCGCTCATGCAGGCAGAGGGAGCGTTTCTTCTTTTCTCTTCCCATTTACCGCAGATGTTCTAAGTCCCCCTGGACACACTAAGGCTGAAAACCAGAAGGGGGATAATGCAAGTCTTCCCCCGGCTCAGGGACTGGCAAAGCCGGAGCTACAGCGCAGACTCCAGGCTCACGAGCACAGAAAGAACCTGAGGACAGAGTCAGCTTTAAGAAACCAAGCTCAAGAAAAAGCCAGAGTCGAGTAAAAACTGCATCTGTTAGGAGAATTCATGGGGAAAGAAAAAAAAAAAAAAAGTCTTTACAGGAATAAACATGATTTTTTATTAAAACTCAAAACTTGCCGAGTGTGTGGAGCTTGCTGTCTGACTGTCGTCCGTGGGGAATTTGAAGTTCTGGGGGAAAATAACGCACCGAGGAAAAAGTGCTGGATCAGGGAAACGTGGCGCAGAAGCAGCGGAGGCCCAGGAGGCCGGTCATTACCGTTGCAGGAGATGGAAGGTGTCAGGGCTCAGAATATCCGGGGAAGCTCCGGGGGAAAACCTCAGACAGAGAGAAAGATAGCAGGGGATCCCTTCCTCTGCAAGCGCCTCTCCCCTCTGTCCTGCAGTGCTCTGTCTGTAGCTTAGTAGCCGAGTGGGCAAGGGTTCGTTCCCCCAGTCAGCACTGTGTGAGATGAGGCCAGCCACGTCCAGGAGCTCACTGTCCCCAGGTGCCCTCGCAGCCGGGGTCAGACTCCACGCTGGACACTCAGTGATCCTGAGCGAGCCCCTGTTTCCTGGGCTCTTAAGATGCTTTGCAAGAAGTCTTTGCTGGGCAGATGAGAAGAGAAAACGTGAAGGCCTTGGGCCTAACACCTGCACATTCCGGAAATTCAGTCTCCATCAGTTCATTTGTACATGCATTCATTGTCAATAACTTAACTGTCTTTATTTCTCCTCCAGAAAAAAAAAAAACAAAACAAAACTTGGAGTATATCCTGTGCATAGCGTTGCTAAACGACAGAAGTTTAATGAAATAAGTGGAACAAACGAAACAAACCGTATACAAAACTCTTCCCGCCAAAACACAACCAAAAGTCTTAGGCAACAGGTGTAGTTGCTCCAAATGTTGCAATTCTGCCCAATTCTTTTGCAATTTCAATCTGCCTTTGTGTGTCCGGTGCTGCCCAAGGGGGTCCACACGCTGTGAGTCGCCCCTCTGGTCGTGATGGGGGAAATGGGAAGAGCCTGCTGCATCACCTATCGCTGGGGGAGTGGAAAGCCCAAATCCACAGCCCATTCCCCAGGGGAAAACCTCAGACAGCGAGACAGAGAGATTGCAGGGGCTCCTCTGAGCCTCAGGTCTCTTGGAGCTGTTATCTCATGGGACAAATCCAGGGTGGGGGGTAGGCTCTCCCTCCTTCCCTGTGGCACCTGCTTAACTCATTCTTACCAATCACATCCAGCAGCTGGGCTTTGAACGCAGAGAGGGTGAAAGGGATCCCATTGCAAAAGGATCAGAGCCCTGTTAAGTAGCATCTTCAAATCTTTGTTCGCAGATCATTAAACACTTAATCTGGGGTGAAATGGGGGTGTTCTAAACCACTGCTGATGAGGCAACCATCGGACTTTTTTTTTTTTTTTTAAGAAAATAAATCTGACGCCGTAGTGACAAAATAAAAACCCCTCACAAAGGGAGATGCAGATATTAAAAGTTGTATTCTGTTGTTTGTTTTTATTTATTTTGTTTTTTGATTTAGGGTGGGCACCTCTAGGGACCCGGGGCCTCCCCATCGGGTTTCCTGGGGCTCGGGCTCTGGCGAGACCATGGTTGAGCCCCCACTTCATCCCGGTCTAGGCCACCTGCTCTTTTGCTTCTGTGAGTCCAATTTCTGAAACGTGACTTCCAGCAGGTCCGTGAGCTGACATGCACTCAGAGCCACTTCAGACCAAGGGTTTACAAATCCCTTTTCCCTCGGAAAAGATATCGTCTGAGGAGCTTTCCAAAATTGGCACCATTTGGGACAGTGTGATATTTAGTCTAACAGGCCTCCCTACTCATGAGGCAGTTTCTAAAAGTAGACGAGATTCTGGCTGCCTCTGCAAGAGTCTGCTCCTGCAGGCTTTCTTTTCCTAGGTTCCATGTTCTTCCACAACAAGCAAGACCCTTAGAAGAACTGCAAGCTGCCAAGCTTTCACCCTGCCCCTCCCGCCAGTTGGCCCAAATTCCCTGACCTTCTCTCTATATGGGGGAGGGGGGGGGGGCGGGTGGCTTAGATGGGTCAGGGGAGCAGGGAGCCAAGAAGGCAGGGAGACCTGAAGAGGCAGAAGGGTGGGTCCCCCTCCCCCAGCAGAGACCAGGAAACATGTCAGATCCCCAGGTCCGACTGCCAAGCACCTCCTTGGGCTATAATTTCTGACTGACTAGAAGGAAATGGGCCACGGGCTCACACTGAGGGCTGCAGCTTGCTGTCGTTGGTCAACAAACATTTTTGGAGCATCTATTAGCATCGCCCCAGGTACTGGGAATCCACAGGGGCACAGAGACCCTGTCGTGATGGAAGGACACAGTGAATACACAAGCTGGGAAAAGAAAAAAAAAAACCACCAAGAGAGGCTATTTATTCAGAGTTTGTTACAACAAGTCAGCCATGTCACTTGTTTGGCAGGGCCTGGGAGGCCGGCAGAGTGGGACAGCTTTATAGTGGTCAAGGTGGGGGCTTCCTGTGGGCCCTGACTGGAGGCTGCTAGCCTGGAGAAGCTGGAGGCAGCTTACTAGAAGTGGGGCATCCTGTGCGATTGGGTAAGGGAGCATATTCGGCTTTCTTAGGTGGTCCTGAGTTGGGGGGGTGCAGAAATCAGAGAGAACTGCGTGCACTGAGCATGTCCAGACCTCATCGGACAGGCTGCTACAGAGGTGGTAGGTAGGTCAGAGTCTTACTGTCATATGTGTCTGGCCGTTGAGTATGTTCAGTCTCACAAACCACCACGACCCTGTGCGTGGCTGGTGAAAATGTAGAATGGTACAACCTCTCTGGAGAAGGGTTTTCCAGATTCTTACAAAGTTTAAACATACACTTACCACATGACTCAGCAATCCCTCTCCTAGGTTTTTACCCCCACAATGAGAACTTACATGTATACGGACACTTGATCACGAGTGATTAGAGCAGCTGTAATCAATCACATTCACCCCAAACTAGAGACCATCCAGATAGTCTTAATCGGGAATGGATAAACAAACCGTCATCTAGCCACACAATAGAATGGTAGGCAGCAATAAAAAGGAAATGAACTGGGGCGCCTGGGTGGCGCAGTCGGTTAAGCGTCCGACTTCAGCCAGGTCACGATCTCGCGGTCCGTGAGTTCGAGCCCCGCGTCAGGCTCTGGGCTGATGGCCTGGAGCCTGTTTCCGATTCTGTGTCTCCCTCTCTCTCTGCCCCTCCCCCATTCATGCTCTGTCTCTCTCTGTCCCCAAAATAAATAAAAAACGTTGAAAAAAAAAAAAAAAAAGGAAATGAACTATGAGATCCAACACCATGAATGAATCTCACATACATTATGCAAAGGGAAAGAAGCCACATGCTACATGATTCTATTTATGCGACATTCTGGAAAAGGCAAGCCTAAGAGGACAGAAAACAGAGGGGTGGTGGTGATGGAATTATTCTGTATCTTGATTGTGACTATAAGACTTCCTGTTTTTGTCAACACTCACAGATCTGTATCTGAAAAGGAGGGGGTCTCACTTTTTCTAGATTACATCAGAAAAACAGAAAAATGAGATGTTATCACTGCTATGAAGAAAAACAAAGCAGGGTAAGGGGAGAGAAAGAGGGAGATGTGGGGATACACTTTAGGTGGGCCATCAGGGAAGTCAGAGGAGGTGACGTGTTTTGTTTTGTTTTTTTTTTAATGTTTATTTATGTTTGGGGGGGGACAGAGTGTGAGTGGGGGAGGGGCAGAGAAAGAAGGAGACACAGAATCTGAATCAGGCTCCAGGCTCTGAGCTGTCAGCACAGAGCCTGATGTGGGTCTGGAACCCATAAACCATGAGATCATGACCTGAGCCGAAGTTGGACGCTTAACCAGTTGAGCTACCCAGGGGCCCCAACTTTAGATTTTAAATAGCCTGGTGAGCATCAGATGGCTTTGAGCCAGACTCACATGATGCCACTTATACGTGCAAAGGTCTGTCCTGGGTATGTTGTGGAGACCGGAGGGCCACACCCAGGAGTGCGGCGGGACCAGCTAGGTGGTGGCAGGTGACAGTGGCTGGGACCAGGCTGGTGGCGGGCCTGAGGATGGCTGGATTGGGGGCATCGGGGGCGGCAGAGGCAGGATTTGCTGATTGGTTCTCTGTGATTTGCGAAGCAATGTGAGAGAAGGAGGGTGTGAGGTGAGGTAATTAAATGGCATGGGAGGGGGGTGGGGAGAGGGGCCTCGTGAGCCCTGATGCCTCAGGGACTTTGCCTGCGGATCTCAGGCTCTGGCGTCTCCAGCCTCAGTCCTTTCAAAGCCGCAAAGGAAGCTTCCACCCGCTGTCTCAAGGTCTCCACCTGCACCCGCCACCTACCACTCTCTCCCGAGACACGAGAGGGTCTCCCAGGCCTGGACTCGCAGACCACCCTCTGCCAAGTCCACGTCTGCTGTCTTGTCCCCTCAGGGCCCCCGCCCTGGCCTGTTGCTGTCTCCCTCTCCTTCATCCTTCCTGCCTACGTTCTTTCCATTTAAAATGTCCATCTCTCCTTAGGCCGTTCCCGATTCTACCTTGCAAGGTAGATTGCGCGTGAAGGGCGGCCCATCCTTCCTCACCCCCTGAAAAGCTCCAGAGTAGCATGAAATTGAGCACCCGGGCACCTCTGGTTGAGAGTCTATCCCTTCCTGTTATTGTCACACCATTTCCTGGGCTCAGGCTCACATCTCTGACCCCCTGGTGCCGGGCTCCTGATGGGTCCTCCGTTCTTTCCTTCTCCACCCCCTCCCCCACTCTATCAGGATACTCTTTGCCACACTTTCACCTACAATCAGAGCCTTCCTTATAAACCCTGAAGGCCCTTAGCACTTGCAGGATGAAAGGATTGATCTTTCTCTCTTTCTGGCCCCGGGGTGACTATGAGATTTATCGTCCAAAACAGGACACTTCTGAGCAGAGGGGATGCTTGGACAACAGCAAACACTGGTAGCCACAAGCACCTGATTCTGGCCTCATCTGCAGTCGTGTCTTCTCTCCACCCCAGTCACGATCCCCCCAGGGTGGAGGGCACTGGCATCGGACCGGCCAGACCCCAGACCAGTGTAGGGCCTGTGGGTCATGCTTCTCCTTTGGTCTGAAAGGGCCTTTCTCCTCCCCAGATAAACTTAACCCTGCTTCTCCTTCCAACCTGGCTGTCCCCTCACATATCTGGGAACGTTGGCTGGAGAGTTGCCGGGGTGCCCTCCAAAACCTACTCCCCCTGGTTCTGCACTAATGAAAGCTCTGGCCCTCGACTCCTGCCAGACAAGGCTGCAACCTTGAACAATTCCTTAAGATTTGACACATCAGTTTTCACGTCCATAATATGGGTGTAACAATGCCTTCCACATCCAGGCTGTTGAGGGCATCAGATGACATAAGGCACATAGACTATGCAGAGCTGTGTGTAGTGAACAGAGCATGCAGATACTTGTCCTGATTATTTTCTCACAGCACTTTATCACACTGCACTGCAGACATTACATCATAAAAAGTTTAAAGCCTTGGTTTTTCCCTCTCTACAACTCTTGGTACGATCCTGACCCCTTAGTGGGTGACACGGGACGGGAACGACGGATGACACGGGACGAGGGCAACAGTGAAGACAGGGTTCCTTGCTGGCTGGCTCAGAAGCAGTCGAGTGTCAGGTGGGATAATTGGCTGTTCTTTCTCCAGGGGGTCAGGGAGGAACCAGAATCCCAGGAAGGTCCAAGAGAAGGGGTAACTTATTAGAAGGAGTCCTGGATAATAACTCCATTTGTAGGGTGACCCCTTGAGCTTTTCTTACAACAGTTGCATTGGGTATGCTGTGAGCTCATTAATTGGACACTCATGTCACTGGTCTTTGATGATTGAATATTTCGCCCATCTTTTAGAGCATCTTCTTTATGTGTTTAAATCCCACCAAATGCCACACTTCACTGCTCTTCATCAGCCTTTTCCAGTAAGCCTGCTCTCGGCAGGAAACGTGCACTTTCCCACCAACCTGCTGCCCATCATTCCCCCCCCCACACACACACACCCTGTGTTCTAACAGGTTACAAGGGACTTAGTGGATGAGGGCAGAGTCCTCTCCTTACCCATCCCAAGTCTTCACGGACTGCGTGACCCACTAATCCAAGGGAGGTGAGAAAGGGAGAACATGTAGGACTCTAAAATAGAAGCAAAAGCTGTTTGCTATTTTGCTAAAACTGGAACAAGGGGGCCTCTTTTGTGGAGGATAAAAGACTAAAAATCAATGACAGGTTGTCTGAAGATTCAAGTTTCATCTTATCTCAAGAAACAACAACAACAACAACAAAACCCCACATAGGAAAGAGTTATTCCAGTCTTTATCAGATTTAGTTCAAAGATGTCACTCACGTTGGTAGTCAAGTGGTATAGGCTATTTATTTGAAGGATACTTGATAATCCATTTGTTTATTGATCGAGTTAAGCAAGTGTATATAAACCCTGTCTCCTTGGAAGTAAAAGAGGTCTTACATTATGTGATAGAGAAGCTCTGTATGGGTTAAAAAGAATTCTGTTGATATATAAAAAAGAGAGAAAGCTGAACAAAACCAAGCACTTCCTAAGCTTGCAGTCAATTCGGGAGAATCCAGAAATTTATGTCAAAATGATGGTCTGCAAAAAGAGGAAGTCTTTCTCATGAAACGCAGAAGTGGAGAGAAATGAGCCAAAGAGCCTGGAAGCAGGGTGGAGGTGGGGGGAGCTCAAGAGAGATTTCCCCCCATTTTTCCTACTGGATGCCTACAGACATGAATTCCTGTGAGGAGCCTGAATAGCGTTGGAGGCTCAACCATAGAGCAGGCAAAGTAAATGTTATTCTGTGTGAAGGAGGAAGCATGCTGGAGAAAAGCCACTGGAGCCTTCCAAAGGGTCAGGTATTTTAGCCAACGGTGAATTTCTGGTTGCTTGAAAAACTTTTGGAAAACAAGCTACCCATGGACAAAGTTGTAAGTCGGTTCCTTTGAGACCTGAGCAAAGAATCTTATACTCAAGTCTGTGTAACTTTTAATGGTTAGTCACATCACCAAAGGCAGCAGGCTCTCTCAGAAGACAACCATTCAAAAAGCTTTTCTCTAATGTTGCTTTATCTTCCACCACTGGCCATCTGGGGCTTTCTGAAATTTCCTGTTTGGCTCCAATGGTCGTAGTAGTGGTTACTGCAGCCACCAGGCAAAGGAGCAGGGCTTGCACAAGGCATTAAAGCCCAGAAGTTCAACGAGGCAATACCATGAAATGCTTTTCTGTGCCCTCCTGACATGGTACCTCTGCTGAGGTGACAAGACAATGCTGGGCTACCAATCACCAGCAAGATCACAGCTCTCTAAGGAGGGACCTTCAAAATATATGCAGACCTCCACCTTTCACCCCCCAGACTGTTCCACCCTGGTCCGAGCAACACCCATACCTCCCAGGCCATCCCCGAATCTTCTTCCTGGTTTCTTTGTGTCAATCCTTGCCGTCTCTGAGTCTGTACTTAACACAGCAAGCCGGAGCAATTCCCTTAAAACTTAGGACAGTGTAACTTAGGATGTCACTTCAAAAGGTGGACATATGTCCCCCAGAAAACATCTATGAGAATGTTCATAGCAGCACTATTTGGAAGCGTCGGAATGAGCCACGAGCAATAGAATAGAGCAACACATCATAGTCCGTCCACACATGACACAGCAGGAAGAACAAAGCATCTACAATCACTCCCACTCACAGATGAATGTCACCAACAAGTCTGAGCAGAAGAAGCCAGACACAAGAGAGAACAAACCTCATCATCCACCTAGATGGAGTTTGAAAGGAGACCAAACTCGTCCATGTGCTGGAGGTCAAAAAAGAAGTTACCCCCGGGTGTGAGGCTATAGAATAGCAGGAGGGAGAAGTCACAAGGCAAGCTTGGAGGATTCTGGAATGTAGTTCTCCATCTGGTTCTGGTTAAAGAGGATACTCTCTTGGAGAACTTTCATTGAGCTGTACCCTTATGAGGATATATAGATATATATATAATCTCGATAAAGTATAAAACCTTTGAGATAATTATATAAGATAAGATTTAAAAATAGTTATGAAGATAATGAAAACTGTAGCCGCTCATATGCAATGGCTGTAGAATATTTGGTGCAAATTTTGAGTGCTTTGAATCTGTATATGTGAAACAAGTACTTTTTAAATTAAAACAGTTCAGGGTTGTAAAAGAACATTGGCACTGAGAGTGTGAGCTAGGATGTCATGGGAAGTGACTCAAAAAGAGGGCTGAAAGCTGCCATCAGAGCGGAAGAAGGGTAGAGATAGAAGCAGGGAAGGAATTTGCTTTCTTTTACAGAAACAACAGTTCCAGCCAAGGAGATGCCAAATAGGTGCTTGATCTGGTGGCCCCTTGCTAGGTGTGTCTCACTTGGTAGCCTTTACGGGAGCCCATTTGAGCTGGATTGGAGCTGAGGACCTGTGCAGGAGCCCCCCTGAGTTTTCCTGAAGTTACTTTAGGTCACTACTATATTAAGATCTCTTCCTATGCGCGAACTGTTCTCCATCTTTGAATATATATGTATGCATACGTATGTATATGTCTGTTGACATGCTAGACATTTGCAATTGAACAAAAAGGCCATATGCCAGCTCCCTGCTCCCGCTCCCCTAATATTCAGAATAAAAGCACCCATGGGAGACAGTGCTTTGGGAACTATTTCTCCGTCTCCTTAGTTGTGACAAGTAATTAGTTCTTTGCTTTCAATACTTCCTTGGGTCATGTTCAGTTTGATGCACCTTAAATAGCAAACCCCTTGAGTACGGTGACAGTAACACAATTGCTGCATGATTATTTTTGGTACGTGTTTAGTCTTTTTATTCTACATGATCTTTTTCAATGTTTATTTATTCACTTTGAGAGAGAGCGCACACGCGTGCACATGTGTGCAAGTTGGGGAGGGGCACAGAGAGAGGGAAAGAGAGAATCCCAACGCAGGGCTCGATTCCATGAACTGTGAGATCGTGACCTGAGCTGGAATCAAGACCCGGATGCTTAACAGACTGAGCCGCCCAGACGCACCTCTACATAATATTTTTAATGGCAGTTTTTGAGTCCAACAGTTTTACTAGAGTTGATAAATATCACTGATAGAGTGGAAAGCAAGTCATATGGAATCGCTGCTATGTTCAAGACCTTCCAAGGGTTCCGTGTCACTCAGAGTCAAGTCAAAGTGTCACTGGGCCCATTCAGCTTTGCCTGATGTGGCCTGTCTTACTCTCTTGACTATTCACTGGGTTCCACATGCACTGGCCTCCTCCATTAAGCCAGGCACACTTTTATCACAGGGCCCTTAGGCTGGCTGCTTCTCTTCCTGGACGTTCTTCTTCCAGATTTAGGCAGGCCTTCCTTCCTTACTTTTTTTTTTTTTTTTTTTGATTTCTGCGTAAATGCTAACTTCTCAGTGAGTCCCTTCTTGCCACCAGCCCTCTCCACTCCCCATTTGTTTTTCTCTATAGCCCCTGTCACTATTATTACACTATATTAATTACTTACTTATATTTATGGTCTGTCTCCTTCCACTAGAATATAAGCTCTACGAATGAAGAGATTTTTGTCTCTTCTGCTCACTACTATACCCTCAGTTCCTAGGAAAGGACTTGGCACATGGTAGACATTCAATGAACATGCCTCGCAAGAATGGGTGAAGGGATTGACAGATATTCAGAACACCTTTGAGTCCAATATGGCATGCAGCAAAGTAGTCATTTGTGTGACATATTCGTCAACAAAACTGGGCTGTAGGAATTCCTCAAGCCAAGTTAGAAACAGATTGGAACTAAAGAAAGGGGGAAGATGTGTATTTCCCTGCATATACCTTGATCTCAGTCTCCCAGAGTTCTTATTTTGGGTACCTTAGGTCACTCCTTCATTCATACAAAACAATATTGGAGTCCCACTATGTGCAAGGCACTGTGATGGGTGCTGAATCCCAGCTAACTGAGCACCTGGATGAAAGGCGCTCGCTGATGGATGATGATAATCGTTATTAAGGCTTATATACTACTGGCATTATCTCATAACGTCATCACAAAAACCATTGGAAAGACCAGTACCTCCTGATTTTCTATCCTCATTTTACAAAGAGTTATAGAAGGTTAAGTGACCTGCCTACTGTCACATGGCTAGGAAATGGCAGAATAGGAGTTTGAGTCAACCAGCTGGACTCTGGCTTGTCCTTAACTATGACTCCCTGCTCTCTGTGGAGAAAGGTGGCTTCGGCTGAGTTCTGTAAGCCTCTCAAGGAGCTCTGGGGAAGACTGATGTGGACACAGCTGACCGTTGTAGAACAAGGTCAAATCCAATCATATAGACACACAGACCCAAAAACCAAAGCCTTCATCATGGGGATATGGTTGGAAGATGCATTGCGGAGGCTTTTGAGGGAACCTCAAAAGACCAACAGCATTTCAGCAGCAGGGCAGGGAAGTCAGGGGGGGTCGGTGCAGAATTAAGGAGGAAAGAGCTTAAGCAGGTAGGACACATATGTGACAACCCCAGGTGAAAGCAACCCAAGGAGCTTTCCTGACACCAGCCCCCCCCAGCATGAGTACAATAATAAAGGCTTTTCCAGAGACTGTGATATTGTTGTGAAAAGGGCCTGGAGCATAGTAGGTATTCAGTAAATGTCAACTTTCCTTCTTAGGATGCCCCAAGGTGGCGGATCAGACAAAGGAGACAGAAACGGAATGTGGTATTTCTCCTAAGCAGTCCTGGCTGATGAATACTTTGGACTGACTGCTTTTATTCAAGGCGAGAGTCACAATTTCTCCTTGTTGAGTGCTATGGTCTGAATGTTCGTGTCCCCTCAAAATCTATATACTGATATCCTAACCCAAAAGATGATGGTGGTAGGAGGTGGGGCCTTTGGGAGGTGATTGGCTCATGAGGGTGAAGCCCTTGTGATTGGGATTAGGGTCCTTATAAAAGATAAGCAAGTTAGAGCAGATAGTGAGCTAGTCCCTCTCACCACATGAAGTCACACTAAAAAGATGACTATCTGGGAAGCCCACCCTCACCAAATACTGAATCCACTGGTGCCAGGATCTCGGAATTACCAGCCTCCAGAACTATGAGAAATAAATTTCTGTCGTTTCTAAGATACCCAGTTTATCGTATTTTGTTACAGCAACCAGAACGGATGAAGATGTTGGGGTTAAACCCACTTTAGCGCAATTAGAGAATAACAGTGTGTAGGAACTAACACCGACCCCTGCTGTCCCCAGTACTCGCATCTTGCAGAGGAGAACATGGGAGGAGAGGTAACTGATCCCTAATCACACAGCTACTTGCTCACCAGCAGTAACTGATTCGCAGTCACAGAACTCGCTGCTGGTGCGCTGAGGAGCACAGCAAGGCTAGCTCACGGGTGTGAAAATCACGTCCAGCACAGTGAGGGCAAAGTCATTTGAGGAGATGATGAAAGGCAGTCCGGCACCAAAGGATATCTCTAGAGTCAATGCCTCCCCACCTCTTTACCGATGTGGGTTGGGCAGTCAGAGTCCCATGGGACACGTCTGGCTCCTTCACTTGAAAATGGCACTTCATGGGTTTCTAGGTTCTGTGTTGGAAGCTGTGGTTATACTAGATATTACTGTGCATCTCATCCTGTGCGTTTACGATTTTCCGTGTTTCCTCCATTTAGTCAGGCTGTTCAGTGTCCTAGAGCGCACTGTTTCCTGATTATGCCTCATTTCAAATTTATTTCTCAACCATCATCTGCCAGACTGAATCCCAGTCTCTGGAGAGGCAGTCCCGGGGGACGGTGGAGGGTGGGGGAGTGAGGCATATCCAATGTCCCAAGGGTGTCTAGTGTTTCATCTCCTTACATTCACTGTTGTGGGTGACTTTGTTAGCTTTTGCTGAAGCAGCATTCTGGGGACGGAGATGAGAAGAGCCTGGCTCAGGAGGGGCTTAAGTACCACCAAACAGAAGGAGAACTTGTCCTGAGCAAAGAAGGTGGAAACAGCTGAGGGAGGAGAAGGCGGTGAAGTACTGAGTGGCTGAGGGCAGTGTCCCTGAAAGATCGGACAAAGAAAGTGTCTTGAAAAAAAGATTTAAAAAACAAAGGATAAAGCAGGTGGAGTGGGGGGGGGGGGGGGGCGGTGCGGGGAGAAGGCCCAAGGCTTTGCCATCAGGCAGACCTGGGTGTGAATCCTGTTCCACTCATTAGCCATTGGCCTTTGGAGTAACTTAACATGTCAGGGGTTTCATTTTCTTGTTCATACAAAGAAGCCAGTGAGAATGTCAGCAGAATGAGTGGGTGATCAGGGCCTGTCCGTAGTAGGATCTCCACTGGCTTGACTGCCCTCTCCCTTGTTCAAGTAAAGAGTACCATTTACCACGCTTGAGTCTATCAGGCTGGAAGTCAGATTGACTGCCCAGAAAATGCTTCAGTTCTCTGAAGCCTGTTGAGTAATTATCTCACAGGCTATGTCAGAGCAAATGATTGTTGCCAGTCCCAATTTCCAAAGATGTAAAACAAGGATGCATTAGAGGTCCCACTTGATGCAAGAAGCCTTCTTACACTACTAGATATTATAGAATAACAAGTAAACTAGTTTGTGAGTTAGATTCTGAACCAGCTCCTTGGGGAAACTTCCCCAGCTGCTGAGCTGGTGAATCCTGTCAGCTGATCCCAAGACCACTTAATAATAACAGCCAATGCCTTCACAGCACTAACCATGTGCCAGGCACTGTCCTAAATACCTTATGCATATTACTCACTCACTCATCTGCAAAATGCCTTGAAGTAGATAGGGTTATTATTTCTGCCTTGCAGATGAAAACACTGAGGCACAGAGGGGTCAAATGATTTGCCCAGGACCAATCCAAGATATGGGTCGAGGTTACTAGGCTCCAGAGCCTGTATGTTTAGCCTCTTTGCTATGCTACCTCACTATGCATCAAGAGCACAGGTCAGGTGAGCCAGATTGGATGCATCACCAAGGTCTGCACAGTGCTCCAGATTTCTGTGCCACCTGGGACTGCCAAGGATGCTCCCAATGCCAAGGAACAAGCCACCCAGACCCTCTTCTCTATTCCAGAGAGAATGGTAGTCTGAAACTGATTGCCATTTTCCCTGCTCCCTCCAGGGCCTCTTACCCCACACCCGCTTCCTCCATAAGCTGTCCCCTTTGCCAAAGCATTTTTATGGCTGTGTTTCCAGAGAAGGAACCTGAGGCAGAGGGAAAATGGTTGGCAAGCCTTAAACTTGTTCTAAGTTGGCACTTCCTGCCTTCTAACTCAGGTCTTTTATGGATCCTATATTCAGTATACTTCTAAGTTTATTTGGCAAGGCAGTTGAGTATAAGCCACACATCCTTGGGTAGACTAGCAAAGCTCCACTTCCTCTTCCGTAAGCTGAGAATAATAGCAGCCACATCACAAGTAATTGGTGGGATTGAATGGAGGAAGGTACTATTCATCACATTTCTGGAACAATGGCATCATAACAAGTACTTAATAAATGTTAGTCCCCTTTGGGTGGCTATTTCCTTGTATCATGAATATTTTTAGGAACACATAAACCACATCCAGTGAGTTCACAGGCTGAATGAAACCACTCAGAGGAAGCCGTCATCTGTGCAGATCAGCTCCACTGGGGAGGACAGAGAAGGAAGTAAAAGCAGATGAAACACATCCAACCAACTTCTCTCCCAACAGGGAGCTGAAATCTAGAGCTTAAGGTAACTTTTAAGTTCATTGTAGGTGAAATAAACTTAGAATATTGGCTATATTACTTCCTAAACCACATCCCTAAATGTGTAAAATGGGTTAACTATTCTTTTCTAGTTCAACATATTTTTTCTCAAGCTTCCATTCCAACTGTGGTAGAATTTTAGGCAAGTTAAGAAAAGGCAGCTACTTGAATTTTCTGTTAGGGTTTCTAGTCATTTCAGTCCCTCATGCCATGTCCCTCATGCACTTTTGTGGGGTGGAGTGATGGGTGTGTCTTGTCCATGTGGAAGGCTCTCCCTGTCCCCCACCACCTCTGTATGTGCTGACATCTCTGGTGATGGCCATCACCACCATAGATGCTTTGACCATCAGCATGTATCCCCACCAGTATCTGCTGAGATAGCTGGTCCTCCACTGGCCTTGGACTTGCATGACCCACAATCTGCTGCCAGTGGCCAAGACCTTCCACATGTGTGAACATGCGCTCCACACCATTACTTTTAATCTAGAAGGGAAAGGGCTTCAACTCTATGTCTAGTTGTTTCTTCTATAGCTTCTCTCTGTCTTCCAGGTAGGCATCTATCATGGCCCCTCTCCACGGCTAGGGATGGCTAAGGGCAGGGGCCCATTGGCTAAATATTCTGTCAAACCTGTTGAGCACTAGACCCTGGGCCATAGGAGTCTCAAAATCCAGAACTGTATACTAATGTATTTTCTTTTTGTATTTCACCTGATTCTTCTTTCTTTGGGGGCCAAGATCCAAGGTCTACTTTTCTTGATGATCTGTTTTATTTAGGAAGATGCACCACAAGATGATGCCAACAGAGAGATTTCAAGGACAAAGCCCAGAAAACAAAAACAAAAATGGAGCCTCATCCACTGAATGTCACATATGAGTCCTTTTTATTGATAAAAAATTATACCATAAGGCTCAGCAATGGCTGCAAGGGGGCCGGCACTGAAAAGTAAGCTGTCTCTTTCCAAACAAAGGAGCCAGGCCTGGGGAGAGAGGCTCTGTGCCCAGCAGAACCTGCAGTGGACAAGATGGCTCCTGAGCACCACGACTTCCGGCAGTGGAATGGTGGCCAAGGTGGGCCCCGCGTTATTAGCGACACTTAGCCGCACAGGGAGTTTGGAAGCAGACAGACTTCAGGGCTGAGAGCTCATTTCTGAGAAAATGCTGGGCTTGCAAGATTGTGACAGCCTCTTCCCCCTCCTTGCCAGCAGTGAAAACAGTGATTCCTCACATTAGTCTGCCTCACTTCAGACCCTCATCCGTCTCCATCCCAATGGCCTGAGATGAACACTGTCCAAAGAGCTTCTTTAAAAGCCTCCCGCAGCACAGACGTGCCAACGCAAGGAGAGGCTCCTTCTCCCTGCTGGAGGTCAGGCCCCACCGTCTGCAGGATTGTGGCTGCCCCCACAGGCCTGTGGCCTCTGCCCATCGGGTCCCGGCTCTGCGTGAGACCTCCCTGTCCCTTCCAAGTCTTTTCCAGATCCATCTCATGCATCTACACGGCTGCTAATGGCCACCCTTTATTCATTTCAGTGGCATGTTTAGTCTCCTCACAGCCTTAGCTTTTGACCTTTCTCAGTCTTTATTGTCCTGTCAAATGGTTTTGGTGGAGACGAGTGCAATTTACTGGACTCACTATAGAATGGAATGGGCTTTTTTTCTACTCTCTGAGCTGCCAAGATGTGTGTGTGTATTGAGGGTGTGGGGGAGAGGGGTGCGGCTAATCTTTGGCCCTCCTTCCCTCTCTTCCTTCCGCCTGCTGCTGGGGGCAAGATGATGATGGTGACCAAGGACCTGAATCTATGATAGGCAGGTAATTTGCCTCTCTAGGCTTCCTAGAGTCTAATTTCTTATCCTGACCCAACCAGGATCTTATTTTAACAGTATGTGAGTGTGTTGTAAAAATTAATCTGTAATCCCATCTGTAAGCTACATTAAAATACTGAAAAGGTAACATGTCTGGATTTAAAGGGCATGACAGGGGCTGTGAGAGGAGTATCCACTTCCTGTGGCTGCTAGAACAAACTACCACAAACTAGTGGCCTGAAATGGCAGGAGTGTATTTTTTTTACAGCTCTGGAGGCCAGAAGTCCAGAAATGAGTCTTCTAGGGTAAAGTCCAGTTGTTGGCAGTGCAGCTTCTTTCCAGAAGCTCTAGAGGGGGATCTGTTCCTTGCCTGTCCCAGCTCTGGTGTTTGCTGGTCGTTCTTAGTGAGCAGTGGCATCACATCACTCCTTGCTTCTGCTTCCAGGTCACCTTTCTCTGAAGTCAACCCTCCCTTTGCCTTACTCTTATCAGGACACTTGTGATTACATTTAGGGTCCAGCTGGATAATCCAGATCACCTTCCCATCTCAAAATCCTTGCCTCCATCAAATCTGTAAAGTCTCTTTTGCCTGATAACACACACAGGTTTCAGGGATTAGGACTTGGATCTCTTTGGGAGTCATTATTCAGCCTACCTTGAGACCGCTTTGAGCTTGGACCCTACTCAGGAAGTGATCCTTCCTGCCAAAGAGAAGTGGGATGACACATGTACCATTTGCCTGAGCACTCGAGGAGAATATTGACATGATCCAGAAGACAAGGAAGAGAGCTGCAGGGCCACTCCAGTGGACCAACCCATTTGCTGGGTTAGCATGTAACGTTATCAGACAGCATTCTGCAGAGCTTTTTGGAGAGAAAGTGATAGTCACCAAAAAAGTGATGACAATCCCAGTATAAGAGATGAAGGAGTACAAGATTGTGGTAGACATTAATGGTTGCCTACCCAAAAGCCATTCCCACCTTTCTTGCTAGCATAATCCCGATTTTCCTAAGTTGCAACGTACCCAGCTTCAGTGGGGTACCCAGCTTCAGTGAATCATCATTGGTCTCAAGTTGGAGCATCTCACAATTCCACGTCCACCTGACCACCAGGGGGGCTCTTGTTAAATGCCGAGTCAGACTCAGGAGGTCTGGGGTGGGTCTGAGACTCTGCAATTCTAACTAGCTCCCCAAAGCTATGGATGTGCTTCCCTTTGGATCCACCTGGAGTAGAGAGGGTCTAAACCAATCACAGCAATCACATTGTTCCTTGCCAAGGATTGGTTCAGAGTAATTATGTGACCCAGTCTTAGCCAGAGAAAGCTAAGAGAAGATGTGCTGAAGGGCAGAGAGAGATAAGAGAATTGTAAAGAGAACACAAAATATTCTGCCTAAAATTGCCCCTTTTCTTCCCATTTCCTGCTGTGTGAAATGCCATATGCGGAGGTGAGGTCCTGAGCTGTAGCAGCTATCTTATGACCAAGAGGGATGCACTTGAAGGTAAAAGCGTATTCACTGAGGAGGGGGAGGAGAGGAACGCCTTTGGGCCATCAAAACAGACTTGTACTGACAGATTTTCTTGCTACATGAGACATGAACTCCTGATGGTTTAATCCACTGGTATTCAAGTTGTCTATTATTTGTAGTTGAATACACCTGACTGATGTAAAACAAACACAGGATCCTCAGAAGGAACCAACACAACAGGGACAAAGCACAGAGAACTGGAGTCCAGATGCAACCACCAGAAGGAAACTAAGGACCCCCAGTTCTTCATAGCAAGGAGCAACTTTAGCCATCTGAGCCCCACTGCGTGGCACCTTATTGCTGTGCATCTCCGTGCAGACTTCCTATATGGTAAGTGTGCCTATTATTCTCAGCCTGAGTTTGTAACAGAGTCTCAAGAATCCTTTCACTATCTTCTTTCATTATAAGTCACAAATTCAAAATTCTCTTTAAGTATAATGATACCTGAATTGGGTAAATCCTGCCTGTAATAATTAGGATTCTGATGCTGACACTGAACTGCTAAACCACTTAAGTCTCACTTCCTCCTTTTATCTGAAAGACCTAAAAGCCCTGTTTTAGATACTTCGTGCGTGTCCTTCTCGGTATGCTTAGGCTGGATAACACCGCATCTCATGCACCCACTTTGCACATCAACCAGTGCCCCCTTGGCCCCATGCATCACAGCAATCAACCACAGGATTAATTAATCCTGAGTGTGACTTAAGCCACTTTAAAGAAAATCCCAGGCAAAAAGATATAAATACCTATTTTTCCTGTTGAATTGTTTCAATTCCCTCATTGATAGCAGACTTAATTATGCAATACCTTAGAAATACACAAACATCTGCAATTTTATTTCTAAGCGTATATGAAAGACAAAGATATCCATGTCCTGTGTGGTTTCAGGAGCATAATGGCTTTTCTTGACTTTGGGGTGGGGGCGGTGGTGAGAAGGGAGAAAGAATGAAGAAGGAAAAATTAACTCCTTTATTCAGATGATAATGGGACTTGAAATATGTCAAACAACTGAAGGAGAAGACCTGGGACGTTTCATAATGGCGTTTTTAAGTTCTATCCTGATTTTTCTTTTAAGAAACAAACCACCTCGTTCAGGATACGGGTAAAGTATGCCTGTAGCACTGATTAGCTACATAACTTTGAATCTAGAAGGTTACCAATTTGTCTGACAACCCCCCTCCCATCCAACACCGTCCTTCTATTTTCTGAGTCAGCACACTCATTCTTGGAGGAGCCTGCATCTTGCAGAGCTGTCCTTTCTATCAAACACAATGCCCTCAGGGTTTATGCTCATCATTAAAGAAAAGGAAAAAAAAAACAAACTTGTTAGAGTATTAGCTGGGCCCAGTGCAGCGCCGTTAAATTAATTTTTAGAGATGTATCTAGGTCATACATCTGCATGTTGCATATAAACACTCCAGCTAGTTACCTAGCACTTGCTTCTTTCTAAACTGTTAGGGCCACGCTTGACGGAGAATTTCCATTTATTTTGGCCCTGAATAGAGACTGATAGTTCCCCTTCAATAGAACCATGGGATAATTGCCATGTTCTTTCTGAAAGTCGGCTGCCACAAAAATATTTCCAATGATCTTTTTAGGAGACTTAAAAAAACATTAACATTCCTGTTGCTGTTAACTAGCAGTTCTTTATATAGAATCTTTTGATGCCCAAATAATTTATTAATTCTCTACATTGCATTTTATCTTCTGAGTAGAAAGAATGTATTTCATAAGGTCCCCTTAGAAGCAACGAAGTTTCGACACACAGCTCAAACAGCGAAGTCACAATCCACTGTCCTTTGGGTAGAAATTAAGCTTCAAGGAAAAAGTAAGAATTTAGTGTTTGGATGGTGGGGAATAAAGAATATTTGAAGAATGTACGGTTCAAAGGATCTCCATGAGAAAAGATTAAGAAAATGGGCAAGAAGGCTGCTGTACCCATTTATCTCAATATGCTACCCTGAGAATTCAAGTGTAACCAAAGCAGTCCAGAATCATCGAATGAAAACTTTGACCCTACAGGGGTCAAATGCCTATGAAGATTTGTGTGCCATTTCAGGACATGTGTTTCTTGGGGAGCTGGGGTAACCTGATGGGTTCTAACAGCCTTTTTCGAGCTGATTTCTTAAAAATCGAAGGCAGAGCAACCCAGGTAAGCACAGTAGCATTGTCACCGCGTAAGAATCAGGGAGAACCAGCCAGCATGTCCTGAGATGGGTCTATACCAGACACATGAGAAACTGAGACTGAGGAAAAGAGAAGGAACTTGACTAGTCTCATGAACATGCTCCAGTTAAAGGGTGCTGTGTGTCACTTTCTGTTATTGTGGAACCTGTGTGTAAAGAAATTGTGTAAAGAAAAGATTTCCCAACTTAGACTGTACTTATGGTAACAGGACTAGAGATCTAGGAAAGGATTGGAGTGCCCTGTCATGTGATTTGATCTGATGCAAATTGGGATCGCTCATCATAACCTGTGTTTTATTCTACTGGAGCTTAGAATCTCGAACACAGCTTGGTAAACGAGGGTGCAAGACAGAACATTGCACTTAAGATTGCTTCGTAAAAGGTATGGGGGAAGCGGGGGAGAGCGGTGTGCGTAACACTGTCCAAATTAAGTAGTAACATGGACAAGACACTGCAAGGGCTCTGACCAACTTTCTGATGACTTTTTGCACTGGGCTTAGAGAAGCATTCCAACTTCAGTCTGGAGATTTATAAGTCCAAGCAAAGTGGGATACTGACAATATGATCACATCAAGATGTAACTTGTAATTGCAAAGTCACTTTCGATTAGATCACTAGCACTTTTGTGACCCAACGATATGACATGATTAGGTCTGAAGCCAGCCCATGAACACGCAGGACGATTGTGTGATTAACTAGGCTGACTCACGGGCACAGCAGGTCACCGGCATCTGAAAGTCTGAGATCGCCTGAAGCAGGGTGGAGTAGAGCTCATTTTCTTTACATGGGAGAACCATGATAACTTCAAAAGATTAGATTGCTCATTAGAATAGGAGATATGTCCCTTCAGTTAGAAGTGTTTCTGTCAGATAGTATGGTAAGGGAACGATGGCCGGAGTTTCCGACTTCATTCTTCCTGCCATTGTCTTGTTGTGAGTTAGTCCCCCGGCAGGTTTGGGGGAGCAGCACACTGTGCTAGATTCTTTCCCAAATCTGCCACTTGAGCTTAGTCAGGTTGATGCTGTAAGCCTCAGTTTTCTCATCTGTAAAACAGGGATTCCAATATTCCTTTCTTACTGATTGTAGGAGAATTAACTAACATGCATCGTGCCTGGCACATGGTAGGTGCTATCAACTATCTGAACTTTCAGAAGATGTATTTCAAAACAGGATCATCTTCAAGCATTAAATTCCATGACCACTAATTAATATAAGGGCAAATGTAAATACAATTAAATAACCATTTATACTTAAACATCAGAAGCTAGTTCCCTACCCCCAAACTGCCTTATGATATGGGGGTCAGAAAAAACCCACAGTATTGACAGAGTCAATGAAAATCGCAGTTGAACTTATCACACTATGTCTGGTAATTATACGGCTGAGAGACACATGAGCTAATTCATTTGCCCACCAACACAATTATGGCCCATGTCAGAAACTGCTAAGCAAATGAGGTCAGCCTATGCAGTGGGTGTCCCAGACCGAGGCTTCAGGAATGGGCTTCCCTCCAAAGTCTCTATAGACAATTTTAGTAACACTATGAAAAATAGTTCTAAAGGAGAAGAATTGGGTCTCTAAGTAGAGTTCCCCCAAACTTGTCTGTTGAGTTAATTGGAGCCCTTATTAAAAACACAGATGCCGGACACAACCCCAGATCACGCTTCTTATCGGCAGGGGTGGAAAACATGGCATCTTGGTCTTTTCACAAGCCGGGTTGGCTTCTGGCAGTGCCCATTAGCACAGGTATACTAGATCGTTATTTCCATTCAAAAGTTTGTTTTCAAATGTTTGTAACTCCAGCAAAGCCCTCCAGGGGATTTCCATGAATTAAAATGAATGTCCGAATGTCATCCCCTTGACCGAGTCCAGCACTCAGTCCCTGCCCAACTGGTCTGGAAATTCACCCAGAGGCCACTTCACACACACACGAGGCCTGCCTGCTTCCTGGCAGACAACTTGTGAAAAAATACAGGAGGAGTGCATCATTGCTCAGGGCTGCATTCAAACCATAGCCATCTCATTCTGTTTTGTTTGTTTATAACCAGAGTTCTCAAAATGGGGTCACCAGCCTCCGCCTCAGCATCACCCAAGAACTTCTTAGAAATGAAAATTCTTGAGCCCCGTTCCAGACCTATTGTATCAGAAGTTCTAGGAATGGGCCCCAGCAATCCATTTTAACAAGCCCTCCAGGTGATTCTGATTTATCCTAAAGTTTGAGAACCACTAGTTTCCAAAAAAAAAAAAAAAGTTCATTTTCCCACTTATTTCAATACAGTGAACCAATAAGTATTTAACTAGAGAGGCCTCTCGAGCATTTCTTGCGATTTTTTCTATATTCAGTTAGAGGAAGGAGAAAAACCAAACCAACCTCATTTCCACATGATTGACATTCCTGCAAAGTAGCCTTGATTTAAAGACATCAGAATCAGATGATCGGAAACTGATCATTGGGGAAAAAAGTCAGGATTCTGACTTCACCCCTTTGAACATTTACTTTCATAAGAGACGGTCACCTGCTGAAGTCATCTTTTCCACAAACTGAGGTCTAATCATTACTGTAATGCCTTTTCAAGGTGCAACGGCTGCATAGATTATAAGTGTTTCATGTACATGATGCAATTTGATTCAGTAGCTCAGATTATGAATGGCCACTCAGGATAGCTGTCCAAGAGGTGAGAGGAAAGTCTTAAGCCTGATATTCAGAACATATCTTCCATTGCTCTTTTGGTATAGATCTGTAAATATACTCTTACATATACGTAGTCTACATTTACAAGTATATATAATAAATAAGAGTGTAAGATATATGTATAAATACATTCTATATTGAAAGAGAAATGAAAGTTGTATATAAGTAGGCTTTAAACGGGAGACATCCATTACACATGCCCACACAAATACATATATATTTATAAGGAAAATAGTGATCTGTAATACAACAAACTCTATTTAATAAGTCTCTCGCATTGGTTTATAAAATGTAAAAGAACATAGTTAAATGAACAGGAATTGAAAACGCATGATGGATATGTCCCTCATAGCATTTAAATCTCTTCCACTTGATTAAAAATTCCTAGTTCCTCTTCACTGAATTGTTTAGAGTTTTTGAGCAGCCTCTGCCCTGATTAAAACAAATTAGCATCAAAGATCCCCTGTTGAATGAGAAATCATTAATTGAGAAACATGCAATGCTCCTTAATTACCTTTAGAACAGCAAGAGAACAAATAATCTCAGGTTCCAGAGGGGCCTGCCCGCTCTGCGCTGCGGACTCATTTCGTGTAGCTGCTGGAATAAAACTCAAGTTGCAAACACTATTGGGGAATATCAATGCAAGCTTCAGTAAACACACTGTAGATTGTTTATCTAAAATAAAAATATATAGATAACCACTAACAGGAAGAGAGGAACATGTTTTCGTTTCTCATTTGGTCGAGAGTTTAAAAGTGTTCTTACATATGCCAATATTGATTGAGAAACGATGTGAGCTGTTCTTTCCGATATAAATTTTAATGCTTTGTGTAAAATATTTTATTTACGTAATCACCTGATAAAATTTCAGATACTTCCTCTCTACAGATGAGTAGCTTTATCATTTAACACTGGAGCCGAAAGCACCAAAGTATTAAACTTCACAAAATCCAGCTACAAATGGAAATTCAAACCACGATATGGCAGCTTGTTCATTCATTCCTTTGTACACAGATACAACAATGACAATAGTTTCTTCAGGTCCGTGAAATATGATGTATACCTCCACTTTCGAAATCTAGAAACCATTGAATAATAACCCATGGAAATAGCAGTAGGAAATCAAGTGTTATCGTAATGTAGAGAATATTACCAAAGGCGTATACACAGGGCCATGTACACAGTCTTCTGATATGACAGTGGTTTGTATGGGACTGGATCTAGGCTCTGAAAACTTTCTCACAAGTGCCCTGGAAGGAAGGAAGCAGTGTCCTCCTCTTCCTACATTGGGTAAATAAAGCATGTTGAGGCTTGGTCATTCAGCTAAGGAGAGGATCTTGCTTTTATTCTAGTTTTCCCAGGTCTCCACTTTAACCACTAGATCATATGTCCTCAACAGTCTTTGGAAAAAAAAATGACAAAATGGATTCAGTTACTTCCATTTCCTTGGATATTTTTGGTTCATTTATAGTTTATACAGACTGGCTCATGTAACATAAAACACAAAACACCCAAACTGTGCTGCCATTTGAGATTGATATTAATGTGGGTAAGACCCAATTTGGGAAATTTGCACTTAATTTTTAGTGACGTGAAGTGACTTGTTTTATGACTGAAATAAAACTTTATACCAACAGTCATAATAGGTCTCAAACTTAGTAGAAGTTATTAATCATTATTCTTTGTCCTATACTCTACATCAAGATCATAAACTTGACACTGCCATAATTTTTGCAAATATTATAAATAATCCCTTAGAGATTAAATTATAAGGGCGATTATCCAGACTACATTAAGAATATGTATACAAAGTAATTTGCATAAGAAGGGGAAGAAAAGAAGAAAGAAGAAGAAGAAGAAGACGATGGCGGAGGAGGAAGGGGAGGAGGAGGAGGAGAGGGAGGAGGAGGAGGAGAAGAGGAAGAAGAAGAAGACTATCATTAACTGTATTAATGCAGTATGGAAGGATATAAACATGGTTGTAATGTTTTGATAAAGTAGGAAAATTGTCATTGTTTTTCCCCAAGGGGTTTTGATGAAGGAATATTCTTTCTTTGGACATTGAACTTTAGGACAAATAGTTCATAATACACTAATGTGCAAAATGTAACCGGTTTATATATATTGCCAAAATAAGAATGACTAATAGAAAGTCTACCACACAGGATCCTCGATATGGTTTAGAAAAGGAAAGCCTTGTCACTGAACATTGCACGTTATATGTAAAAACAAACAACACATCCCTATATGCCTTTACGAATATCTAGTTTGTAGAGCTCATCGTAGGCATTGCCTTCAGAGAAACAACATGATGCCACTGGGTAGCTTTCCTTTACAGAAAGGGAAACAAAGCCAACACTGAATTTTTGCACAAGGTCAAATTGGAGCTGACACTTCAGAAATCAGCAAGGAGTGGACATCTCATACTCAGAATTTGTTCCCTCTTCTGAAGAGTTCATCTGCACATAAATGTTGGGGAGATCGTAATCTTTCATTCCCACAAGGCAACAAGCCTCAGATGGACCCAGGGTTCTGACAGGAGGAGGGAATAGTCTTGATACGTAGAATATCCTGTTTGCCATCATCTATTTGTGTTGCAAGGCAGTCCATTTTGGGTTGAAATCACATTGTTTTAAGCTGAGCTGGTCTTTTTATTGGTATCCTTCCAGGCGGCCTTCCTTTTAAGTGCCATCGTATTTCAAACAAGCTGATCTGAAGGAAAAGACAACGGCTGTCAGCGTGTATCGTCACAAGGGAACAAAGATGCACAAGCTCTATTTTAGGTTATGTATTTATGTTTAAAGCATGGATACAGGTATGAGATGTTCGTTTACTTCTGGGGAAAAAGAGCTGACCAGTCAGTGAAGGGTGAGGAAAAATGTGTCACGCTGGGACAGAAAATCTAACACAATCTGTTAGTATTTGCTGTAGAATTACCATTTAAAGGTGAGGAGGGTAATATGTGAAATACATAGGAGACATTGTAAAAAAAAGAAAAAAACAAACATCCTGATGCACAAATCTGAATCACAGGTAACACATACCATACCATCGGATTCTATTGCAATTTGGTTATTTGGGAACTTTGGCACATGTATGTAATTTAGTGTTACCAAAAAGACTTCAAAGGAAAATCATTGCTTGTGACTTTCCTGAATTTAACCTGAACCTTTTCATAGTAAAAGTTGAACACATTTAATTCTGATCTACTTCCATTTCAACATAAACCTATCACAATATCTAGCTGAGGCAGGTGAACAGTTTTATCCCAGTTTACTTATAAATGGTTTAGACAACTGGCCCAAGGCGTTAAAAAAAAAAGAGTAGTGATTTGAGTTTACATTAAAACTCGAATGTGTCCCCGCATGGGACTAAGATAACTCGTAACTGGGAAGCACAAAATTTAAGATATCTCTCAGCGACAGGGGCTATAGATGCACAAAGAACTGTTACAAGAATTTGCTCACTAATGCTATTTTCTAGGCGGATTTTCAGGAGCAGGATCTCCTATCTGACCATACACAGAGCCGGTTTAAAGAAGCTTATGCTTAAACAGCTATCTTGCCTGAGTGAAAATTTCACTTCTGCCAAAAATAAGACTGGTGAAACCTTTTGATGGTTAGTAGAAGACAGAGTCTCTGCAGTGATCTTTGAGAGGTTTGCATTCTTGTTCAGTTAGGACTGCTCTACAATGAATCCTAAAGGAGGCAGAATTATTTCCTCGAGGAAGGATGGGAGCCCCGGGAAGCACAGAGGTCTGAAGGCGACCGGAGTTAGGGGTGGGGGGGAGGGTGGGGGCACGATGCAGTTTACAAAAGCTTATCCAAAATTATAACGTGGCCTCATATCTGGAAAGCAAAATAGTAATACTTGCTGTTTTCACTTGTAGGGCTGGACAAAGTCAAGTGCAACAAAAACTTGGCTGCCCTGGTTATGACAGACACCATAATGCTAAACGAACAGAGAAGTCCATTGGATGTGGAGAGGGAGAAAGGGCTTGGGTTATTGCTGAAAGGGTGCCCGCCCCTCACTTCAACCACTCACAGGTGACTTCTTACAGGAAACTTCTTCAGGGCAGAGAAAGATCAGTTTTGAGCTGAAATCTTCACGTCTCCTGATAGCCACTGACTTACCATCAAAAAAAAAAAAAAAAAAAAAAAAAAGCTGAAGAAGACCATGCTCAAGGCTCAGTTGTTCAGAGAAGCTGCTACTTTTTGTTGTAAAAGAAAGAAGCTCCAGGGTCCCCTCTGTTATACCCACTTTGGGCATATCTTCATCCGGGCCTATATCAAAGCTTCTCTCTTTTTTTCTAAAGCTTCTGGGAGATGCCAGCCAGGTTGGGCATGTTTCTCAGTCCTCTTCCTTGACCTGACTCCTGGGAGGTGTGATGGAGGGCTGCCTGTGAGGAGACCACCATTCCATCCTCTAGGGCACAAGAGGGGCCCGAGACCCTGAGCCCAAGAGGGGTCACAGACCCTGGGTCCAACTGTGGCTGCTGCAGAGAGAGATCCTTGTTGGCAGCCTCTTCTCAGTAACTCCGGACTGAGGTCCAGCAGGGCAGTGGCCCTAATGTAAAGTGAGGACCCAGATGGCAACATGGGGACGAAACCCAAAGCCTGCCAAAGAGCAAGCAGATTTCTTAGAACACTGCTGAGCTAGGCCACAGCTGTACCAGTTTCAGAACCAGGATGGTTACTGTAAGTAAGAACGATTTTTGTAAACACAGAACACATGGCCGGGGCGGAGACCCACAGTCATAGCTGGAACTCTGGCCGCTCGCTCTCAACCTCTTGTGGGTTTTGCTCCCATTCTCAGCAACATTCAAAGTGTTCCGCATGCCATTCAAAGATGACGTGTAGAAAAGGTCAATGAAAATCAGGAGAAGGGGGGAAAGAGAGAAAAATGTATTTGGAATGGGGAATTCAATAACACAAATTTTATAACCAAGTCTTAGATGACAGAGGGGCATTTTCAGGTGTTGAAAGCTTTTTCCTGTTGTGATTTTGGAAGGGTAAAAATAAAAATAACAAAACCGTAGTTAGCAGTGGGGGCTGGAAGATCCAGTGTTTTTATTTCAGTAATTAAACTCTTGATTAATAATAGCACACTGCAGCATAAAATGTTGACTTTTTAAAGCAGGTTTGAACTTTTACACAATCTGTTTTAACATTGGCATGCACATGTGTATACGTATATACTGATATGGTTATAAGTCTTAATTTTAAAAATTTGATAAAACTACACTGTTAAATGTACACTATACTGAAAACACTGCTGTCACACCAACCAGATGGCTTGTATTCCCTGGAAAATTATTGAAAGCATTTTGAACTAGAGTGATAACTTCGTTATTTAAAGAAATTCTTCTAACTGTAGATAAAGGCAACTCTTTGGCCCAGTGCAGTGTTTCCCTAATTCGCCTAATGGTAAGAATCACTGAGGTGCTTATTAAGCATATGAATCTCCAGGGTCTAATCCAGTCCTTCTGAGTCTTAATCTCTTGAGGCAAAAGTAGGAATCTGTACGAACCCGGGTAGTTCTTATGATCAAGTGAGTTCCAAAGTCACTCTAGTAACATGACAAATGGGCTTCGGAAGTGAATTTTTCCTTAAGTGTATGTGGGAGAATTAGTTCGTCTGATCCGTTTTCATTTTTCCAAACCTTTTATATAAAACACTCTTCAAATCATAGTTTTATGCTTAGTGATAAAAAGAGGTACGATGTATGCCAACCAAAGGTAAGGATTGGTTTCTTCTTGCCTAATTTGAATGTGAAAGTGACAATGATTGTTCCTGTCTAAATGCTCTATTAAAGCTATATATATTTTGGAAGAGCCAAAGCCTCTAATGACTCAAATATCAAAGTAGTTTTTTTTGGAAATCTCTATATCCTCGAAATATAGGAACTTGCTCGAGATTTTTATGCAACTCTCACCTGCAAAACCCTACTTGACTTTCAGTTATGGTAAAAAGATGGATGAAAAATTAATAGATGGATTCATAAAACGGTTGAAAACCAGTGGCCTGGTGGCCCCGTGATGGTCCATCCCAGCTACTCAGCGTGGAGGGCCTGCTGTGGGAGTTTGATGCCTATTACCTTCTGGGCTCACAGTGGGTCGGCAAGGTGGGCACCACCTTCCCTCACAGATGGAATGTCTGAGGCTTCTGAAGAGCAAAACTTGCCCAGCACGACACAGCTCAAAGCTGATGCCAGCATCTGTTCTTGGGCCCATCCGCCAGTCTATACTCTAAATGACTGCAACAGGACTCCAGCTGTACAGTCACGTCTATATGACAGAACTTCCCTCCCCGCACCCCCCCCCATGAGATATTGGGAAGTACAGCAAGTATTGATTCCACACTGAAATATGTCCTATTTGAAGTCTTCCTACTGAACATAACACAATAGTATGTGGCATACTCTTTCCTTCTCCGTGTATTACTAAAACAAATTTCCATTTAAAAGCAATTAGGAAACCCCAATCCTCTTAAAATTTATTACATCAATCTGTAAGCACATGCATCCCTTTAAACAAGAATTCTCTGGTTGTCCAAATATCGTCCCCAGGTAAATTTTAAAAACGCTGTTCTATTTAACAAAACCTTTTTCCTCCTTGGAAGAAGAAGAAATCCTAAAATCTAAAGGACCCTTCAAAGTTAGTCTAAATGGAAAGGTACCAAATTCCATTAAGATAAAGTTTTGAAGAGAATCAGTTATTTAAGTATAAACTTCTAGAAGAGTATCTGCATCTCCTTGTGAATTGATTTTAAAAAGTTAAAAAAAAAAAAAAAGGGAGCATCTAAATTTAAAGTGTTTGGGATGTGGGGACAAAAAAAATTGTGACACAAATACAAAGTGATAATCCCTAAGGTCTTTTCAATCCACTTTACCTGAGGGTGAAGAATTTTGCTGCCAGTAAAAAGCTTTGATACGTCGAGAAGATATTGTAAAAGTAGTCACGGAGGTAGCAATATTTGGCCCAGAAAGATACTTTAACTTCACATTGCATTATGTCCCGTAACTCTCTAAAATTCAAATTTTCAAGTTTTAGGAACCCAGTAGGATTGGAGGTGCATACAGCTTGGCAATTCTTTCTTTGTAACGCTGTTTGCTTGGCCTCTCTAAATGGACAGCTGAAATAGATTTTATATATGTTTTTGTGTTTTGTTACATAAGCTTTCTCTCATACAACTCTTAGAGAATCAAACAAATCGGGCATGTTATTTTTAAACGATTATATCTTTGTAGGCACCAGTTTTGTCAATTTATTTTTCCAGGAGAAAAAGCAACATTTAAAGGGTCCAAAAAGAAGCTAATAAAATTACTTGATCGTTTTTCTAGGAGACGTTTACAAACTTCCCCTTGCCTTTTTTTTTTTTTTTTTTTTTTTTTTTTGAGAGATAAAATATCACAGGGAGGCAAAAACAACCAGCTTCACTGCCACCCCCTCTCCCAAAAAAACCCACAGGCTATAGATAAAATTACTCTAAGAATTAGTCTTATTTTTAACGCATAGAAAATAGCAAAATTATCATGCCAACATAAAGAATATATACTATAATTCATAAATGTCTAATTATCAAAACAGTGATAGGCATGGTTAGATGCAACCTAGCAATCTTATATACGATGCAACTACCTATTGTATGGTCATTCCTGTTATATATTACATTCGATCCTCATCAAATTAAGCTGACTATGTATAATGGGATTATGAAATAAACATTGAATATCACAATAGGGTCATATTCTGCTACTGTACAACCACAGCATGCAAGTAACTATGCATTAGCTGTAAACAGTAAAGTGTCATTACCTTCCAGAAATCCAAAGAACATGAAAAGTACATATATAGTACTAAACATCAATTATGTGTAAATGGCTTTCATATTGAACAAAACTATGTTGTATAAAGCAGCTTTGGGTCTCTCTGTCACTGCTTTCTACACATATCTTGTAGTCACCCTGACTACAGTTAAGAAACTGTTAATTCCAAACAAGGTCTGGTTAATGCTACTGAGTTCTGGTGAACTAGAGTCAAAATGAGGACACAAATAAATCTATGTTCCAGTGTGAAGGCTGTTCTATACCATTTTTGCTTTCTGCCATAACTCACATGTTTGAATCATGAAGAATATGCTAAATGTGGGCATTGATGAACTTATTTTTTAAACTAGAAACTTGCTCTCATGACACCAATGTGTTTATGTTAGAAACAAGAATACTGTAGATGCTTGCCAACAAATGCTTGTCCCTACTTGTAGTCTAAGTGAATAGTTGGCAAGAAGGACCCTGGATCATGTGAAAACTTTGGAGGGGTCACCTCTAAAATACTTCCATAATATTTGTAAAAGGTAGACAAAATCGAGCAGCTAGGAGAGGAAGGCCAACCAAAGCTGATCCATTCTTACAAAAATGCAGATGAATCATTTAGGTCTGATCCAATGACTCCTAAGCAATTAAAAAAAATTACCATACTAGAGCTGAAGCTTGCACACTGTAAAATAACTATTTCAGCTCTCTTCAGGTTTGGTATTACAGGGTTTTTGGCAGGAGGGAAAAAATTGATTGCTGGACAGGCTTTTCCATGCTCTATCAGCTCTGATAATGAGTGAGGCAGTTGGCGTGGATGACAGGAATGTCCTTTTCACTTGGAATTCTAATAAAACCTCCTGTGAAGTTGTACTTACCATCCATCCAAATGGTCTCATTTTGGTCTGTGTTCCCGTTAGGTGGGAAACTGTCCCATTCTCAAACTGAGTGCGGACATGATATGGTCATGTGGAATATTTAAATACATTACCTACATCCCGCTAAATCAAAATCTTGCTTTTACATTTACAGTGAGATAAAACAGCATTTAAAGCCATTGCGATTTGTTCATTTCCTGTTCATATAGAAGTGATTTAAGTTTGCTTATGAGGCAAAAATTGTACAATTCTCATCACTCAGGCATTATAAAATGTCTTTCTTTAAAGTCCTAGGATATAAACAGTTTGGTTTATAGGAATCACATATTTTCCATCTGCATTAAGAAACAATATACATCTTTTTCTGGAGTATTTAAATGTTATCTACGATAAGCCTAGGAGAGTCGTAAAAACTGACTTTGTCGCCCCTCAGTACTGTTACTTTCATAAAAGTCACGGACATTCTCTGGCCGCTTGAGTCATCGCCCATTTGGAGGGAAGTGTACTTGAGCTCTGGAACCGTACACAGGTTTGCCTCCATAAAAACTGAGGCCATAGACCAGCCTGAACGGAAGTCATTTACAAAATCAAACATGTCGGAATATCCAGGAGTAGTTTCTGTTTCTCAGACACAAGTTCCTTGACGTGTTGAGAGGTGGTGTTTTCGATTTCGGACTCCTGAAGTCTTGTCTTTACTGTCGGAAGGCTTCTGTTGTGAAATATCTATTAGGGCACTGGCAATTGCGAGGCCTGGAAGAAAAGGTGAAAATCAGTCAACTACGTGGCTAGACCTTTCCGGGATAGTGACAGTGGTGTCTTAGCACCCTATTTTCATTGTTTTATATTTAGTCATCAAATATTTAGCTGTTTATTGGAAGTTATTACGTACCGTGCCCTTCACTTAAAATGTTCTTCAACTTAGACACATGAACTTCACACATGAAGAAGAACAAGGATCTAACAAAGTTAACTGACTTTGACTTTGGATAATTAAATTCAGTATGTGACAAAGATATCACAAGCAGCCATGGATGTAACTCCACACCTTAATTCCCGTGTCTGAACACAAGTTTGTACTAGATGTACAAAGAATTTTCAGTGTTACTGTTGTTTTTGTGTGTGTAGAATAAAAACCATTGTGCTAAGATTTTTTTTTTTTTAATTTTGAGCAGTTTTAGGTTTAAAGAAAAATTGAGCCAGTATTGATACATGACTATCAACCAGTCTATAGTTTACATTAGGATTTGCTTTTTGTATTGTACATTCTATGGGTTTTGACAGATGCATAATGTCATGTATTCACCATTTCAGTATCATACAGAATAATTTCACTACCCTAAAAATCCCCTGTGCTTTACCAGTTTATCTCTCTCTTTCCCCTGAGCCTCTGGTAATCACTAACCTTTTTTAAATGTCTCTATCGTTTTGCCTTTTCTGGGGTATCATATAGTTTCAATCATATCTTTTCTGGTTCAATGGCTCATTTTTTTTTTTATCACTGAATAATATTCATTCATCCATACATTGTATGATGTATACATTCATGGATGTATACATCATACATGAATGTATACATTCATCCATACATTGTATGGATGTACCATGGTTTGTTTACCCAAGATGAAGGACATCTTGACTGCTTCCAATTTTTGGCAAATATAAATAAAGCAGCCATGAATACCTATGTGCAATTTTTTTATGTAGACGTAAGTTAACAATTCATAAATACCTAGGAGCATGATCATTGGATCACATGGTAAGCCTGGCTTGTAGCTTTGAAAGAAACTTCCTGTTTTCCAAAGTGGCTCTGCCATTTTGTATTCCCACCACCAATGAATGAGAGTTCTTATTGTACTACATCTCTGTCAGCATTTGGTATTGTTGGTGTTTGGGATTTTGGCCATTCTAATAGGTGTAACTGTATCTCATGGTTGTTTTAATTTTCAATTCTGTAAAAACATATGCTGTTAAGCATTTTTTTCATATGCTTATTTGTCAGATGCATATTTTTTTGGTGAGGTATCTGTTCAGATCTTTTGCCCAGTTTTAATTGAGCTTTTTGTTTTCCTATTGTTGAGTTTTAAGATTTCATTTATATTTTAGATAGCAGCAATTCATCATATATGTGTTTTGCAAATATTTTCTCCAGATCTGTGGCCTGTCGTTCATTCTCTTTTTTTTTTTTTCAAGTGCTTTTAAGAAGAAAGCACCCAGGCAGAGTTATGTTATGCACAAGCAGACATGGAAGAGACAACTTGATATTTTGTACACATAAGAAAAGAATCTTGAGTATGATCAGCAGACTATTAACACAGAAGTAAGTCTCTAGCTATCACAGGTAATTGAAAGAATTCTGTTTTGTGACATCATTTAGTCTACTGATTGAGGAGAACATTTGGTAATATGTTGATGGATAGTAAATGCCTTCTAAACTTGTACGAGCAATGGCTCCACCAGATACCCTGGTTTATCATAGCTGCGCATGAATCATTTTTGTTTCTGCTGAGTCCCATATCATTCTTGAGTAAAACAAAATGTGCCAAGTCACCATACTAAACCAAGAGAACAGGCTGCTTGCTTTAAAGAGGTCACTAAAGGACTTTTGGTTCATTTTCCTGTCTCCAGGGTCTTGAAGATCTGACACTGAGTAGAGCTGAACCAAACCCTGAGCCCTCACAGGCATCTCCTCTATGTGATGCTCTTAGAGAAAGGCCTCACTTTGGATCTTAAGCTATGTAAGATGTCACTGAATTATTTTACTCCTTGTGGGTCAGTCTATTCTAGGTAAGCCTCAACTCTGACCTGGCAAGGATAGAACTCCAGAGGCTTATGAACGGAAAGAAATGCCAAGGGAAACAGACACTGTAAGCGGAGGGTCCACTAGCCTAGGGCAGTAATGTAGAAGTCAAAGGAAGACAGGGTTCAAGGAGTCTGCAGAGGGACCAAATGGGCCAGCAGTGAGGCTGGATGTGGAGACCATTCGAGTTCCTCAAGGAAGATGTTGACGATCTTTGAGACATGTCCATACCTAACTGAGGAAGGGAGTCCACAAGTTAAGCGGGGAATGGGGTGAGAGGAAATGTGGCAGTGCATGGAAGAGTCCCATGCTCAAGCCATTTGGCAATAAGGGAACTGGTGCACAGGGGAAGCAACAGGTCAGATGAAATCTGTGTGACTACATAGAATTATCTGAGTACATATATATTTTTAAATGTTTATTTATTTTGAGAGAGAGAGAGAGAGAGAGAGAGCATGCATGCAAGTGGGGGAGGAGAAGAGAGAGAGAGAGAGAGAGGGAGGGAGGGAGAGAGAATCCCAAGCAGGCTCCACACTGTCAGCATGGAGCCTGAGGTGGGGCTCGATCTCATGAACTGTGAGATCATGACCTGAGCCAAAATCAAGAGTCGGATGCTCAACTGACCGAGTCACCCAGGCGCCCCTGCATATATTTTTTAAAGGGGAAAAAGAGTTTTAGGTACTTTCGAAAACAGAAGAGAAGGTATTTGTAGAGAGGGAGAAATTAATGGTGCTGGGGAGGGAAGGGACTAAAAAGTTACAGTAATCACGGGCTAGGCTGACAATCTCAGATATTTACTTTTTCAGGGTTGCTGTTAAAGAACCTGCTCTTTCAGGATAATAAACAATTACTCAAATTTCTTAGAGGTAATACAAGTTCAAAGGTTCAAAGTTTAAATAAAAATCGCTTTCTTGACCTGGGAAGAGCCCAGATGGACTTCTGAAGTGGCCAACAAAGACGTTTTAACCACTTATTCTGCTGTAGGAAATAGTTATTTTGTTATTTCTTCAGGAGAGGAAGCTGAAGCACATGTTTTCTTTTAAAAAAAGAAATCACGGAGCAGGGTTGTGCTAACCGAAAGTTTCCCAGTCCAACTGGGTCACTGCGTGACCCAGTCCAAAAGAGCCCTGAAAAACAATACTTTTCCATTTACACGTGGCTGCAAATGTTGCTTCCTTACAGAAGATACATTCCAGGAGAGAAGTAAACAGCATGAGTTGCCAAAACAGGAAATTCTATGCTAATCCGAAACTGTCACTGTACCTTTGTATTTCAGGGTATTTGCAGTCCAAAGCCTAATTAAAGTAGTGTCTCTCATAAATATCCTGGGTTTGCTAATGATTTGTAAGCTTGGAAACACATTCAGCTGGAAATAATAAATCATAAGCCATGTTTCAGTCCTGAAGTTACAAATAAAATTGCAAATCATGCTTATTTTTAATTTGACAAATTTTTGTTCTTTCCTATGAAAATGGAACAATCAACTGCATTTACAGATCCTGCATAAATGGCAATGTGTATGCAAGAAACCTTGGACTCCTGGAGGCAGTGACGTTTGAGCGTCCACCACATGTGCTCACAGAGGACACTCTGAGGGCCACCGCCCAGCTCTCATCCTCCTGATGGGCCAAACGATGTTTTCGTTCAGATGTAAGCTTGAGTCCTTTACAGAACTACACAGCTTGTGGCACACCATGAGTTATTCCTTTTTATAATACTGTAATTTAATTCTGAACAGCATAATAATCATAATAACTGCATGCATATATGTTTAAGTGTCGAATTATTGGGGATAGGTGTTTATTACTGATTTTGCATTTCTGCATATTTTAATATATGGAGAACTCTAAAATAACAACAACCACCCAGAAATTGCTACATCCTCATTCAACCTACAGGAGGCCCTGGACACAAGAGTAAACAAGAGAAACAAGGTTCCAGTGTTCCTGAGGTTTCTAGTGTGTGGAAGATGCTTTAAAAGAAGATAAAGTTCTATCATTGCCCTTCAATATACTTTATTGTAGGGAATTTTTTTTAATGTTTATTTTTGAGAGAGAGAGGGAGTCACAGAATCTGAAGCAGGCTCCAGGTTCTGAGCTATCAGCACAGAGTCTGATGCAGGGCTCGAACCCACGGACCGCGAGATCATGACCTGAGAAGTCCGACACTTAACCGGCTGAGCCACCCAGGTGCACCTGTAGGGCATCTTAATTGATTAAAAAAAAAAAGTCAGTAGCTCTTTAAAAAAAAAACAACAAAAACAATATGACTCCTCCCCGCATGTAACATGTACGTGCTGGTGAGAGACTGAACATATAAATAGGCAATGGCCAGACCGTAAGATAAAAACAGAACTCTGGCCCTCAAACTGCAGCAACCTGCTCATCAAAGCACACCCTTATCTGCAACAACTGGGCTAGGAAGCCAGCCCGCCATGTGATGGCAAGTCAGACCCCTATGTCTAGTAACAATCTAGGAAGTCAAACAATTACCCCTCTAACAACGGGCCCCACCTACCCGACTTGATTAATAACTCACAACTTCCCTAATTTTTGTCCCTGCTTCCAAATAAGGATCAATCAGAAAAAGGCAACTATGCACCTCTAACCAATCACATAGCACATCCGTTTCCAGGTAACCTGCCTCCGGCTTTCCGGTGCCCATTACTTCCCATCAGGGCGCACTTGAAGCCTTCTCTTTTTTCCACCATAAAAGGTTCCCATTTGCCTATTTTTAAGGGTCTGCCGAAATGCAAGCGAGCAATGGTGGATGACTGACTCCCTTCCTGTAGCGAGTTCTGAGTAAATAGCCTCACTTGCTATTTGGTTGGTCTTGGCTTGTTTTCACGCTGGTGATGAAGAGACAAAAAGGTAGCTTGAGATCTTTCCTGGATTTTTTTTTTTAACAAGCATCAATAAAACAACAACAACTTAAAAATAAGTTATCCATGTTGCCCTTCGAGGCAAACACTTTCTCCCGTTTAGATTCCCCTGGGAATTTCCCCCCCCCCCCCCCCCAGGGAGAGGTTTTCTGGTGATGCCCTCTCGCTCCCGGTGCCATAGGAGGAAGCCCATCCTGCAGTGGGATGCGATGCAGTGGCACAGGCTGCCTGCGGTTTGCGTTCCATTAAAATCAGGTCACTCCAGAAGATCATTTTTCAAAACGTCACACAAATCATCTGATGAAATCCACTTACTGTGTTCTCTAGACCTAGCACAGTTCCTTGTTATCAAAGCAATACAATTAACTGGGGGAACAATTCATTATTTTAGACTGGTGGTCTAAAGGAATTTCATTTACCATGTCAAGATGATGCACAGACACTGCAGGCTAGCAGAATTTACATCAAAATATGCCCATAGACTCAATAAAAATGCTGGAGTTTAAATATTTATTATAAACTTTACCTTTTTGCACTTTGAGTTCTTAAACACCAGACACTATGACATTTAGATTATTTAAATATGAATGATAAACCTCATAAGAAAGAAGGTACCATCTTCTGTTTCCTGTCCCGTTTGCTATGGCCTTGTGGTTTTTCAAACTAGCTCCTGCTAACGTGGAACGTCACCCGTGGCTGCTCTGGATGACAGGGCAGGGCAAGCAATGAAGGAGGCAGACTCCTTTGGGGCCATGTAGATTTCCCTCAGAACAGGGGGTTAGTAGTTACTGATTTGGATGCCAAGAGCTACCACAGATATTTGGTAAATAAGCAGAAGATATACCCAAATCAGACCTTTCCTCGGACTCTCAGAGAAAAACAATAACAAAGACTCTTTTTTCTATAATTAAGAATTATGTCTCTCAATAAACACGTGCAGACATGCCCTACAAAGAAAGCAATATAAATGACTAACAGCTAAATATTTAAATGGTAAATATATCTTTTCAAGCCACTAAATTTGCAATGAAAACCACCAAGGAGAAACATCAGGCAGGAATCGAGTTGTCTTTAGTAAAACTCTAGTTTTTCCTAATGGAAGGGAAATGGTATTAGTAGACTCCAGCAGTAACAATCTAATCATAAAATTACTGATGTGTGTTTTTTTACAATTATGCAGAACAATTAATAAGTACAGTAATAAACTACTGCACATCAAGTGAAATTGCCTTGGAAAGAACATTCTCACTTTATACACAAACATAGCACTTCCATTTTACGTTTGAACAAAGCCTCAGAAAAGTCATTCATTTTGAAATGTTCTCCTCCCAAGTCTGTGTAAAAGCAGGCACCACTATATATTTTAATTTTCCAGGAAAACAGCTTCATTAGGCGTGAAAGGTTAATTGCAGGTTTAAGTGGAGCTCAGGGAATGGTGCAAGGTCTGCAGTGAATTGCACAGTCTGCTTCGGGATGACCTAAATGAATGCTGTAAACTGTTTGCCCTGCTGAAATGTTTTACTACCTCATTTACTATCTGTCTTCTTTTACGGCTTGTATTTGTAGTTCTTCTAAACCTTTAATGGCTACAGTTTTATTTCACTGTAATCAGATTTAAATGGAAATACCATGCTGGGATGTTTAAATGTTTTCCCTCTGATTGTATACAGCTACATGCTACTGATCAGAGTCTTGGCTATCCTTCACGTGATTAAGAAAGTGACTTTGGGAAACTTTGATGTTGCATTGACTCTAGCTATTGTGCAGACTTAATTTAACATTCGGCGTGGCCACCCTTGCCAAGATGCAAGTAGGGCTGGATGCATAATTAGAAAATATGCATTTCCACTTTAATTGATCTGTTGGAAGGCCAGTGCAACTGAAGTCATTATTAGGCAAAACTCCAAAGATTACACTGTTGAACCAAAACTGAAACACTTCCAGTACTGAAAACATTGGAATGACAAATGGAATGACAAATGGACTAGTCATATTTGTCAGAAGAGTTTAAAGAAATGTTTCCCTTCACCTACTAAAAACCAATGGCAACTAGGGATGTCAATACTTAAAGACAAATTGTTAACTACATTCTGGTTATACGATTTTGTTTGGCCTTTAGCACATCATAATGTTGTAAACTTTCATTTAAAGACACATGGTACAAGTTTTACGAAATGTAATCCTACTGCTAACACCACAGATGCCACCTTCTAGAACATTGCCAAGCATTCCCTAAATTGTTTATGGACTGTTTCCTGATTGGTAAGAGTATGCTGAGTAAATCATGGACGTTATTGTCTCAAGTCATTGTGTAATGCAAATCCTCATGCTTCTCAACAAGTAAAGCTTCTTTTAGATCTTATCAGTTCAAATTTTAATTACCTAGTAAAAATCTTATTCATTCATTTAAAATATTTTGTGATTTTTTTTTTAGAGGCACAAACATTATAAGCATCAGCCTTGCAGCTACCCTTCCACATTGTTAAGTAATTTTAAGTACTTTCCAACTGAGAATTCCCTCATCCCAAGCCAACTGGGGAAATATTTTCTAGCAATTTCTTCCTTCAATTAAAAAAAATCTGATATATGATAATTCTTAATTTTAAGCCCCAATCATCTTCAAATTAATTAAAGTGCTTACTGATCACTGGAAAAATCAAACTATGGCAGTTTTGTAATAATGGCAATATTTTATTTTCCACTAGGGAGAGACATTGAATTTTAGCGTTTCTAGTAGTAAAATGTCATTGTTTGCTTTAAATTAAATGAGATTATATGTGAAAATACTTTATAAAGTGTTATAAAAAGATAGTTAATAATTTCAATAGTAAATCAGCTACTACTACTACTAGCAAGAAATCACAATCAAATTGCAAATGTCCGAAAACTCCAAAGTATCAAGAAAGTGTTTGAAGAGCAAATCACTTCATTCAACTATAATTTCTTGAGTGCCTACTATATGCCAGGCAATGCTCTGAGTCTCTAAGAATTTAGCAATTGATGAGACAGAAAATACATAGAAGATTCTACATTCCATGGAGCTTCCATTATAGGGGATCAAACTCATGTATTTTTTTTTTGACTGAGCTATTGCAAAGATTAAATGTGAAGGGCTTAGGAAAGTGCCTGGCACATAAGATCTCAAAAATGTCAATCATCATCATCATCATCATCATCATCAAGTGAGAAGTTTGAAGTCAACTAGGAAGCAGTTGACAAAACACTGGGAACCCAAGACTTTGTTGGGGTGTCTGGGTGGCTCAGCCGGTTGGGCATTTGACTTGATTTGGACTCAGGTCATGATTTCATGGTTTGGGATGCTCTTTCTCCTTCTTTCTCTGCCCCTCCCTCATTCATGTTTGCTCTCTCTCAAAATAAATAAATAAATAAATATAAAAAAAAAGGCTTTGCCTCTATCCATTAATAGCATTCATTCATTCATTCATTCAACAACTAGTATGTTTACTGTGTGGAATGCCAAATAAAGAACAAAATTTGATGGAAAGGTGGACTCAAAGACTCACAGATAGCATCAGTATAGAACAACATTGCCAGTGAGGTGGTACTATGTTTAGTCCTCAAACCATAATTATTCTGATACCTTGGAAAATAAAATTGAGAATTTGCTCATAGATGTAGAGATGACTTATATGTGTGGCCCATTCATCAGAGAATATGATAACAATTGAAAATGATAATGGCAAAATAGAGGAATGACAACACTGAATAGTGAAAGCATTGTTTACATTAATATTGCTTGCATTATTGGACATACTACTAACAATGAACTTCTCCCTACTTTTTAGAGTTAATAAATGCTTTTAAATTGAGTATCTAGGTTGTTTCTCAAGACTATTCTGCTGAAGTGTGTCCAGAAGCTCTTTGTTTAAAAAAACGTTTATTTATTTTGAGAGAGAGAGAGAGAGAGCAAGTACATGAACCGAGGAGGGGCAGAGGGAAAGAGAAAAAGAGAGAATCCCAAGCAGGTTCTGCACTGTCAGTGTAGAGCCAGATGCACAGCTTGATCTCACATGACATCATGCCCTGGGGCCAAAATCAAGAGTTGGATGCTTAGCCAACTGAGCCACCCAGATGTCCCAGAAACTTCTTTTTATCTATGCTTCCCCAATGGCCCAAATGAGGCACAGAGCGATGAAGTGACTAGTTCAGGCTCACACAGTTAGTGGTAGTAGTGGGACCTGAGACCAAGCCTCCCAATTCTTTGACTTGAATTCTACTCAGTTTATACCATTAGAAGGAAATTTCTACTTCAGTATAAATGAGTAATGGTTTTGAACCAAATGGGGGGAAAAAAAAACCAATTCAAAAATTGCTAGGGGTGTGAAATCAGTTAAGATCAAAGGCTTTAATTAATGCTGATGGTAATAAAAATAATAATAAAAAAAACCCTATTCTGTTAACATTGACTGAATGCTTACTCTATGCCAGGCATTGCCCTCAGCACATGATGTGCATTGTTTTACCCATTTATGTAGATAGGAGTGGACGACAACACAGGTTAAATCAATAAACATGTGTTGAGGGTATATTACAGCTAGTGTGGTTGAGGGTGGTTGTCAAAGAGTCATTATCAAACAGCATCAAGCTCGGCAACCATGCAAGAGCTCCCACATTTGCTAATAATCACACCGAGACAAATTCTATGAAGTAGGCTCAAGGCATGAGGGGAAAAAAGTCAAGAGGAGACTTCCTGGGGGCAGGGTGGGGGGTGGAGATCAAAGATTCCCAGGGGAGGTGGTTTCTGAGCTGAGGTTTGAAAGACAAGAAAGAACTACTCACAAGAAGAGCACAGGCATGAGCAGTGTGGTGTATTCTGGCTGGAGGGAACTAGAACTTCACCAGCATGGAGAGCAAGGGCATTTGCAACTTCAGGACATTTGCTACGAGTGTACCCCAGGTTCAAAAGGGAGACTAGTGAAAAAGAAGGGAGTGGGAAGCATAAGGGGGTCCGTGAGACAGCCCTAGGTACCAAACTTGGAAACAGATGTTTAATCTGCAAGACATAAAAAGCCTTGAAATGATTTTAAGGCGTGGAGAGGCATAGCCAGATCGTTACTTCAAAGAGACACCCCTCGCGGTAGCACAGACGGATGGGAGGTGGGGACAAGGCTATGATTATTGAAACCAGACAGGAAAATGGCAGTAGAGAGAGAGATAAAGAATGAACAGGACAGATGTTTTAGGAGAGACTAATATGGGAGATGAAAATAGGGAGGAATCTAGAACAACTCCCAGCTTTCTGGCTTGAGGGAGAGCGTGGCCAGTGCATACTTGAGTGGCCAAGTGCACACCAATTCTACTCACTGGTATATGAAGGAGGAACGGTATATCCAAGGAAGGTGGTGGCTAATTTGTTCAGTTCTAGACATACCGAGATTGGATGACCCGTGGGACACCATAGTGGAGATATCTAGCTAGAAATGCAGGTGGGAAGCTCAGGAATAAAGTGTAGCCCTGAGATACCCAGGGTTTTTACACGGATGGCATCTTAAGACTTTGTTAGTATAGGTAACAGCTGTTACAATCAAGCCTCAAATATCAGTGGGTTAACACGATAGTTCATTTCTCACTATGTAAAATCCAATCCTGAGGTGTCAGGACACATGTGAGGGAAGGAGGAGGTAGTGAATGCAGCAACTGCTCTTTGTAGTTACTCAGGGACCAAGGCTGATGGGGATTCTGCCATCTTCAGTCAGGGGTTTCCATGGTTGCCTTGAGCATTGACATCTAGGTGGCAGGTGGGAGACAAGACGGTAGGAAAGCTCATGACACTCTGCCTCAATGCCATTTGCAAGTACTATTCCCCAGGGAGGGAGGTGCAGATCCCTCCCACCGGGGTGGATAAGTCTGCCCTTGGTAGAAAGAACGGGATAAGAAGGAGGGGGGACTGAGAGGAGAGCACTGGCAATGGAGGAGAGGAGCCCATGAGAAGACAGTATATCCGGAGAGGTAAGAGGAAGGCAGGACAGAGACTGTCCACAGACTCTGTAAGAAAACTAGTCAGAGACTAGTTATAACCTGTGGATGCTGTTTCTGTTTGCAACAAATAGCCAAAAACTTCCATGACAACGATAAGCCAGCTGAGTTTGTGGCTTCCAAGCCTTTCTTGATCTGAAATTCAGAACGTCCCTTGGGAGGTTTCTCTTGGAAGGAAGTTGGAGTAGGTGGTTCCTAAGGTCACTCAGGCTCTACAAATTTATGACTGCAGCTGCCTTTCTTCAGCGGGCCAACAGCAAGGACCCAGACACCACTGCGAGCCCCCTCTGTCGTACATGTTCTTGAGTGGCAGCAGAGTAGGATACCACGAGCATCACTGTGAAGTCAGGGGACTGGATGGGTCCAAGGACTTCCTTGCCGGAAACGTGCATCTGTTCTGGCTGGTTAAGGACCTTTGAAGGAGTGGGCACACTTCTACCAGAGTGAGAACCTCACCAGTACTGGCAGGTATGGTTTGTACTGACCATTGGGTGTGGCTTCTATGATGCCAATAACACTAATCAAGGAACTGGCTCTAAGTTTCATATCAGGGAGGTCAGGAGAATGGGCAGTGTCCAAGACCAGGTGGGATTAACCTGCCCAGAAATCTCTGGGCAACCGAACAGATTTCGTTTTAAATTTGGTTTTTTAACCCTTTATGTTATAATACAATTTTGTATTTTAACACTGCCTACCTCCAAGACTGGGAGCACCTTAAATATAAGAGCTATGTTTTTACGCATCTTTATATCCCAATGCGTCGTCTAAAATCGGTAATCAATAAATAAGACTTGAATGAGGATTAAAGGATGTCTCGCGGTGCTGTGTGCTGCTAAGGAAGTGAATTCTGATCAGAAGTCTCGGTGTTGTTTTACCTTAAAGGCAGTCAGAAGTATAGGCTGGCCTCTTTAGGTTTCTCCAATCCTTACGCTTAGTCGCAAAGAAGACAGTGAGTGGAGCATGGGTAAAATGCAGGGCAGGGAGGGACCACTGCGGCACCAGTGTGACTATAAATAATCTCTTGTCCGAGAAGGTGACCCAGCGGAGAGTGTCCCGCATGGTGCCACCTTGCTCCCCTTAAGGCCTGACGTGCTTATGCCCAAACAGTGAGAGCCACACTAGTGAGCATCTTGCTCAGTACCTTGGTCAACACTGTCTATACACGGGCTTTAATATCTGTGGCTGTGGGTACAGTAGTGATGAAAAATTGAAACAGCTACCACACTTGCTTGGCAGCAAAGCATCAGCAATTCCTTTCTCCCTGAATGTCTTTGGAGACACTGAGTATTTTTAAATCAACTCTGGAAGTCCTATCCAAAGCTTCTTTCAGGTCTTGAATGAACCACTTCCCAAAAGGAAAAATCAGTTTACCTTTCATGTTCTGATCTCTCTCTCTCTGGAGATCCGTGCAAAGTCAGAGTCAACACAAAAACACAAATCTTTTTTTTTTTTTTTTTTTTTTTGAGCTCAGATACCTATTTATAAGAAACTAGATTATAGTTGTCAGTCAAGGTTAAACAGTGTTGGGTAGTGTTTTGAATCACGCTGCTTTCCGTAGCATTTATATAAGAATACATGAGAGTACAGTAGATAGACTCAAATTTAAAATATCACATAACACATATATACCACAATGAGTATTAAAAGACAAGCTATCAACTAAAAACATATGAAGTTTAGTATTGTCCAAGGTGATGTTTCTACTCCTCTAAGTTCACAGCATCAATTTAATGCCTTCTATACAAAACTCTCAGATCATTGCAAAAATGGGAGGGAAAAAACTAGATACAATTATGCAAATCTCCACTTTTAGCCATTTTGATAAAACGGAAGAGAAAAAATGCTATATAGAATCATGATTTTTCCATTAATATTATTATAAATTGCTCAGACCTTACCAAAAGTTATTACAGATAACTTAATGGCCAAAGGCATTTTAACAAAAACAGATGTGTCGCAGCCAAATTGATCCTTGATAAATCTCTTTTGCTGAAGGAAAAGGCAATGTAGTTGGACAGTGTACTTCCCAAAACAGACTCCAAACCACTCCTCTAGTGTTTGCCAAGTGATCCAAGACCCCAGATAGTGCACATTCTCTCCAGCAATTCAAAACAGGGACTTTGGGGAAGTAGTTTGTTTAAATGACCTCCTTTAATCTATCAGAAGTTAGTATAAAAGAAATCTTCATTCTCTGAAGCAATTTTGAGAATCTGACTGAGCATGTCCCATAAATGCTGACCCTTCTGAGTGAAAAAAGTGTCATTTTGTCCCACTTGGCCTTTGGAAACAATCAAAGTGTCCTCTGAGCTACTGTAAATTGAGAAGTGTCACAAAGAGTCAGCACTAGTGGGAACCTTTCAAACTCTACAGGCAGGTAAATCATAGAGGGAGCTGACTTGAGAATGATCTGGAACTTTCTGATGATGTATCCAGGGGGATAAACATTTCCCTGCGTTCATTCCGAGGTATCTGCAGACACGGAGAGAATTCCCATATATTGTTCCACAATCCCTGACTACAGTTTCCTAAATGACTCGCCAAGTGTATTTGTAGAAGGGCTATCTGCTAACCACAGGTTCTTCACAGGGTGGCAGTGAAATGGGTTAAGAGATGGATGGAGACAGAAATTCTTACTCATACATGTCATTGAAGAAGGGCCACTAGCAACAGAATCGGAATGTCATTTGTGAGAAGAGATGGAAGGCTTTGCCTTCTTTATTAGGCATATTCACTTTGGATTATATCTCCCTACTTTCAGTAAGTGCCTTAGCTGGCAGGAAGATGAAGAAACTTGCTTTCAGGTCAATAAAGGAAATCTCTTATGATCAATGGTTGATTAGAGCAGGATCTTCTGAGCAGCAGACTCTGGGCTGCATTCTGTAAAGGATTTTCAAATTAGTCTTACTCTGAGGTCTGGGCAAGGGGCCAGTTCACCATCCAGCTGCCGCTGACTTTCAGCCCAGTGGTTGATGAGTTCCCATAATTAGAGGGAAAAAAAGATTTTTAATAAAGAAAAGAAACTTACATTTTAGGGGAATTAAATCTAAGAAAGTATTAAAGTATAGCAGAAGTATGGTACTATGAGGTTTTAAAAAGTATATCTATTTCAAGACACATAGATGAATGGAACAGGATAGAGAGCCCAGAAATAAACCCATGCATATATGGCCAATTAATCTATGACAAAGGAGGCAAGAATATACAATGGGAAAAGACAGTCTCTTTAATTAATGGTGCTGGGAAAACTGGATAGCTACATGTGAAAAATGAAAGTGGACCACTTTCTTACATCATACAAAAAAATAAACTAAAAATGGAATAGACATCTAAATGTTGAGACTTGAAACCATAAAAATCCTAAAAGAAAATAGGGGCAGTAATCTCTTGGTCATTGGCCTTAGTAACATATTTATGGCTATGTTTCCTCAGGTAAGGGGAACAAAAGAAAAAAAAAAATATTGGGACTACACCAAAATGAAAAGGTTTTGCCCAGCAAAGGAAACCATCAACAAAACATAAAGGTAACCTACTGAATGAGAGATGTTTGCAAATGTTATATCTGATATGGGGTAATACCCAAAATACATAAAGAACTCACACAATTCAACACCAACCAAACAAACAAAAACCAACCAAACAAACAAAATCAAATGAAACAAAACAAAACAAAACAACAAAAACAAATAATCTGAATAAAAATGGGCAAAGGACACAAACAGGCATTTTTCCAAAGAAGATGGCCAACAGACACATGAAAAGACACTCAATATCACTCATCATCAGGGAAATGCAAATCAAAACCACAATGAGATATCACCTCACACCAATCAGAGCGCTAATATCAAAAGGACAAGAAACAACAAATGTTGGTGAGGATGTGGAGAAAAGGGGATCCTTGTGCACTATTGGAAGGAATGTAAGTTGGTGCAGCTAGTATGGAAAACAGTATGGAGGTTCCTCAAAAAATTAAAAATAGAAATATCATATGCTCCAGCAATCACAATTCTGGGATTATTTACCCAAGGGAAAGTAAAACACTAATCTAAAAATATATATGCACCCCTATGTTTATTGCAGTGTTATTTACAATACTCAAGATATGGAAACAATGTAAGTATTCATTGATAAATAAATGGATAAAGATGATATGAATATATATACTGGACTATTGGAATATAGTGGAAAATTAGTGAGCCATAGAAAAAGAATGAGATCTTGCCACTTGTGACAACATGGATGGACCTAGACAGTGGTAATACATTAAGTGAAATAAGTCAGACAGAGAAAGAAAAATACCACATGGTTTCACTTCATGTGGAATCTAAAAAACCAAAACAAACAAACAAACAATACCAGAAACAGACTCATAAAGACAGAGAACAAACCGGTGGTTTCCAGAGGGGGAGGGAATGGTGGGGAGAGGTAAAATAGATGAAGGGGATTAAGAGGTACAACTTTCCAGTTATAAAATAACTGGAAGACACAAGGATGAAAAATACAGCATAGAGAATGTAATAAATATTACTGTAACAATGTTGTACGGTGACAAATGGTAACCACACCTATTGTGGTGAGCACTAATATCTAGAATCCTCAAATCACTATGTTGTACACGTGAAACTAATACAACATTGTATGCCAACTATATTTTCATAATAAAAATTTTAAAGATATTCACACACACGTGCAGAATATATATATATATATATATATATATATATATATATATACACACACACACACACACATGCAAAATCAGATTTGGTTTTATATTCCTTACTCTGAACCCCCACTTATTAAAGTTGGAGAACACAGGTTATAATTTTTATTTACAATGGTATTCATGACTTGTCCATAAACAATGTAAAGGAGATTTTGAAAGGCCAACTATAAATGACTTATTTATAACTGATTAAGTACATTAAATCCCCCCTGCTTTTACAATTTTTATTATTTTTTTGTAGAAGACTATCTTTTAAAAATGTTTATTTATTTATTTTGAGAGAGAGCAAGAGAGCACACACAAGTGGGGGAGGGGCCTAGAGAGAGAGGGACAGAGAGAATCCCAAGCTGACTCAGCACAGAGCCAGATTCAGGGCTCCAGAGTAGTTCTAAGAACTAATCTGGGATGAAGTAGATTATTTAGTTATTTTAACTACTTTGGGAAAAGGCTGGTTTAGAAGAAGGAAATGGCACAGGATGCCACCTGAAGTTATTTATTTATTTATTTATTTATTTATTTATTTATTGAGCATGCACGGGAGTAAGGGAGGAGGCAGAGGGAGAGAGAGGGAGAATCTGGTTTTTTAAAGCTTATTTATTTATTTTGAGACAGAGAGAGGGGGAGAGAGAGAGAACAAGCTAGAGAGAGGCAGAGAGAGAGAAGGGAGAAGGGGACAGAGGATCTGAAGCAAGCTCTGTGCTGACAACAGAGAGCCCAAGACGGGGCTTGAACTCACAAGCCGTGAGATCATGACCTGAGTCGAAATTGGATGTTAAACTGACTGAGCCACTCAGGAACCCTGAGAGAGAGAGAACGTTAAATGGGCTGCATACTCAGTGCAGAGGCTGAGTAGGGCTTGATCCCACGATCCTGACCGGAGCTGAAATCAAGAGTCAGACACTCAACTGACTGAGCCACCCAGGATCCCTGCATTTGAAGATAATTTTAAAATATGGAGCACTGGTATTAAAGTGTGAAATGGACATAGTTAATTAACCACAGTCACATCCCCTGGATCCAGGTACATGAGGAGATATTTCCTTAACTTCTGAAAATGACCAATATTTTAATACGAAAGGCTCTATCCCATATTCTATGAAAGGATTTTAGAAAATACCACAAACTTCACAAGATACTCCTTTACAGGTTATTTAACCTTCCTCAAACATTTATATTAGACTGACATTTGAAAAGAGAAAAAATGTTTTTTTTATATACAAAAGCAGTCTGTTCAACTTTCCATCTTTAACATATTGACATGCGTTTTGTTCTCGTATTACTCAAAATTAGCTTTGAGATAAAAGTTCATATTAATTATCCCATAATGTAGTCTAATCACTGCTGACATTTTGAAAGATGTGAAGGCAGCCAAGATATACTTAAAAAGTGGGTGAAAATATTACATGTGTTCATCACAGGAAGCCGATGATGCTTCTCCATGAGTTCATTTCCTCTTAAAGTAAAACCCAACCATGATGGCTAGCGCAAGCTGGGTACAACGACGGATGGTCTGACCTACTCAGACATGGGCTCCTTCCTACTTGGTACTTCTCTGGTTCCTAGATGAGGAGCCAGAAAGATTTTGGATGTATTTCAGCTTTAATCTCAGTGTCCTATCGATTCTTATCACTTCAGTGTGACATAAAAATAAGACAGAATGTGTCAAAGTTTTACGTTTTAGATTTCCCTTTCTCAATGTAAATGATTAGCTCTAGAATTAGTGAACATTAAGTCTAATCTGACATTGCCTTTTGAATTTAGTAAATGTCGCAAACTTTAATATAAAAAAAAGGTACTTTTACTATTTCACACAAAATTCCTAAATCCCGGTACAAAATATATGTAATCAAACTTAGCATTAACAAAATTTTCCTTTTTAAAAATGTGAGTATGAATTAGCCCCTATAGTTTATTTAGTCGATTCAAAAGTTGAAATTTCTCCTTGTTGAAGTGAGTGAAAATCAAACACAAATGCAGTTATGATATAAATGCAAAGGAAAATACTGATTTTGATTCTCTCATGTTATTCTGGTAAGTATTCTACCAAATGGGGTTCCCAGGATAGTTATGTTAAAGAAGAACACAATGATTTAGTAAGTTTGGTAATGCCTTTGCTTCTTAAAATCCTATTGAAGTGAATTTAGACTTTGTTTATAATTATGAAAGAATCAAGCTTACAGGCCATATTTCTAAAATCATTCTTAAAATCTGATCCTACCAGTACAGATGCTTTCCACACACACACACAAACACAAACATATCTGTACGAAGTTATAGATTAAGTCCAAAGGACCAACAAATTGCAAAATATTGTACTAAATTTATACCGGTACTCTGTATTATCCATATGAACAGAAGCAAGATACTCCCTTATTCTAAAAACAAAAAACAAAACAAAACAAAACACACACACAACTTTTTTACTTCTGCTTTTGATGAGAAATTCAAACAAGGAAAAAGGTAAGACAGTGATCATCAGAAACTGAATTTGGGGCCCTTGGTTTGGGATAATTAACTAATCAATATACAATTCTCCTTCTGGAGGACACATAGGACCAGACATTTATTAAAGAACTTCTCAGAGTTTTATACAAGGTAATTAATACAGGCTTCAATATAGAAAATTACTTTTTAATGACTTTCTGTTCAAGTTACATGAATTTTATGTAAGGAAATCTTATGAAGTCTAAGATTTTCTTTCCACCCAAGTTATTAAAATTTGTATTTGAATATAGTCCCTTTCATTAACATTAAATCAGTTAGATTTAATTTATGAAAAAGGACTGCTAAGTTTCACAATAGTTGGTGAAGCTTTAATTTGCATTCATGAAAAAACACAATAAATTAATTTGCTACTTGGAAAGAATTTGACAAATGCATTAATCATGAAGAAACTGAATTCGGTTTTCTTTACTCTTTCTCACAAAGATAGATGTAAGATAAGAGACTACCGATTTAACCTTCTTTTGGCAAAATGAGATGTAATGATAAAACAGGGATAGTCATAGAACCAGAGAATTTCAGACATGGAAGGAATCTTAGAAATTCCCTGGTTTAACAACTGGGGAAAGAACAATTCAGTATCCCCAACTCTCCGTGGGGCGGAGTAGTGAGGAGGGACTATTTTCATTTTTTCCATTGGAAACCACCAAAAAGTTCGAGTTATTCAAGGACTAATTTTGCTTTACTGTGGCTTCAGTTTCCCCTGAACCATGCCACTTCTTGTCCCTGTGGTTTTGAGGCTGTAGTTTGAGCTCAGAGATGATGCTGAATCGTAACACAAAACACTTATTACAGAATTTAGATTTTTAAGCAATAGCATGAAAATAGCACTGAAACTATTCCTGACACCTACATGGTGCACTGATTCTTTTGACAAGTCAATGAAATACTGTCAAATACATTTTCAAGTTTGTATCACTGTGAAAAGGTTTGTATAAAGAAGCATTCAACAGCAGTATATTGTATCGCAAATATTTCTCTAATTTGGCTATTTGTCTTTTTACTTGGTTGTATGTTTTCTCCTAGCGTCACACTTGCTTTCATATGTAGTTCAAGTTATAGATCATCTTTATGACTCCTATGGTTTTCAAATGTTTATTTATTTATCTTGGTGGGGGTGGGGAAGGGCAGAAAGATGGGGAGAGAGAGAATCCCAAGCAGGCTCCGCTCTGTCAGTGCAGAGCCCAACATGTGCTCAATCTCACAAACCTTGAGATCATGACTTGAGCTGAAATCAAAAGTTGTACGCTCGGGGCGCCTGGGTGGCGCAGTCGGTTAAGCGTCCGACTTCAGCCAGGTCACGATCTCGCAGTCCGCGAGTTCGAGCCCCGCGTCGGGCTCTGGGCTGACGGCTCAGAGCCTGGAGCCTGCTTCCGATTCTGTGTCTCCCTCTCTCTCTGCCCCTCCCCCGTTCATGCTCTGTCTCTCTCTGTCCCAAAAATAAATAAAAAAAAAAAAAAAAAAAAAAAAGTTGTACGCTCAACTGACTGAGCCACCCAGGCGCCCCTATGACTCCTGTGTTTATGTGCTGCTTGCAAGAGGCTTCCCTATTTAGACCACAATAAGGTATTTCTATGTTGCCTTCTATTGCTTTTTAATTTAAATTTTGGTATTATTAAGAAAATACAAAAGAAGTTACTGAAGGCAACAGCAATCACAATATTCTTAGCGAATGTTGAAACCCCATCAATCACTTTGAATGAAATGTAATTCTAATTTTTGATCTACTACATACGTTTTATACATGTGGATATATATATATATATATATATATATATATATATATATATATATCTGTATGTATACAGATACATATATATATATATCTGTATGTATACAGATACATTAATTGCTGAGTTGCATGAAGATGTGCATATAATAATTTAAATAATTTAAATCATGGGACCACTTCACCATCATTAGAAGGATTTCAATCCTTAAGTAAAGGCTCTGAACAAAAAAGACTCCAAGTGCCTACAGAATGATCTTAACAAAATACTAAATAGCTCTTTGTAATTCACATGTTGCGTTGAATTGTGGAAATTATTCACATTCTCCCTTTACTGCGCGGTAAACAAACACAGATTATCTTAAAGATAGGAAGAAAATAACCCACGTGTCCACTTATTACACATGGCTTGTATTCCTTGTGCTAAAATCTCTAAATTAGTTTTACTCTGTTGAGTCTTTGTGTCTGTAGAAGTAAATCTAATTTCTTCTTCTCTTAACTTACAACTCTTTTTCTAGATCTTATTCTTCACATGAAAGAGACTGCTTTACTTCTTATTTTCTTATTAATTCTTGAATTTTAAAATCTGTTCTTCATATATTGGAAAAAAAAGAAAAAAAATAAATAACATTATATCAAAAGCATACTTTTAAACATCCAAAAAATAAATAAATAAAATCTGTTCTTTGACTACCACATATACCAGTATGGAGAAGAATATTTTTGCTAGAGATAATCTTTACAGACTATTAAGAAAGAATATTATCTAGGTTACTTATTTATATATGTAAAGGGGTCATGTTATTTTATCTTAAAGTATACTTAATTTCGATGGGCTATTTACCTTCAGAAAATTTTGATGACGTGAAATTTTAGCTAAATGGTTACAGACAGACAAACCACTCCTGATTTTGGTTTATTTAGTAAAACATATAACTCCCAGTTGACACATTATGGTGTTTCTCTAAAAAATAAGGATTAAAATAAAAATATTTTCCCAAAGACAGGCAATGCTAAGCTGCTTATGTATATCCACAGACTTTTTCCATTTCTTTTTTTTTTTTTTTTTTTTTAATTTTTATTTTTGGGACAGAGAGAGACAGAGCATGAACGGGGGAGGGGCAGAGAGAGAGGGAGACACAGAATCGGAAACAGGCTCCAGGCTCCGAGCCATCAGCCCAGAGCCTGACGCGGGGCTCGAACTCGCGGACCACGAGATCGTGACCTGGCTGAAGTCGGACGCTCGACCGACTGCGCCACCCAGGCGCCCCGACTTTTTCCATTTCAAGTAAATGTTAGTGCCAACATATTGGCGAGCTCGTGAGACTGGGTTCGGAGAAGTTTCAGGCTCTCGTCCAGCACCAACTTGACCTACAGCCTTGCGTAGTGAGTCTGGCTGTAGCTCAATCAGCTAAGCAAATCTGCACCCCTCTACTCTAGGTGAGTCAAAATCACTGGGGTAGGGAAGCCGTCTAGTGTTTAAGAAACACTTTTCATTCAGAAGTTTGAAACACAGAAAGTTTTGGTTAACCCTGAATTTCGACAATATTCATTTAACCCGTTTTTATTTTACAATACGTGAAAATACAGAGTTATAGAAAGGTTATTACATTGAGGATAATTCCATTTCAAAATGAGGGGATTCGCCAATATACTATACTGACACCACTTAGGAAATCAGACACTGCATGAGGATTATTCATGTTCTCTTTCTTCTGGTATCGCTACTCGGTACACGTAGGTGGCACTTGTCACTTGGGGCTTTTTAACCATAAGGGACAGCGTCGGCTAGGAGGTAAATGAGGGATGTCTTCTCAAACCGCAATTCAGGGAAACCTGGAGACCTGGTAGGAGGCGTGAAAGAACTAAAGATCCTTAACTTAAAACATGTTGTCATTGGAGTCTCTTACCTCATCCTTTAAAAAGAAAAGGTTGCTAGTTTCTAAAGTTTTCTTTTTTATCTTTTAATACATATTAGTTTGCAGATAAACTTTTGAGAAAAAAATACCGCACAGTTATGATACACACACATCTCCTTTAGGCTGTGTGTCATCATTTTTTCTCTTCTTTTTGTCGTTTGTTCTTTCTCTGCTTTTTAAAATAACGCCTTTCAGGGGCTCCTGGGTGGCTTGGTCGGTTAAGCGTCTGACTTCAGCTCAGGTCATGATCTCATGGTCCTTGAGTTCAAGCCCCGCGTCGGGCTCTGTGCTGACAGCTCAGAGCCTGGAGCCTGTTTCATATTCTGTGTCTCCCTCTCTCTGACCCTCCCCCGTTCATGCTCTGTCTCTCTCTGTCTCAAAAATAAATAAACGTTAAAAAAAATTTAAAATAACGCCTTTCATTCCTGGTTTCCATTACTTTAAAAAGCAGGTGGTGTGATGGCTGGTATTTGACATTCTTGATTAAATAATTGCATTATCTAAACCATCTTCTAAGTTTTCGGGGACCTCCTTTTGTGAAACCACAAAGATGTCTGCTAAAATTTCTCTAAAGCTATCTTATTGTGTGAGCAACTTCGACAGCCATACCATTATGTGATAGTGTGGAACACAGGGAATTTCAGATAGTTTCAATAACCATTTCTGTGATTGTGCTATTCTTCTCGTTTTCGTTCACAGGCAATTTATCTTTAAATATTCCCTGTATATACATCATTTATAGAAAGAAGTACTGATATTTTGATACCTCTTATCATACTCATTTTTTCTCTTAGAACTTTTTTCGGTTGCAATTTTAGTGACATTCTATAAAATATTGAGTCTATATGACTTCTTTTTATGATATTGACTAAAAGACTTCCCTCTTTTATTAATGCTTTCTTCTAAGGTTACAAAGGTGATTTTTTAAAAAGCATAATGATTTTTTGAGGAACCTCCACACTGTTTTCCAGAGCGGCTGCACCAGTTTGCATTCCCACCAACAGTGCAAGAGGGTTCCCGTTTCTCCACATCCTCTCCGGCATCTATGGTCTCCCGATTTGTTCATTTTAGCCACTCTGACTGGCATGAGGTGGTATCTCAGTGTGGTTTTGATTTGTATTTCCCTGATGAGGAGCGACGTTGAGCATCTTTTCATGTGCCTATTGGCCATCCGGATGTCTTCTTTAGAGAAGTGTCTTTCATGTCTTCTGCCCATTTCTTCACTGGATTATTTGTTTTTCGGGTGTGGAGTTTGGTGAGTTTTTATAGATTTTGGATACTAGCCCTTTGTCTGATATGTCATTTGCAAATATCTTTTCCCATTCCGTTGCCTTTTAGTTTTGATTGTTTCCTTTGCAGTGCAGAAGCTTTTTATCTTGATGAGGTCCCAATAGTTCATTTTTGCTTTTAATTCCCTTGTCTTTGGAGATGTGTCAAGTAAGAAATTACTGCAGCTGAGGTCAGAGAGGTTTTTTTCCTGCTTTTTCCTCTAGGGTTTTGATGGTTTCCTGTCTCACATTCAGGTCCTTTATCCATTTTGAGTTTATTTTTGTGAATGGTGTAAGAAAGTGGTCTAGTTTCATTCTTCTGCATATTGCTGTCCAGTTCTCCCAGCACCATTTATTAAAGAGACTGTTTTTTTTTTTTCCATTGGATATTCTTTCCTGCTTGGTCAAAGATTAGTTGGCCATACTTTTATGGGTCCAATTCTGGAGTCTCTATTCTATTCCATTGGTCTGTGTGTTTGTTTTTGTGCCCATACCATGTTGTCTTGATGATTACAGCTTTGTAGTAGAGGCTAAAGTCTGGGATTGTGATGCCTCCCGCTTTGGTCTTCTTCAAAATTACTTTGGCTATTCGGGGCCTTTTGTGGTTCCATATGAATTTTAGGATTGCTTGTTCTAGTTTCGAGAAGAATGCTGGTGCAATTTTGATTGGGATTGCATTGAATGTGTAGATAGCTTTGGGTAGTATTGACATTTTAACAATATTTATTCTTCCAATCCATGAGCATGGAATGTTTTCCCATTTCTTTATATCTTCTTCAATTTCCTTCATAAACTATCTATAGTTTTCAGCATACAGATCTTTTACATCTTTAGTTGGATTTATTCCTAGGTATTTTATGATTCTTGGTGCAATTGTGAATGGGATCAGTTTCTTTATTTGTCTTTCTGTTGCTTCATTATTAGTGTATAAGAATGCAACTGACTTCTGTACATTAATTTTGTATCCTGTGACTTTGCTGAATTCATGTATCAGTTCTGGCAGACTTTTGGTGGAGTCTATCAGGTTTTCCATGTATAATATCATGTCATCTGCAAAAAGTGAAAGTTTGACTTCATCTTTGCCAATTTTGATGCCTTTGATTTCCTTTTGTTTTCTGACTGCTGATGCTAGAACTTCCAACACTATGTTAAATAACAGCAGTGAGGGTGAACATCCCTGTTGTGTTCCTGATCTCAGGGGGAAACCTCTCAGTTTTTCCCCGTTGTGGATGGTATTAGCTGTGGGCTTTTCATAAATGGCTTTTATGATGTTTAAGTATGTTCCTTCTATCCCAGCTTTCTCGAGGTTTTTTATTAAGAAAGAATGCTGAATTTTGTGAAATACTTTTTCTGCATCAGTTGACAGGATCAGTTCTACCCTATGACCCAGCAATAGCACTGCTAGGAATTTACCCAAGGGATACAGAAGTGCTGATACATAGGGGCACTTGTACCCCAATGTTTATAGCAGCACTCTCAACAATAGCCAAATTATGGAAAGAGCCTAAATGTCCATCAATTGATGAATGGATAAAGAAATTGTGGTTTATATACACAATGGAATACTACTTGGCAATGAGAAAGAATGAAATATGGCCTTTTGTAACAACGTGGATGGAACTGGAGAGTGTTATGCTAAGTGAAATAAGTCATACAGAGAAAGACAGATACCATGTTTTCACTCTTATGTGGATCCTGAGAAACTTAACAGAAGACCATGGGGGAGGGGAGGAGGGAAAAAAGTTAGGGAGGGAGGGAGACAAACCATAAGAGACTCTTAAGTACTAAGAACGAACTGAGGGTTGATGGGGGGTGGGAGGGAGGGAAGGGTGGGTGATGGGCACTGAGGAGGGCACCTGTTGGGATGAGCACCTGGTGTTGTATGGAAACCAATGTGACAATAAATTTCATATTTTAAAAAAAGCCTAATTAAAATTAATCCAGATTTTGGTTAATGATGCGAGATCACTTTAAAGGACAGCTTAAATCCATTCCATGCACTTTGGGGCTGCTCTGTCCCCTTCTAAGGGTTCTCCTTGGGCATCTCTAGCAAATGAATCTCCTGCCAGACCTGGCTAGCTGGGTTCTTGTGTTCCTCTCAGACTCTGGGTGTCTGTAAGGCAGGTAAACAAATAGATGACTCCCCAGCAGGGGATAGCTGGGTGTCTCAGAATTACAGTCTTAATATTACCCCCTCTTGCTCACAGTCCGGTTCTTCCCATTTCTTTGGAGGTGCTTGGGATAACTTCAGCTTTTGCTGGCTTGAGCTCCATGGGCAGCAGCACTGACTGAGGTGAGGGCAGAACACATTTTGGCCCACTTCCACAAGTGTGCTGGAGTCAGAATGAGGTTCTACCCACTAATGAGCACAGAGGAGAGATCAGAAGACAGCATGCACCCAAACACACCGACTGTCAACAACTGCAACCCGGTAGTTGTCTCTGCATGGAGAAGAGGGAGGTGGACGGTAGAGTCCATGATGCCTTGGCAAGAAAGTGCAAATCCCAAGGGGCACATGTACCCCAAAGTTTATAGCAGCACTTTCAACAATAGCCAAATTATGGAAAGAGCCTAAATGTCCATCAACTGATGAATGGATAAAGAAATTGTGGTTTATATACACAATGGAATACCACATGGCAATGAGAAAGAATGAAATCTGGCCATTTGCAGCAACGTGGATGGAACTGGAAGGTATTATGCTAAGTGAAATAAGTCAGTCAGAGAAAGACAGATACCACATGTTTTCACACTTATGTGGATCCTGAGAAACTTAACAGAAGACCATGGGGGAGGGGAAAGGGGGAAAAATTATAGAGAGTGAAGGAGGCCTACCGTAACAGACTCTTAAATACTGAGAACAAGCTGAAGGTTGACGGGGGGTGGGGGAGAGGGGAAACTGGGTGATGAGCATTGAGGAGGGCACCTATTGGGATAAGCACTGGGTGTTGTATGGAAACCAATTGGAAAATAAATTATGCTTAATATATATATAAAAAAAAAAGAAAGTGCAAATCCCAGGTTCAGGGTCTTTCATTGTAGCTTTTTATAACCTGTTGTGGCATGAAGGACAGTTACTCTTTGCATCACAGGTGTAACTGAAAATGCTATTCCATACTGAAAAATCTGGAGATCCCGAAGCTTCCTAATAATTTTAACATACTACTTCCAAGTTCAGAACTGACTGAAGCTTTGTCTCTACTCTTAAGCTAAACGGTACCTTGTATCTCATTGGTTTCTCTGTTATTTTAAATCAGGACTATTGTTAGTTTTCAGAATCAAGCTGGCATCCTATCTCGCAGACCTGAGAGGAAGAAACACACTGATTTGCCTTTATCGAATGGATCAAAACATGCACTATCACTTACCATGACATGTGTCATTATCACACACCCACAATGGGCCAGGTACTATCCCGAACATTTTAAAACATTAACTCTCACCCTTCCAAAAATCTTCAACATAGTTGTTATTACCTTATTGTACAGATGGGAAAACAATCTTGAAAAGAGTAAGAGGTTACTAACTCACAGCAAATGGTAGAATCAGAATGAATTCAGGTCTGTCACCCTCCTCTGCCACACTGTCTCTTAATATGTCTGTAACGATTGAGAACAGTGGTTCTCCACGTGTGAGGCTTGCATACGGCTATGTTATGAGCAGTCAGATACTGTTACCTATTTGTAGAATCACCAAGCATTCTTCAGGTATAAATGTAGACTAATGTGAGTGTCTTATTGGTGACTTAATGTATGAAGATCACTGTTGCCATGAGGTGGTTTCGAACACTCTAGAAAGGTTCTAAAGAAAAAAGTATAATCTATCAACTTACACAGTAGTTCTATTTCTGGAAAACTCAGTATATATTTAAAGCATTAAAAATGAGTTCAATGTGAAACAAGTTCTAAGTTCAGACAGCAGCTTTTTTTCATACGTGACCAGCAAGGCACTCACTTTATGGTGGTAAGGGGGATAGGATGATTCTTCACTGTGTGATACTGTCCCATGCTTCACAGGGCATCTAAAGCCACTGCTAGCTCCTTTAAAGCGGCCCCAATCATTATGAAAACCCAGAAGGTTCTGCCAATTTCTGAAAAAAAAGTTTACAGGATAGTATTGCCCCCGCCAGAATCACTGTTGTTAAGTGCACCTTTGGCTCAGACATGGAAAACACTTGTGGTGGACCAAAGCTGATTCTCCCTTTTCAAGGCCTATCAAAAAATGTGGAATTCTCACCTAATTCTTTGTAAGACTTTTTTTATGTCACGTTAGTACATTACTCTGTTTAGTCATTGTATTAGGTATCAATAATATAACAAATTACCCCCAAAATTATATGTTTAAAATAGCAAGCATTTATTCATCTCACAGTTTCTGTGAATCAAAAGTTGGGAGTAGCTTGGATGAGCTCAAAGCATCTCCTGTGGTTGCACCTACGATGTTGGCCACAGCGACAATCACCTGAAGGCCTGACTGGGAATTGCGGACCCACTCAAAACTCACGCACGTGGCTATCAGCAGGAGGCCCCAGTTCCTTCTTGGCTGCTGACCAGAGGCCTCTATTTCTCACCACACGGGCCTCTCTATGGCGAGTGTCCTCATGACTGGCAGCTGGCTTTTCTCACAGCAAGTGATCCAAGGGAAAGAATGAGGAAAAGCGGATGTGTCTTTTGTACCAGTATCGGAAGCTGCACCCTGTCACTTCTGTTATTATTCTGTTAGAAGGGAGTCACTGAGTCCAGACCATGCCCAGGGGTAGGAGATTAGGCTCCACCTTTTGAAGGGAAGAGTGTCAGAAAGTTTGTGAACATACTTTAAAACCACCATGGTCGGGGCGCCTGGGTGGCTCAGTCGGTTAAGCGTCCGACTTTGGCTCAGGTCACGATCTCGTGGTCCGTGAGTTCGAGCCCCGCGTCGGGCTCTGTGCTGACTGCTCAGAGCCTGGAGCCTGTTTCAGATTCTGTGTCTCCCTCGCTCTCTGGCCCTCCCTCATTCATGCTCTGTCTCTCTCTGTCTCAAAAGTAAACAAACGTTAAAAATAAATAAATAAATAAATAAATAAATAAATAAAACCACCATGGTCATCAAAGCAAGGGACAAGCTGTCCCTGCTTGTAATACAAAAAACCTAGAGACTAACAGAATTCCTGGGAATCCAATCTAAGCTGGGCACGGGAGTGACAGGAAACAGTGTGAGAATGGCAGTCAGTGGGTCTAGGTTTGAGGTGACTTAGGAAGGATGGGGTGGCACTGAATGAGAACGGCATACTGAGGGACACGGGCAGGTGAACAGACTCTTAGGGCAACTGTAAGTTTCATTTGTTCATCATTTCTGTCTCTGTATCTCTATCTCTCATCTATAGCCCAGAACTCCAATACCTGCATCACCATTTTATCTGAAGGAAAATAGACAAAATTCACTGGATCTTTAAGTGTTTGCACTTTTCGATGACAGACTTAGCAGACAATCATTAGACATGTGGAAAGGTTTCAGTATGCCTTCTGTACCTATCACTGGAGCACTCTGAGCTGAGCTCATAATGAGTAGAGCTGTATTAGAACATTCTCCATTCTGGTGCACTTCCTCCAGGCTGAGTGAACCCATCATTTCTTATCAAGTATGTTCTATTTAGCATTTCAGCCAGCTTTCCAATTTAGCTAACTTTCAGGCTCTCTTGTTTACTATTTACTTGTGTTCCCAAGTAGAATCTGAACATCTCATTTGCATAAATGCAATCTGTTGACCCCTTATCTTTCGAAGATCTGCATGCAAAAACTCAGGGCAATGCTGAATGCCAACTGGAAGGGTGGGAATATTTCCTCTTCCCAGGGAGTCACTTCTGTGAAGTTCTGCTGAGGAAGGGGCATTGTAGCCACTCACTGTCAGGTTCCTATGTTTGCTAATTATCAGGAAACATATCATACACTCAAACTGTGAAGGAATTTGCAGATTCCTACTGCAGATCGGAGATACAAAACCCGTAAGGAACATGTTTCCTCTGCCTATGCAAATTCAGTTCATCTATCCCTCAAGACCTAGCCTAAGACCAAGCTCTTCTGGTTTACCATCAACTTCACTAAAATTTCTCTCCTGAACTTATTTATTTGCTTACTTACTTCTACATCTCTCCTGAACTTCTTGAGTACCTGAAGCCGGCATTACATAATTTGATCTCTGATGGTTATATTGTTTATTATTGTTTTATCAGCTAAGGCTGAGGTAGTTCCTGACCCCTAAACCCCATTACACCTCTATGATAGAAATACTCCTGTGTTAATTTTTAAAAATCCAGTTATTTCTTAAAATTTATTGGGGGGTAATTGCCTTTACATTATTTAAACTTTTCATAACTGTATATTCTACAAGGAATGGAGCTAGCCCTACTTGTTGTTCTATAGAACACCTTAGAAGTCAAGAAAAAGACACTGGAAAAGAAATTGCTGTAAGCTAGGACAGATGTCACTCAAATCTCAGATTCTGTATTTTATAGCAGGGCAAGAAACATTTTTAAAAAGATTTTAAAATGATAGTAATGATTATTTCTGGAACGTATTATTTACTATTTTAACAATTATTAGAAATAGGATTTCATATAAGAAAAGTCAATCAACCAAAGAATACCTGTTTGTGATAAATATAATAACAGTGATTTTTGTTTCCCCCACTTATTTTGTTGATACTTGTTTTCATGGAGAATACCAGGTGAGCAAACCTGAAATAATAGTCAAGCTCTGCAGAAAATTTTCATTTTAGCATTATTATGAACAGAATATGATTATCATAACTCTTTGGTGAGCTATTTCACAGGGTCTTTGTTCCGTATGAAATAGCACTGGAGAAAAATAAACAGGAGTTTTGTATTTAAAATATTAAACACATATGGACTCTTTACTCCACAGAAAATCTATAATACATTTCAATAACCCTTCTCATTGAAAACAAAACAAAACAAACAGAAAAACGAAAACCACTATATACTGAGCTGGCTTTTTGCATACTTTATTATCATATCTACTCTACACACACTCTAGAAAGTGGGTATTATGGCCTCACCTTCCAGAAGAAGAAACTTAGCATCCCAGAGACTGCCCAAGGTCTCATAGCTCCTAAGCTTGAAGGCAGACTTAGAACGCATCCTACAATATTCCTTTACCATGCTGCAAGGTGACGGCTTTGCCACATATGGGGTACATATTGTCTTCACTTGTGTTGCAAAAGTGCAAACTTGGGAGCTCAATTTCTGTTGCACACCTGGAGACAATTACTGATGGGGACCAGTCCTGACCTCGGTCCTACAAAGCATTATAAATACTTAACCAAAAGGAAAAAAAGGTGTTGGAGCATGAAGGCAAGGTATCTTAAAGTGTGGAAGGAATACCTCTCTGGGTCAAAGAAAGAGCAAAGAGAAGATTCTGAGCTCCCAGGGCTATCCACTGTCCTGCATCAAGAAGTCTCTCAAAGACACAGGCTAGCTGGGGAGCTGGGATGTCTGGCAGTCCACATCACCTGGATCTCTCCCCCACAGGAATTTTCAAGTAACACTTTCATGCGTTCTAATACAAATGGAATTATGGAATGGAGATTGTTAGGGAATAGGATTTGCTTTACAGAAATGTACAACGCAGCCAAATGCTGTACCACACAGTCCATAAGGTTAGGGAGAGCTGAAATCACAATGCTGTGCTCACCGTCTGTGCAAGTTCCGTTGCTTTGAATGTTATATTTGCAACCATTTTTCCTCTTGCACTATGCTGGTGCATGACCAATGGACTGAGACTATTTCAAACAAAAGGTCTCTGAGGGCAGAGGCTGTGCCGACTAACTTGCTGTATGCAGCACTGGTCAGAGCCCAATAGGCATTCTAGGAATTTATAATGTTATTTGGGGTTGGTAATTATGATTAGGCTATAGCTTGAATCTAAAACAATTCAGCAGTAAAATCGGGACTGAAATGTGAGGTCACTGCCTCCCAGCAGTCACATCAAATTACTGGTGCATGAGTTTGACACTGAGATTTTAGGGAAGGAGACTGCCCTTTAAAAGGGTCCATTCAAACTGGAAAGCCTTCTGGACAAATGAGGGAGAAGGAACTGACTCACTAATATGCCTGCAAACATTTTAAGACTGTACTTTAAATGATGCTCTGCTTTGAACAGATAATTGGCCCAATTCTTCCCTTTCTCTGTGTCTGTAACTCCCATTGAAATCAATGAGAATTGCATATTCAAAAGGATGGGAGAACAAAGTTGCAGGTTGAATTAATGGGATAAAAGACTGCAGATCTCTTAAAGCTTGTGCAATTAAATTGTGGCCTCACACAATTCTCTAGGGTCACCAGCAATTTGCTGGCCTAGGAAAGCCAGCTGACTTGGTTTTCGGAGGTGTCACAAGTTATAGAATGTGTTTTCTTAGACATCAGCACGTGATCCTTCTCAGCCCCAAATCTACCTCCTCACTCTAATCTCTCTGTAGGACCTGATACCTGGACATGTGGGGTTTCATCCACAGGCCCTAATCACCAGCCAAGATCATCAGTCAATGGGCAAAACATCCAGTTAAAAGTCATGCAAACTAAGCACATGTGGATATCTTATTTTTCTATAAAAATATTTGTCTATGCATTATTTATATCCACGTTCATTATCTGTTGTCTTTCCCAACTAGAATGAAAGCACCAGCTGGCAAGAACTTTTTTCTTATTTATCATTATTTTCTTAGCACTTGACCTGGTTGTAATTGTCAAATATTTTTAATCGTCCAAACACTTACAGGCGTATTTGATTAGATACTCATAAAGCCACAAGCACAATGTTTGTCTGTAAACACTGCAATTGTATGAAATGCAGTATTTGTATGTCAACATTTCTCCTTAAAGGGAAAGAAGGCATTTACTAACTGCCTACTCTATGCTAGTTTGTCCACAAATATTCTTTTTTTTTTTTTTTTTCAACGAATTGTCACGACAGTGGGGCAGGACAGTGGGGCAGGATTTTTGTATTTATGGCATAAACACAGACACGGAAGCTCCGTGAAATTAAGTAATTTTCCAAAGGACACAGAACAAGGACGTGGCAGAGCTGAGGTCTGAATCCTCTTCTGACCCCTCACCTTAGAAAGGCCATACTTATCTCTCCATCTCACATTTTAACATTTGCAAAGTAAGGAAAGGAAAAGTATTTATAAAACGGAAAGGGTCTAAACCAGTCAACAGTAAGAATGGATGATGACCACGTGGCCGCCAGTGTGGAGAAGGACGAGCAGGTACAGATAAGCTGATGGAGCAAAGGGACAGGGAGGAGAAGACCCAAGACTAGCTGTCCAGCAGAAACCCGTGCCACACCCAAGGCCGTGCCCCTCACTCGCTCGCTCGCTGACGGCATGACCACTCTGGTTGCGTACATGGGTGACACAAACAACATATTTCCATCTGCTTTGACTCATTTGTGGCCTATTTGCCACCATCCCCCAATCCCTGCTCTTTGGTCACACCACCTCCGAATTCCAGCCCTTCCACCTGTTTTATGGACCATATTTCTTCTTCTCCATCGCATGGCCTGGATCTCCTGACACACCATGAAGGGTTTTCAAATGGTAACCATTCCCAATTTGCCTCAAAACCTACTTCAGAGTATGGGTCCACGGTTTGGGGATCACAGTTTGGGGGTGTCCATGAACAGTCTGGACATCCAGAAAGGTGTTGCACCAGTTCCATAACGTCATCTATGCTTTCTGCACAGGCTGACATCGTCCTGGGCTCTGCAGGCTGCTTCGACCCCCCCCTTAACCAGGCCACGCTGGAGAGTGGAGCCCTGTTGTGTAAGTGGGAGATGAAAGCTGTCTAGGAGTTAGGGGCGGTAGTAATAATAAAACCGACCATTTACTGTTGATTCTGTGCCAGGTGTTACTTTGGCCAAGCCTGTGACCTGGACTTTTCATTTAATCTCCCCACCACCCCAGTGAGGCAGAGCTGCTGCCCCCATTCGGTGGCTCAGGGAACTGTGGCTTCATAGCAGTCCAGCACCTCGACTAAGGTTTACAACTGGTATGTGACAAAGCTGGGATTTGAACCAGGTATCCTGACCCCAAGCTGGCGTCCTTCACCCCAGCAGCGCCCTGCAAGGCCCTCAGTGAGGTTGCAGCCAGCTCTGGGAGCTGGCACAGGAGAGGGTGATCAAAAGATTCAGGACTGTTTGCGGAGGGCATCGCGTAATTAGGCAATTAGGATCGTGTTCAAGGTACTGACGACAACTGGGGAAAAAATGAAAATTAGGAATCAGTTAAAATATTACTCACATGCATACTTCAACTTAGCCTGGAAAGTACTTTCAGTTTATTCTCTGTCCCACTAATAATTTTTTCTCTCGAGTGCCTGTGTTCTGTGCCAACAGGAGCCAGCTGCCTTCCCACCAGGCAGTTTTAATACGGACCACCTCACAGTTCTCCTGCTGAGGTAGAAGCAGGGGCCGCTGGCAGGAACTGGGGGAGCTGGACAGCCGAGTGATGTTGCCCAGGTGACATGGCTGAGTCAGTGGCAGCATCCTGGGCAGCCGGCCCTCGGCCCAGGGTTCTTGCCCTGCAGAGCTCGCTCTCCCAGGTGTGGAGAAGGGCCCTTCACCGTTGCCAGAGTATGAGAACATTTACCTTCTTTCGAGATTTCAGGTGAACAAATTTTGACATTTGACAACCTGACATTTCTCCTGCCATTAAATATTCTTTGCATTATTATGATATAACACATAGCTATATGATAATTTCTGTAAGTTTTTCTTACTGTTGCTTATTTAAGTTCCTAATTTTCTACTATTATACATAGTGTTGGGTTGCCCATCTCTGCTTTCGATTATGTGACCAAATTTCAGATTGCTTGTCTCAAGTAGATTCTTAAAAATGAAATTACTAAATGCAAGAATATGAACCATTTTCAAGCTCTTGGTACATAGTCCCAATTTATTTTATGGCAAGACTTAAACTGCACCTGTGTTTAAAATGTGCCTATTTCATCATATAAACTTATATATTTAATTTTTCACTAATTTGACAGGTGAGGACTGCCATTTTAATATCTTTTTATTAGCTACTAGCCTGTAGCCTTTTCATATATTTTCTTTGTTATTAGTCTCTTTATCAATTGCTTTTTTGTATATTTTGTCCCTTTTTGTATTGATGTTAGGTTTTCCTTATTTGTGCGAGCTTCCCTTATAATAACCAATGTTTTATCGTATTTGTTGGTAATATTTCCCTAGGTTCCCCCTTGCTTAGCTGCTGCTTGATGTCTTTATTGACAATAAAAACATCAAGGACTGGGGTGTCACTCTCTCCCACGGTTCCTCTAACCAGGCTCCTTCTGTCACCCCACTGGATGAGAAGCTGTTTAAGTCAGAGACATGGGATTAAATCACGTGATAGTCTTATGGTAGCACATGAGGTGGGTGATAAGAAAAACAGTACATAAAGGAAGAATATCATACAGAAGGTGTGCAGACATAGGAAATGAATCACAGATTATGACTTTCCGGGCTTCAAATTTTCCAACTGAGCATGGAACAGTTGCTGAAATACAGGCAGCTCAACTAAGGAGTAAGGGGGAGAAACACAGGTGGTGTGGGGGGGAAAGCAAGTCAGCAGCGCCTGGAGGGGAACGGTTCCTCATCTACCTGTGTCTCCCGTGTGCTCTTCTTAGCGTTGGGCCCCATCAGCTGTCTGCTAAGGGCTCCTTGGAGGGCGTGCAGGTGCATGACCACACCCTCCTCTCCAGACCACCACCCACTGGCTCTGCTACTTTGGACAAGTCCGTTGTCTTGGTTGAGCCTCCCTGTCACCATCTTTACAGTGGGTATTGCACTGGCTGTGGCCAAGATCCAGTGAAATAATTTAAATGAAACAACCTGTGAACTATACAGCAAAAAGGAGCTGTAATTCAGAATTTTCATGGAAGTTTTGTTGTTATTCAGTATCTTAAAGGAAACATTCATTGACAAGCAATATAAGAAGCCATGTATTTTTTTCAGATGGTAGTTTTGGTTTCTTTTGATTCTTCCTGTCCCTCCTGCTCCCTGCCCCATGATATATGTTTAGATGTCCCTAAAACACAGGCACTAGAGTTACTTATCTTGATTTCTGTGGTTGCCAGCAGAACCTGCTGAACAAAATGTTTCGCTGAAAAATCTGCAGGAAAATTCTGTCATACACACATGCATCCCGCTTAATACATGAAAGGTGAGCATATAATATTAATTAATGACCTTTCTTTGCCGTGTGTGTTGGGGTGTGCTGGTCATTAGGAAGGGCTTCACAAATATGATGCTGACTACTGGCAATGTGCAGGAACCACCTGGTGTGCAAGCAGGGAAGGTAAAAGGGTGGTGTGACCATAAGAGCATGTAGGACATTCTCGGGGTGCGAAAGGGCATGGCGTGGGTCCTGGATGGCTTCTCTGAGAGGCAGAGATGGCTGCTACGGAAAACGACCTGTCAAAAATTCAGCTACCTAGAACCATCAAATTGAGCACTCTTAACATGGCTCTTAAAAGTAAGAGTCTGTGTAAAGGGTATAAGGACAAAGAATGAAGCTGACAATGTAGTAACAACAACCTCTTTCCTCTGTTCTCAAGGTCCTGATCCCTCTGTAGAATATTCCTGCGGTTTAGGCATTCTTCCTCCATGTGAAAGTGACTTGTGGAGGATGAAAAGTCACCTTGGGTTGTCTTTGGCTGCTTTTCTTGCAGGTAAGTGGTGCTAAGGCATAAGGCGAATAAGAAAAAGTATCCTTCAGGGAAACCAAACCCTGCCCAGAGGCGACACCCCTCGCAGTCTCCATCCCCACCCCTCCCCAAATCAGGTTGCAACATCCCAAGAAGAAGCTGCCTTTCCATTTATTTACTTACTTCCAATGCCCAACTGGGTGAAGCAGGAACTCTGTTATCCTAGGTGGTACCATCTACTTGATTTAGGGCAGATAAGACTCAGCAATGCTTAAAACATCTCTCTGGCCAGGAATCACTGACCGCCCCCCACCCCCCGAGTTAGCTCTGATTAGCTGTGCATTCGAAACTGAAACGTACATTTTATCTGAATTTAAACACATTCATTACTCTTCTCTTTTTTCAAGGCAAGATTATCATTGTAATATCTTAGAAAATCCTTCTAACAATGATTGACACTTGCTCTCCCTGACCCCATCTCTCTTCCTATCTATCAAAGTGAAAGTGAGAGAGAGAGAGAGAGAGAGAGAGAACTTCAAGAACATCCTCTCTTTGGCATATTGGGGCATCACAAGCAGATGGGATTTGTGGGAGTGTCGTTGCAGTGGAAGCAATGGAAGTGGAAGCTGGAAAGTGAGGGTGGGATCAGAGTTTCAAGAACCTCTATGCTGAAGAGTTTGGCCTTTATCCTGTAGGCCTTTGTCTTAGGTAGCCTGGTGGCTGATATAGAAATCAAATGTGTTTTAATAAAAGACCAAGATGAAACACTGGTTCCTGAGTGTGGTTTGAAATGAAAAGGCTGCTGTTCACATTTTATATCTAAGGAAACCGAGGCACAGAGATTAAGGCATTTGCTGAGGATATCACAGCTAGGAGGCAGATCTGACCCTGGCTGCATTGAGTTTTCCTCCCGTGATGCCTCCCATAGTTTGGCTGACAGAAAATCAGGAAAAAGAGGGTGGGGGCCAGGGCAAGGGGAGGCAGAGAACAAGCTCACTATTAGTCACATGTATCATCCATTCATACTATGTCTTGAAAGGATTCCTCCCATGGGGCAATTTTCTAAACAACAACAAATATTTCTGAATATGGGAAAGGAAAAATATCAGTATGGATATGCAAAGGTCTTACACAGGAATCTGCCAACACGGCTCCCCGCTGGCCCTCGGCAAGGGTCTGTCTCACCGGGTGGTATTACCAAGAGAATAAAAGGAAAAGAGTGACTCATACAACTTCCCTACCATTCGGTTTAAGGGGAAAGGGATGAGTAGGAAGAGAGGCAGCAGCAACTTTAGAGGTGGGATTAAGGTGCGTTAGGGGAGCCATAGCAGGAAAATAGCAAGAGGAACCGGGCTAGCCTCTGAGAGTCACTCAAAGCAGAAAACTAAGTATTTGTTCAGGAAGCATCTACTCACTCAGAGTTTGCCAAGTGCTTGTGGGGTAGACAGAATAATGTTTCCTCACCAAAGATGCCCACGCCCATGTCTTAATCCCTGCAATCTATCTTACATGGCAAAGGGACTTTATAGATGTGACAAAATTTAGGACTTGGCAGTGGGGTGACAATCCTGGATTATCTGGGTGGCCCAGTATCATCACGAAGTTCCTTCAAAGGGGAAGAGGAAGGCAGAAGAGTTGACCTGAGTGGTGTAATGTGAGAAAGACTCCAGCAGACGTTGCTGGCTTTGAAGATAGAGGCGGAAGGCCACACACTGGGGAATGCCAGCAACTTCTATAGAAACTAGAAAAGGCAAGGAAACTGATTCTCCATCCTAGAACCTCCTGAAGGAATGCAGCCCTTCAGACCCATACTAGACTTCTGACTTCCAAAACTGTAAGATAATAAATCTGTGTCTTTGTAGGCCACCTAGTCTGTGGCAGCATTAGGAGGCTAGAGTCTCCTACATGCTCAGGACTGTCCTAGGTGCAGGCAGGGAATCATGGGATAGCTAAAATAATGCAAATGAGGGGCGCCTGGGTGGCTCAGTTGGTTAAGCCTCCGACTTCAGCTCAGGTCATGAGCTTGCAGTCTGTGAGTTCGAGCCCTGCGTCGGGCCCTGTGCTGACAGCTCGGAGCCTGGAACTGCTTCGGATTCTGTGTCTCCCTCTCTCTCTCTGCCCCTCCCCTGCTCACACTCTGTCTCTCTCTCTCAAAAATAAATAATAAATGTTTAAAAAAATTAAATAATGCAAATGGACTCAGGGCTCTGGGATATGGATTCACAGCCTCAGAGTTTTCTGGGCCCCAGATGTGCCATCATCCTCCAGGAGATTATGATCCATGGGTGACAAGAGAGTTCGTCGGTCATTCCCAGCTCCCCAGCTCCCAACTCAAGCACTTTCCTGTCTTCCAAATAATGTCATTCTCTGCTGCTTCTTTTCTTTAAAAAAATTTTTTTTAATATTTATTTATTTTTAAGAGAGAGAGAGAGAGAGACAGAGCATGAGTGGGGAAGGGAGCAGAGAGAGAGGGAGACACAGAATCCAAAGCAGGCTCCAGGCTCTGAGCTGTCCCAGGGTTCGAACCTATGAACCACAAGATCATGACCTGAGCTGAAGTCAGAGGCTTAACCAACTGAGCCACCCAGGCGCCCCTCTCTGCTACTTCTTACAGGAAATATTCTCAGAATTACAAATTCAGAAAATGGAAAAGGAGGAAAAATTCAAGCATTTGTACGGTAATAGGAAAAAATAACAATTTTTAAAAAATGGTTTCTTATGAAACTTACAAATAAGGCTGCATGCCTTCTTTGCCCCACTCACTGTGGCTCCCTGTATACAGAGAAGCAGGCAGCTTGCTGGGTAGTGTGTCAAAACCTGAAATGAAGTGAGTCATAAAAGGACCACTTGAAAACCTTCATAGACCCCTCTATGGGTCTTATCAAACACAGTAAAATGTACTCACATGAAATATATTTTTTTTACAAAATATTTGAAAAGTTTTGCATGATTTTTATTTTTAAAATATTTACTACAAGTACCTTATGTAACATATGATTGGCTATGATTATTCAGGAATGATCCTGCTTAGGAATCCTAATGAAATGAGCAAATTAAACCTACAGGATGTTTGCAAGTACACTGACATATTTATGAGTACTAAATTTAACAATTAATAAAGTTGACATTATACTTTCTTGATATTTCTTTTTTTTTAAATTTTTTTAACGCTTATTCATTTTTGAGGGACAAAGAGAGAAAGATCATGAGCGGGGAAGGGGCAGAGAGAGGAGACACAGAATCCGAAACAGGCTCCAGGCTCTGAGCTGTCAGCACAGAGCCCGACACGGGGCTCGAACTCACAAACTGCGAGATCCTGACTTGAGCCGAAGTCAGATGCTCAACTGACTGAGCCACCCAGGCGGCCCTCTTGATATTTCTTAATTCCAGTTTTGTAGTTTTCTTGCTTTAGAAGAAAATTTTTGTTTTGTTCCTTAAACATTTTCACAGGCCCAAGGCACTGTGCTCATAGCACTAATGGACAAGATGATCCTGAAGATTAACACCACACTTACAACTATAACTGCACCTTTTATTTTTTAATTAATTTATTTAAATTCAAGTTAGTTAACATATAGTGTAGTATTGATTTTGAGAGTAAACCCAATGATTCATCACTTATATAGAATACCCAGTGCACATCTGAACAAGTGCCCTCTTTAATGCCCATCACCTGTTTGGCCCATCCCCCAACCCACCTCCCCTCCGCGACCCTCAGTTTGTTCTCTGTATTTAAGTGTCTCTTATGGTTTGTCTCCCTTGGTTTTTATCTTATGTTTCCTTCCCTTCCCCTATGTTCATCTGTTGTGTTTCTTAAATCCCACATACGAGTAAGACCATATGATATTTGTCTTTCTCTGACTGATTTATTTTGCTTAGCATAATACACTCTAGTTCCATCCATGTTGCTGCAAATGGCAAGATTTCATTCTTTTTGATCTCTGAGTAATACTCCATTGTGATATACCACATCTTCCTTATCCATTCATCAGTCGAGGGATAATTCGGCTCTTTGCATAATTTGGATATTGTCGATAGTGCTGCTATAAACATTGGGGGGCATGTGTCCCTTCGACAGCACACCTGTATCCTTTGGATAAATACCTAGTGGTACAATTTGTGGGTCATTGTGTAGTTCTACTTTTAATTTTTTGAGGAACCTCCATACTGTTTTCCTGAGTGGCTGCACCAGTTTGCATTCCCACCAACAATGTGTAAGGGTTCTGTTTTCTCCTCATCTTTGTCAACATCTGTTGTTTCCTGAGTTCTTAATTTTAGCCATTCTGACAGATGTGAGGTGGTATCTCGTTGTGATTTTGATTTGTATTTCCTTGATGATGAGCGATGTTGAGCATTTTTTCATGTGTCTCTTAGCCATCTAGATGTCTTCTTTGGAAAAGTGTCTATTCATGTCTTCTTCCCATTTCTTCACTGGATTTTTTGGGGGGAGTGTTGAGTTTGACAGGTTTTTTATAGATTTTGGAGACTAACCCTTTATCTGATATGTCATTTGCAAATATCTTCTCCCATTCTGTCAGTTGCCCTTTAGTTTTGTTGATTGTTTCCTTCACTGTGCAGTAGCTTTTTATCTTGATGAGGTCCCAGTAGTTCATTTTTGCTTTTGTTTCCCTTGCCTCCAGAGACATGTCTAGTAAGTAGCTGCTGTGGCTGAGGTCAAGGAGGTTGCTGTCTGTTTTCTCCTCTAGGATTTTGATGGGTTCACGCCTTATGTTTAGGTCTTTCAACCATTTTGAGTTTATTTTTGTGTATGGTGTAAGAAAGTGGTCCAGGTTCATTCTTCTGCATGTCACTGTCCAGTTCTCCCAGAACCATTTGCTGAAGAGACTGTCTTCATTCCATTGGATATTCTTTCCTGCTTTGTCGAAGGTTAGTTGGCCATACACTTGTGGGTCCATTTCTGGATTCTCTATTCTGTTCCATTGATCTGTGTGTCTGTTTTTGTGCCAGTACTATATGTCTTGAGGATTACAGCTTTGTAATATAGCTTGAAGCCCAGGATTGTGATGCCTTTAGCTTTGGTTTTCTTTTTCAGGATTGCTTTGGCTATTTGGGGTCTTTTCTGGTTCCATACATATTTTAGGATTATTTGTTCTAGCTCTGTGAGGAATGCTGGTGTTGTTTTGATAGGGATCGCATTGAATATGTAGATTGCTTTGGGTAGTATCAACATTTTAACAATATTCGTTCTTCTAATCCAGGGGTATGGAATGTTTTTCCATTTCTTTGTATCTTCCTCAATATCTGTCATAAGCTTTCTATAGTTTTCAGCATACAGATCTTTTACCTGTTTGGTTGGGTTTATTCCTAGGTATCTTAAGGTTTTTGGTGCAATGGAAATGGGATCAAGTCTTGATTTCTCTTTCTGCTGCTTCATTATTGGTGTATAGAAATGCAACCAATTTCTATACATTGACATTACATCCATGAATGTATCTTTTATAACGTACACACACCAAGCGGCAAGAATTAAGGTTACTATGGAAACTACAATACAAATTCTAGCACTAAATTATTACTAATTCAATCAGCCTACTACTGCAACTCCCTTTTCAGTGATAAGATTATCATTTTCATTTAGTGGGGGCACCACACTGAAGGATCAAGGGAGTGGACTTTGAAGCCACTGGGCTCCAGTTCTGAGCTATCCTGCTTTTTAGCCGTGTGACTTGGGCCAAGTCGCTTAAGCCTGCTAAGCCTCAGATTCCCCATCTGTAAAATGGAGATGATAACAGCGGCTACCTCAGGAGATTCTGAGGATTAAGTGGGTTGATATTTACAAGGCATTTATAAAAATGACTGGTACCTAAGTTCCATATATGCATTTTTTTCTGAGTTAAAAAAAGGTATTGGGGCACCAGTCAGCTGAGTGCCCGACTTCACCTCAGGTCTTGATCTCACTGCTTGTGAGTTCGAGCCCTGTGCTGGCTCTGTGCTGACAGCTCAGAGCCTGGAGCCTGTTTCAGATTCTGTGTCTCCGTCTCTCTCTGCTCCTCCCCCATTTGTGCTCTCTCTCTCTCTCTCTCTCGCTTTCTCTCTCTCTCTCTCTCTCTCTCTCTCAAAAATAAATAAATATTTGGGGCACCTGAGTGGCTCAGTCAGTTGGGCATCTGACTTCGGCTCAGGTCATGATCTCGCACTCCGTGAGTTCAAGCCCCGCGTCGGGCTCTGCACTAAGCCTGGAGCCTGCTTCAGAGTCTGTCTCCCTCTCTCTCTGCCCCTCCCCTGCTTGCACTGTGTCTCTCTCTCTCTCAAAAATAAAATAAAAACATTAAAACAATTAAAAAAAATAAACATTAAAAAATCTTTAAAAAAGGTATTATTCAGAACTTACTGTTCAACTGTCCAGCCCCAGTGTGAAGATGAATACTAGGGCACAACCCCTATCCTTCCGGCATTTAATTATATAGTAGGAAGCATGTGCTGGAGCACAGGTATGAACAAAGGAATCTGAAAATTCATAGGAAAGTTGTTATTTTAATAATGAAAACTGTTTTACCCAGTTATAATTGAAATTATTTAAAACAATTTAAGGATCTCCAAATATTGAAGATAAGATTAATCACAACATAATAGTGCTGTCCTATGTAGTCCACTGTTGTTGCTTTGTGTAAAGGCATACAGACTGCCTGCACTGGCCCAGGGGCTTTTAAGAGTTTCTTATTTAACTCTTTGAACCTCGCAACAAACTTTGAGATGTGTATAATCACTCTCGTTTTACAAAAGAATTACCAGAGTCTCAAATATGCTAAGGCAGAAAGGAATTTGAATCCAGATAAAACTCTCAGGCTCAAAGCGAATTTTACTATTGCTGAATCAGATTTCAAACTTTATTTGTATGAACCTGACTTAAAAAAACTGTACATTGTTGGGGTGCCTGGGTGGCTCAGTCCGACTTTGGCTCAGGTCATGATATTGCCGGTTCGTGAGTTCGGCCTGGTGTCGGACTCTGTGCTGACAGTTCAGAGCCTGGAGCCTGCTTGGGATTCTACCCCCTCTCTCTGCCCCTCCCCTACTCACACCTCCGTCTCTCTCTCTCTCAAAAGTAAATAAACATTTAAAAAAATCGCACATTGTTAAAGGCATTACTTTACTAGTATAAATTTAAGTTATGCTTATAACTTTTTTAACAGCTACAGTTATAACAGTAAACATTTACTTGTCATAAAGTCAATCCGTGAAAATAATGTGGCTATCGTGATGAACATAAAAAACTTGAAACGAGAGGTTATGGATGATGGCCACAGTCATACTGGTCTCAGAGTCTGATTTATTTGTTTTTCTCTTTGTTGCATAGTTTTTAGAAAATCCTGCATCACATAGTTGTAAATTGGAACAGATTTTTAACAGGTCACCTTGTAACTAGGCTATTCTTCAACTAAGGCAATATAGAAGCTTGAATGACATGAGTGGGAATTAATTTCTATTAAATTCTGTTTTTATTACAATTATTTATCAAGCCCCTTCTATATGTCAGGCATGGTGCTGGATGCCAAGGATTCCATGGTGCACATGACAGACACAGTTCTTGGCCTCAGGATAAGTGCTTTGAATGGGTCAAGAACACTTATTGGAGTGGAACATTTACACAGACGGATTTTTCTCCATAAATATAAATAAATATATAGGGTCTAATTAACCTCTCATGGAGAGATTTTTCCCAGTAGAATTTATACTGACAGGTCATCGATTCTGGGCATCAGACATGGACTGACTAGCCTCATTGGAGGAGTAAAACCAAGATTTTCTCCATCTACTTTCCTTCACTCACTTACCATTGAATCTCTACTATGGTTTTGGTGACCCTGAGTATTGGGATAATTACTTTAGGGGCTGGGAACCAGCTCCTTTTCTAGTTTGGGTAGGTGTGAGGCCAGAGTTGTAATAATCTTGAGGTTCCTATGAACTTTTTTGGACTCTTTGAAAATTAGTCTGCAATTTATGAAATACTGAGAAAACTTCATCCACTCCAGTGATGGGTGGTCCAGGATGAAGCTGCTAAGGAAACCCTAACTCCCCTCAGTATCCAGAACACCACTGAGCAGCCACTGAGCAATATAAGAAACTGGAGAGAATAAGCTTTGGACTTAAAAACAAAAAATTAATTCTCTAAGACAAAGAGAACCTAAGACTGCAGACTTTATTTTCTTTGGACTTGAAGTAATTAAATACTCGGACTTAAAATTTTCTCCAGGAATTTCAAAATGGTAGTGGGTTTATATTCCAACTTCAGGTATCTTCATGCTGGCAGTCTATTGTCAAAGTATCTTAAATGTGTTTGATCTCGATGAACCTGTTATGTGTTCTCTTGGAAACATGGCTATAGGTAATGGATTTTCAGCCTTGGCTACAGCATAGCCTTGGAGCTAGTTTAACTGATATATGGTTCTCATCAACTTCAGGGGGAAAAAAATCTACACTGTCCGTCAGTGATCCCATAATAATTCCCGAAGGAGCAGTTGTTGGCATTGGGAGAATGGCCAGCAGGAACAGAACTGTCCTGATAGTTTGCTGATATCCTCCCCGGAGGGCAATGACCACACTGCAAGTGAGAAAACCAATATCTGGGTGTGGTGGCCTAGAAAGGTGCTGGTCAGACCTCCTGTGCTGCCTGCCGGCTCTGGCTGCCACCGGCCCCGGGTCCAACACCATGTACTTTGATGCCAGATTCTTCCCAGGTTGTTCCCAGCCGTTGCTGAGCACGGTGGGAGCACCAGTGCAGCCCCATTCCTGTCTGATGAGGGACTTCTCTAACAGGTGAAGGGCTTCAGGACTTTCCTGTCGGCCCATCCAAACTTTAGAAATCACACTTCCTCCCTGTATCCTTCACAGGCATTTCCCTGAAAAGAGACCTTGTACATCTAATCCCATCTGGGCGTCGCCTCCTCAGAGGACTTGAAGGAACACACTGAGGAATGTTAGGAGATAGAAGGAATTTTTACAACAAGGTTTATTCATTTATTTTTGAGAGAGAAAGAGCACCCATGAGTGGGGGAGGGGCAGAGAGCGAGGCAGAGAGAGAGAAAACCCCAAGCAGGTTCTTCGCAGCCAGAACCATGAGATCCCATGAATCGTGAGATCCCACGAACCATGAGATCATGACCTGAGCCGAAATCAAGAGTTGGCCACTCAATCGACTGAGCCACCCAGGCGCCCCAGAATGAAAGCATTTTTAAAGTGTCACGAAACATTCAAAGAAAATGCTTAGGAGACCTCCCATTTGCCATCGTCACTTCCCCTTGTACCAGGTTCCACTGGATGAGTGACACAAACCATGTCATGATACCCAGTAAGGAAAATACAGAAACCGTGTCATAATACCAAGAATGGGGAAAAACATGGTTTTGCTGTGAGAAGAAAATAAAGATTCTTCAGGGAATTCTGACCAGAGCAGATCAAGGTTGAACTGGATCCCAAGACAAAAGGAAGGACATTAAAGGTGGTAAACAGGATGGGGATGCCATCACATTTTAAGCTAAAAAAGGAGCTCTAGCTAAACAGTTGGATCTCTTGGCTCCAAAGAAAGTTGCAGGTGATGCTCTGCGGCAGGGAATTTGTCACAGTTAAGAAAGGACACAATTAAAGTAGGAAATATCTCAGAAGAATTTTCCAGGTCAGTATGAATAGTAACAATGTTCCGGAGATCGTGCAAGGCAGCCATGGGAAGGGACAGACTGGAGGCAGAAAACACACCGTTGAGCCTGGTTTGTGCGGTAAACGAAAGGCCAGGCCAAGGAAACCGAGGACAGACGGAGAGACACCAAGGAGGCGGCTGTTACTCAGCGGACTGTTTATATTTTTGAAGCACGTTTTCAAAGGTTAAAATCTAAGCTGCACTCCACACCCACCTGATAAAAAATGAATGCGTGAGTGTTTTTCAAGAAAAGATGATCGCGCTTTAAATAATTTAACTCCTAAACAATTAATCAAAAAATGAAATGATAGAAAGGAAACATTCACAAATTGTGTCAGGTCATGTTAGTCTAATTTAAAACTTTCATAAGGTACGCGAGAGGCCCAAGGGGATCACAGATTCAGAGGCTACGCTGAAGTCAGAATCAGTTCCCAGATTTTGATAGATTTCAGGCAAGATGTTTCAAAAGATAAGCTTGACACGGACAACCCGTTTCCCTTGAAAATTAAGCTTCTGTGTACAGAGTTCTTCAGGTAACCAATTTCTACTTTCACCTCTGCCTCCAGAAGCAGGTCTCACAGGACTCCACTTCAGCTAAAATCTGTCAAATCCCCTGACTGCTTTTCATTACTGAATTCCTTCTGCAGGTTCTGCCATTTGTGTTAAAATAACAAATTCACATCTGATTGATTTGTGAAGGAAGGAACTGCCTCAGAATTATTCACTGATTTTCTTTAATATACAAACAAGCAGAAAGCGTAGGGGGAAAACACATTTGTGAATTGAGCTGTTTGCTTTTGTAGCTTTTGTAGTGAAAAATATGGAGACGTTCCTTCCAGAGTCTGCTTTTTTTTCCTCTTTCTAATAAGAGGAGGAGGACGGCAACCGGCCGACAAGCCACTCATCTCCATGCAAGTGTTTCCCTTCCATTAATGTTAATGGAAGTCACTCTTGTGTATCAGGGGGAGAATAGACCCCTTTGTCTTTTTAATTGGTCCTATAAAACAATAAATGAATGCACTGTGTGAGTTCTATCTGGAAATAAATTCTGGCCATCCATACTATGCTGCTTTAATTTTTTTAAGAGAAGATAATATGTAGCTTCCTGGCTGGACACTAGCTAGGAACCAAATACATAAAAAAGTACATCAAGATTAAAGGGATAATAGGTAATTTTGTTCTTTAGGAAGATGATGTTACTGAGTGTGTCTGCAGAGCATGGGGCAGAATACAAAGCACAAAGCGCCTGTTAAGTTGAAGCAATTGCAACCGCAATTTAATGGAGGACAAGAAAGCAATTAACAGCGTAGAGTCATTGATGAGAAGGATAGACCTCGAGATTACAATCTTATTAAAACAAAGGCCGGGACAACTTGATTATAATGAGTTAAGTTGAAAGATCTCCCAAACAATCTCCGCGTGCAGATGTGGAAAAGCAAACATAATTTACCCAATTATCATACTTTGGGCCCATACGCTGCTGATAGTGTTGGGATCTTTCACAGATCAATATCTCAAACAAACTGGACAGAAGTCGCCTCCAGGACTCAGTTCTGCAGGAGGACGATGAGAGACCAAGGGGCCTTCTCTCTGTCACTACTACCTGGTCGAAAATGATGGTTCAAAGCGTGATGATTTTTAGCAGGGACATTAGGAAGCTTTCTGGAATAGCAAGTTTCTTGAGGGGCAGGAGGTGGCTTTTTTTTCTTTCTTTTTTTTAATTCTTTCCCTCTCTGTCCTTTATATAACATGGCAGGTCAGTGTAAAGTAAGCAGTGGTTTGAGATGAACTGAGCTGTAATCTTCTGACACTTCCCTTGCCGATTCAATATTTTAAGATAAATATCGTACAAGAACAGTGAGAAATGAGGCACCAGAATAAATGATGAAAAAAACCCTGCCTAAAATCCTGTGATGGGATTTAAGGCAGGCTGCCCCCAAATATGCTACTTTGACATATTGATTACTTTGAATTAAAGTTACTTAAGAAACAGTCAGAACAAGAAGGACACTCTGACCCTCCTCTGTCCCCTGGAAATCAGGAAATGCATTCTCCGTGTGCGGGTACCCTCCCTGCACTTGTAGGGTAGAAGGCATCCTTATCACCAGACACCTAGAAGGCTGTAGAAAGAAATCTTGTTACTTCTTCATTAATTTGCTACCCCAAGCCCAAAATGTGTCTTGTCAAATCTTCACAAATTTACTGTTTTTCTAAAAGATATAAAAGCTGCCTGCTTTGGTCACTTCTTTGAGTCTCATATTTTTATGAGCTCCTGTATGTGCAAAATTAAATTTTTCTCCTGTAATCTGTTTTGTGTCAATTTAATTATTATACCAGCCAAAGAACTGAGAAGAGAAGAAAGGAAAAAAATTTCCTCCCCTACACCTGCAACTGATGAAGTTAACATTTTGGTTCGTCAACCCCTCCGAGTTGATACAAAAATCTTTCTTAAGTAGGCTCTGAAGAACAAGTTAAATAGTTCTTTTCACTCAAATATGCCCCATCTTTTTAATTAACATAGACTTGAGTGAGGCTCAAATTTTCCATCAATTTTTAAAGACTAATTTTATATTTTACACGCCATTTAATAAACTCTCTATGCATATTTTATAAATGGAAACATATCTGCTTCTATTTTTAATGGGACCATTCCATGTGTCCATGTTAGACAAACTGTTGTGTCAAATAAAGAAAAATGTAGCCTAGAAAGAGATGATCTTTATTCACAAAACTTTACATAGTAGGACCAAAATATCAATGCACTCTTACTAACTTTAATTAAAGTCACTTATCAATTTACAGTCCCTCCAGTGTAGGGGAGTCCACTTCCTTGTCGTTATTTACACTGACAAACTTCCTAATTCTTGCCAATCAGGTGATGCGAAATTGCATTCTTTTGTAGCTCTCATTTGGATTTCATTGATAGCTAGTAAAATTGAGCACTATTCACGCTCAATATTTGTTCACCATTAATATTTCCTCTTCTGTGACGTGACTGTTAAATCTTTTGACCTTTGTTCAGTGCATTGTCTTTCTGTGGTTGATTTGTAGGTATTCTTTATATATTTTGGATTATCTTCCTTTATTTAATATAGCTAAAGCAGTATAATGCAGTGTTGAAGCAGTTGAAAGAACAGATTTTGGAGCCAGTCTGCCTGGGTTCAAATTCCAGATCTACCACTTACTGTGGGAACTTGAGCAAGTTTCCTAACCTCTCTGTGCCTTGGCACTATCTATAAATGAGGACGATAATACTACTTGTATCACAGGGTAGTTGCGAAAATAAAATTCATTCATATTTGTAAAGTACTGAGTATCGTATCTGGCACACCGTAAGCACTCAAGGATTACTAAATATCATTATTTGCCAGTTACAGGTTTTTAAAATATCTCCTGTTTGGTAGTTTATATTTTTATATTTCAATGACGTCTTTCAATGAACAGAAGTTCTCTAATGTAGATGAATTAATTTTTTTTCCATTTTTTGAGCTTTTATTTCAAGCTTTTATATCTTCCAAACTCATTAAAATCTTTTGTAGGATGTCTTCTAAATGCTTTGTATTGTCTTTTATATTAAAAATTTTAAGACATGTAGCATTGATTTTGAGCTATGATGTGAGGTAGGTGTCCAATTTCATTTTTTATATGGAGAGCCAATTTTTCAACACCGTTTCTTGGCATCCCCTCCTTTCCCACTTGTCCACGATGCCAACTTTGTCATGAATCAAGTTTCTGGATATGTGTAGACTCTCAGCATTGTTTTAAAATTGGTTCATATACCCGCACTGGGCCAATACCCCATTGTCTTAATTACTATAGCTTCATAATAATTCTTGAAATCCTGAGAAGCAAATCTCTACAGTTTGATTTTCTTTGGGAGTGCCTTAACTAGTTTTGGCTCTACAATCAAAAAAATTTTTCATTGTTTTTTTTTAACATTTATTCATTTTTTAGAGACAGAGGGAGGCAGAGCATGAGCAGGGGAGCAGCAGAGAAAGAGGGAGACAAAGAATCCAAAGCAGGCTCCAGGCTCTGAGCTGTCAGCACAGAGCCCGACATGGGGCTCGAATCCATGAATCATGAGATCATGACCTGAGCTGAAGTCGGAAGCCTAACGAACTGAGCCACCCAAGCGCCCACTACAATCAAATTTTTATGAGAACATAGATATTTACATTTGTCGGGAGTGGGGAATTCTCCTAATGGAATTATTTTATAATATTCTATGTGGCATTTGAGTTTTTTCAACCACCAATCAGGTAAAACTGTGATTTTCTTTTTACAAAAATGATTTGTTTGGTAAAAAATACAGGAAAATACAAAAACGAAAGTAAAAATTGTCCTACATCCCACATCTCAAGGTATTCACCATTAACAGTTTTTATATTCCTTCCAGACTTTTAATACATATACCTATATATGGAGGTATATTTATTTACAATTTTTACATAAAAACGTTTCATCCTATGCATTCTGTTTTGTTGCTTGCTTTTTTTTTCACTCAACAACACATTGTAAAGATATTTCCATGTCAATGAAAGTTGTCATAATTTTAAATAGTCAGTTTTGCTGTAATAACATGCCCCACAGTTCAGTGCTTTATAAATAAAAATATTTATTTTTTGTGTACATGGCACGTCTGAGGTTGGGGGTCACCTCCTATGGCTCTGCTTCACATGTTGCCTCATTTCAGGATCCAAGCGGCCCCTATTTAGGACAGAGGCAGAGGGAAAGATCAGGTGAAGACATGTATTGGCACTTAAAGCCTCTTGCACACAGTGCGTTTGGTCTGAATGAGACATGTGGCTGAGTTTGACATTACTGGGGGAGGGCAGGACACTACTCCCACAGGACGCACCGCTAAGCACAGCAGAGGATGGGTTACAGAGCCCTTTTTCAAAGAAGGGAAAGCAGATGTGGGAACGATCTACCACAATGATGATTATATAGTATTCCATTGTTATCAATCAGATGGTGCAAATTGGTTTTATAAGTCAAATTTGGCATGCATACATATGACCCACATAGTGTTTTCTTTTACAATTAGATTTAAAATCCAATTTCAAACTCCTCTTTTAGAAAAATTGGAAATCTTGCAGCCTGGCTCAGCATTATTTCATGGCAACAAATAGTTAGAGCTGAGGGTGGCTATCCCCTTGATAGTAAATGCTCTTCATTATCTACAGACCCCATCCCTTTCTATTGTCTTATCTCTGACCCACATCCCTCATTTAACTATTATCATGATCTATCTTAGGAATTTAAGTTTTTTATATTTGCCTAGATGAACTGTATTCCCTTCTTGTTAACATGTAGGATATTTCTAACTTTTCATTATTACATAAAAAGCTGAAATCAACAGTCTTGAATCTACCTTTGAATACTCAAATATCTAATTCTGAAGAGAGATTGATAAAGTACATTCTACATTTTGTTAAATGTTGCCAAACTATCCCTCCAACAACGCATGAGCATGCCCCTTTCTTTGAAAACTGCCACAGACGTTGCCTATGACGTTGTTTCCTCTTTGCTTACCTAATAGGTCGTAAATGATCATTTATTATAGTCACAACTTGCATTGTTTAACTATTAGCAAAGTTGAATATGTTTTAATATTCTCACAGGCTATTCCTATTTCTTTCAGTGGTATGAATGCATGCCAATTGCCTGTTCATTTCCTTCACCTACTTTCCTAGTGGCACAATTACTTTTAGAAATTAACTAACCAGGACTCTTTATTTTAGGAATATTGACTCTGTTATAAATGTCCCGAAGTTTGACAGTGGGTTTTAGTCTTTCACTGTGGTTTTGGTTACAGAATTTATGTGTCAATATTACATTCACAGCCATTAGTCTTTTTCTTTGTGGGTCTTCCGAATTAAGTTTGAAAAATTTTTACTTATATTGTAATATTATGTATATACATGTGTCTTTTCATAGTATGTTATTTTACCCACCTGGAACTTATTTTCATGTGAGGAGTGATAACTCGAATACATATTTTTTTAAATACTACGTGGCCAGCTGTCCTGATACCGTCATTGAAAAATAATCCTTCCTCTACTTATTTGATATTCTTTACTTAACATGGCACTAAATTACCACATATATCTGGGAATATTTCTGTATTCTTTATTCTACTGGTTTCTGTATTCAGTCAAGCCCCATACTGTTTTAATTCATACAGCTTTACGTTTTAATATCTAGAGTAATTTTTCCTTTTCTATTATGATAATCATTACTTTCTCTAGACTTTTACTAGATCTTTTATATCATTATCATTTTAAATAAATGTAGAACCATTTTGTCAAGGTATCCTTTTGCTTTGCTTTCTTTGTCATATTTTGCATTATGGTTATACTTGCTTCAGAAAAAGTTGACTTATTTCTCTATGCTCTGAAATAGTTTAATTAACATTGCTATTGTTTATTTCTTGAAGGCTTAAAACAATGTTCCTATGAAACCATGTGGATCTAGCATATTTTGGGGGTTATCTTTAAAATAGCTTTCTGAAGTTATTTTGTGATTTTTGGTCAATGTAAGCTTTCCAACTTGTGGGTCACGAGTTTCTCTATAATTTAAAAGCACAGTACAGGCAGACAATAATCAACAAGTATATGTTACATATTAGGAAGACAATAAACTATCGGGTCCATACATAATGGGCAATATGGCTTTTTTTTTTCAATCCGTTGATGTGTGAGGGGAATGAATTAGGGAAATAGGGTTCAACGACTATGAAAATGACAGTGATGGTGACAACGATACAGGGAAAATGAACTGGGCTCCTAGATGCACCCTATTTTCTCCTTTTATATTCTGTTTCTTGGTTTATGGCATCCTTACTCACCTGGTTGATCGAGTTAGCAAACATCAAGCCATCCTTTCTGCCTTTACTCACGCTCTTTCCTCTGTCTGGTAACATCTGCACTTCCTATTTGATTCACCTGACAACTTTCTCACATCTTTCTAGACCTACTTCAAGCAGCACCTCCTCTTTGAAGGCCTGTATGATCCCTCTTCTGTATATCACCTTTGGTTACAAGTAGGTGTTCCTTCTTTTTGTCTGTGTCACTTTGTGGGCAACTCAATTAAGAGCACTTACCATACTTTATTGTAGTTACTTGTCTAAATGTCTGTCTTCTTCATAGGACGTTAACATCTTTGAGCCGAGTCTAGCTCTTGTTCACCTTCTATTTGCCTGGTATTTGGCCACGTCTAGTGCGTAGTAGACGTTCACTAAGTGTCTGCTGAGTGCACAAAGCAGGGTGGCTTTCCTGGGGTGGGAGGGGGGTGGCGGAGGCAGGAGAGATTTCACTGGGCCTTTCTCAGATGGACGAACCACAGGCCAAAAGGGGGAGGAAGTGTGACCATTAGCTCTTTCTGGAGTGTCCCAGAGCTGCAAATAATGCATTCACATTAGAACAGAAGGATGAGCATAGACTGTGTGTAACATGCTGCTGGGACAGTAGCGTTTTGGCAGCTGGGAATGTACTGTGCTAGAGAAATACTGAATTACAACAAGTACCTCTGTGTGATTCGGCTGTATCCGCAGTGGACCAGTGTGGCATTGTTCCTTCAGTGCACACAACCCCCTTAACCTCTGTGCCTCTTGTTTAATTTCGGGTCATGCAAATTTCTAATCATTTGTGCCAGGGTAATGAAGGTAAAAATGCTCCTTTTATTTCATTTTTTTTTTTTTTTTTTCAGAAATGATCTTTGGAGGAACCCAGAGAACATTAAGAGTATAACAGCAATTCAGAATAAGAGGCTTCAGATGAAATTGTTTTAATTACGTAGCCCACTTCGGCATACTTCAGTTTTGATCATTATTTTGGATCTCATGCACACGGCAATTTGAGTTTTACTTAAGAAAACAAGTAAACTAGAATTACCACACACAGCTTGTGAGTGAAACCACAGTTACAACTGCGCTATTAGGAGTTGTCTAATTGACCTAGAGGTATAGTAATTAACTACCAGGGGATAAACTAAAAGCTCATTCTGTAGGCTCCAAGTGTTTCCACACAGGCCCCACATGTTATTTCAGTCTGCCAGAAGCAAAAGTCATTATGGTTGCCTTTGTATAAACAGAAGGAGGCGGATAGTTGTGGTGGATGTTAAAAGAAATGATATTGCCACTCTCACTGTCCAGGAGTGTTATGTGGTACGCCAGAGACACCCCACGAATTTGCTGTTAACTTTAACAAAGAGGATAAATATTTCCCTTATAAGACCGCATTCTTAACCATTATAACAATGCAACCGTGGTCAATATGCTGGTAGCTCCCTCAAAAACTAATTTTCCTTGGGGTATTTTAGAGAGTGCCAGAACATTTATATCACAATCCCAGCATTTTGCAGCGGCCTGGTAAATTCTTTGTAATTTTAGAAAAGGAATAAATATTCCCTCGGTACTACTACCTTACGTCCACTGTACCTGTCTGTAGCCAATTTCAAATCTCTCAGATTTTCGTGGAGGTGAGACCGAAGTACAGCTTACTGGATAAACAGTGACAAGGCCAGCAAGGTCCTGAACAAAGCTCGGTGTGACTTCCCAAAGAACGGCAAGGTTAAGGGAAAGCAACATGATGCCAAACTTGTGTTTCAGTCATTAATTTCATGGCCTCTAAAGTAGAGAAAGCCAGCCATCATCTCAGTCCCATTTCTCCAACTACTCGGGACAGTGGGCCATCTACAACTCCTGCTGGTGCATCTTCAAACATTATGCTAATTAGCTTCATTGATTCGGTATCAATTATGTTCAAGGCACGAGGCTTTATATGTAACACAGGAGTCAGCTCGGGGCTTCCTTGCCCCCTAAAGTCTTGTTCAGAGTCCCCTCTATTCTTCTTGCCTCTTTGCTCACCCTGTGGAAGTATACAGTCCTCCCAAAGACTGTGGTTCATTCTTGAATATGAGACTATGGTGGTCTTTTGAATTTCCTTGAATTCTGGCTTCCTTGAGAAACTTTCCTCTGTCCTGTTGACCCAGGCATGGAACACAGGTCCTTCTTTGATTAACACCAAAAAAAAAATACCCACATCGAGCATTTGTGATCCAAGAGGCATCACAAATATTAGTTTTGGAGGGGGTTCCTAAGGAAGGAGTCACATTTCAAACCATGCCAGCTGCCTGTCCCATTGCTGGCTTTGCCCCTCCCACCTACCTTCCTGGTTGCTCAGCCCCTGCCTTCTAAATCTCCTGTGGGAGCAGCCAGGTCTCTGTGCTCTAAATGCAGGGCAACTCCGCTCCCTCGGGCCTGTTCCCAGAGCGCTTATGCTAATCCATCAACATGCTCAGCAGAACACTGTCTTCCAATTGGACAGGATTCACCCTTCCCAGAAGAACATCGACATATAAAGAAGAAAAACAACTTTTGCTCTATAATCTACATTTAATTTTTCTACCCAATCATCTTTTAATTAGGTATCATTGTTTCAATTTTATAGAAGGGATAGATAGTTGCTTACGGAGTTAAATATATTGCTAAAAGTTAGAGTTTGCAAAGCCAGAAACCAGCTCTTTTCTTCGGCACCACACCCTTTCGCGAAGTCCTTCCCACCTGTAGACTTCTTTCTCTCCACCTCCCCTGGCTGCCGGGTGGTCCAGATAATCACAGTCACCGTGTCCTATGCCCATCTCCCCCCATCTCATGCTTATCATCTTAAAATTCATCTTCTGCCCTCACCCATATAGTGAAACTCTGAAGTGCATGTTCAGCAGAGGCTCCTGAGTTGACAAATCAGTGGTCTTTCCATATTCTTCATTCTTCTATTCTTGAGGCATTAGGCACAATTGAGCACATTCTTCTTGAAACCCTTTCTCTCTGGGTTTCCAAGACCTACATGGCCACGTATCCAACAGCCATTTTTTTTCAAGCAACTGGTCTTGATTCAATGTTTCTAAAGCATTAATTTTAATAGAAACCATTTTTTGAGTGAACATTTTATCAGTATAAGGAGCATTTAATTAGATCACTTAATTATAATATAGTACAAATATAATTAGAGTTACAATTACAAGCACAAGGGCATAAACTCAATCCCTCTTCTTTCCCAGTTGTACGAGTTTCCTCTAAGTACTCCCCGATCAGGAAGGATTTCTATCAGACTGCAAATCCATTGTAGAATATGCAGTGCTACGACTTATTAATATGGGTGGCTTGAGGGGGCTTTCAGTCTTCTGTAATCTCTATCTGCTTCCTCCCCAAATAAGTAGACAGTACAGTTTAAATGTTATACTTGCTAAGCCCGCTTTCAAAGAGTTCATAGTCTGACAAGATGGATATCATCAGCATGAAACATTGCTAGCCTAGAATCCAACTATTTTTATTATGAGGCAACAAGAAAAGCAGTATTACTTTGAATGACTCTGTATTACATAAAAGTTTTTAACAGTTTCTGTACATATTGAAATCACTGGCGGCTAAATAGGACAGAAAATGTAATGCTAGATATAAATAGTATGAGGAAAAATTAAGGAATTTTTATATCATGATTTTGGAAACTGTAAACCTCCTCTTATTGGGTAAATGATCTTTTATATGAAGCTAAACCCTACTCCTGCAGGAGGGAATGGTCACTGGCTGTGTTTGCACTGTCAAGCAAGTTTCTTTAAAAAAAAAGCCATAAAATTTTGCTTTAGTGAAAACTACCATTGAATGCCTTGCAATTTAAGAAATATGCTTCTGAGAGAAAAAAATGTGCCCTGATTCTAGAACACTCAGGGTAAATATAGCAGAAGAAAACAAACTAACAAAAAACTATTTGATAGGGTTTCAACAGACTCGGTAGACTTGTCCCTATTCACACTCGCATGCGTCTTATTTCCCAGGGTTTTGCTGTCAACCCATATCAGGATGGGGTTGTTTTTCCTACCCTGCCTCAATCCTTCAAGGAGTAAATGTGTGTGCCTCTGCACCACATCTTTGTAATAAGTTGATGAATTAACAATAAGGAATAATAATAAAGTCCCATTTAACCATAGCATACTGTAGACCAGGTAAAACTATCTGATCAACACAACACAGCAGTATAAGTTTTACTAAGAAAAAACAAAGTTCTGGGGCGCCTGGGTGGCGCAGTCGGTTAAGCGTCCGACTTCAGCCAGGTCACGATCTCGCGGTCTGTGAGTTCGAGCCCCGCGTCAGGCTCTGGGCTGTTGGCTCGGAGCCTGGAGCCTGTTTCCGATTCTGTGTCTCCCTCTCTCTCTGACCCTCCCCCGTTCATGCTCTGTCTCTCTCTGTCCCAAAAATAAATAAAAAAACGTTGAAAAAAAAAATTAAAAAAAAAAAAAAAAGAAAAAACAAAGTTCTACTGGCTTACCTAACAAAGTTAAATGAATCTCATTCAGATAACCTAACTGCCAAAACAAAAGAAAACGGAAGCTATCATTTCTCATGATATTTGAAAGTTACTGTCTATTTTGAGGACAAAAATTCTCTACAAGGAACTAAGTGAGTTATAGTATTTGGAGGAGATGAATTTGAAAGAGAAGAAAGTGAGGGATAAATATCTAATCAATAGACCCAAGGATAGAGGAGTAACTGGTAAGAGATCCAAGTTAATTCGCTGTGAAACTTAGTCATTTGCTCCAAACGTGGCACATAATTCTATGTGCCATTTAATTTGACATACTGTCCACATGAAGATTCTGCATGAAAATAATTACATATCCCCTCATGTATTTGCCGAACTCCACATTTCAGAAGACAGAGACAAAGCCATCAAGCCCAGTCCTCATTCTGTTCTTAGACAAAGTTCACAAGCTCAGGCAGTTTAAAGATAACAACTGGACTTCCCACCTCCCCTGGCTTCCAGGACACCACCCCTTACATTCTTTGCATCATTCCCCTTCTTCTTTTTTTTTTTTTTTAATTAAGTTTATTTATTTATTTTGAGAGAGAGAAAAAGAGTGCGAGCAGAGGGAGGGGCAGAGAGAGAGGGAAGAGAGAGAATCCCAAGCAGGCTCTATGCTGTCACCATGTGCCCGACATGACATGGGGGCTGACCTCACAATCACGACCTGAGCCAAAATCAAGAGTCAGATGCTTAACCAATGGAGCCACCCAGGCGCCCCGGTGAATTTTCCCTTCTGTAAATGTCCTCACTATCAATTCTCTTCCTCGCCCACCCATATTTTGAATATAAAAAATGGATGCCCGTTTCACATACTGCAAGATTTCATTTACCATTAGAAGAATATATTGAAAACACGACGAACGTATGATTGTTTTTAAATTTTTGCCCAGGGAAGGTAGAAGACATTTTCCAAAAGAAAATGCCCATCAACCCCGTGGGCTGGAGGTGCCCTCATGCCCACACATCTTGATTTGCACCTTTAAAGCCAAACAGGATTTTCTCTTGCATTTCATGAGTCCCCAGTTGGCATCAGCAGTAAAGAGTACCATCTGAGAGAAACTGACTGACCTCCAACCTGACAACGATAAATGTAGTATCCAAACTGAATAGTCTCATCAGAAACATCTTTCAACACTAATTTGACACAGAGGCAAATAGGCCATTGAGCAAATCTGCAAACCAAAGGTGTCAGATACTAAAAGGTACCATTAGGCTGATAAAAATATCCCCGCATATGAGTAGGCATATTATGGGGCTATATTTCCTGGCACCTAAAGTTTATTGGCTCTTTCTCCAAACCTGACAGTGTCCTTCACGAACTATCAAACATATCATAACACAAGCTATGAAAGAAAATAAAAAGTGTACATTTCTTTAATCTTTTCCGGTAGCAGGTAAACGTAGCACCTTTGGAAAAAAATAATGTGAAATAACAAGAAACAGCAATTTTCAAAAAGATGACTGAGGAAAAAAATCTTATTTTATAGGCACTGTGAGTCACACAAAGACCCTCGATGCACTACCATTACGGGAAATTTTAACAAAGATACCATGAAAATAGGTGATGAATGAGGGTGACAGAGAAAGATTCATACTACCAAGTGCTCAATCAGATGTCTTTGTGTTGGTGAAATAGCTTTAAAAATTAACTGTGTTCTGGCTGGTGAAAAATGGAATCCTTCAACTTCCCAACCTGGACGTAATCAGTTTCTACATTCTTCACGCTACACAGGCCGCCACTTTTCCCGTGTGCTTTCGTGGCCACAACCGACAGCGATACGGGAGCAGAAACAATGATAAAAGGGCTGACGAGGGCTTCTCTGGCTCTCCTGTGATGAATACCTTCATGATTCACTGTTCTGACTGTACATAAAGCCAAAAGCTGGTCTTACTTATGCAAACATAGATGAGTGTGCATATCAAAGAAAAAAAGGACAAGACACTTTGTGGCCGTGGTCTGTCTCATCTGGAAACCACCCCCACGCCCCCCACCCAAATAAAACAGACACACCAGAAACATACTATCCAAAACACACTGACCAATTACGAGAATATCACCTTGGCTTTAGAATATGTAACTCAAATACAGATACTTATGTTCTTTAGAATGTCCCTACAGTCTTGGCAAAATTCTACAAACAATCCTTCAGAATCTACTATCCACGTTAGGTCTGGAGGTTACAACGGGCAGATTAATTCCACTACTTATCGGTACTCCTTCTCAGGGTGGATAAATATTCAGCTATTTCCCAAACTCTGCAGTATGACATCGTGGTTGAGTAGGTTTTGGAGTCAGACACGTCAGGGGCACCTGAGTGGCTCTGTCAGTTAAGCGTCTGACTTCAGCTCAGGTCATGATCTCACGGTTTGTGGGTTCAAGCCCTGTGTTGGGCTCTGTCCTGACAGCTCAGAGCCTGGAACCTGTTTTGGGTTCTGTGTCTCCCTCTTTCTATCTGCCCCTCCCCCAATGACACGCTCCCTCTCTCTCTCTTGCAAAAATAAATAAAAATTAAAAAAAATTTTAGAGCCAGACACATCTGAGCTCACCTCACCTCTAGAGGCAGTTAATTGTGAGCTATGTGGTCTAGAACAAGACACATCAGCTCGGAGATAAGAATGGCTCCCCTGCAGAATTGCTGAAAGAATTACTGTGTGACAGTGTATATACGGCACCTTGTGCACTCTCTAGCACATAAATATCATCCTGAAAAGCTTCATTTATATCATCACAGCAGAGGAAGCCACAGTATTTCATAAAAAACTGACTTTTTGTGGGGGGAGAGGGACTCAGGTTGCTGTGCAGGTTAGCTAGCACGGCCCAAATGCGTGTCAGTCCTGGAAACAAAAAGCGATGGGTTATGAAAGAAACGTCTGCTAATTTTGTTCCATATCTGCCGTTCTGCTTCTCTCTCGTTTTATCTACGCCTCCATTTTTATCTTCTGAAATCTTTACTTATTCATTAAATCAACCATTTGTATTCATTTGTATTAATTTCCAAACATGTGAGATATCAAACTCGTCCCTGTTCTGTAAAGGTGGCTAGGACTTAGATCCTGTCCTCTTTGGGGAGTTTATGGCTTGGTAGAGATGACTAGTTTTCACTCACATCTGGTTCTACATATCTTCCTGGCATGTGGGAAGGCTCTACTCCATTGTCCCATCCATTTAGGAGGGGTCACATTACTAGTTCTAATAGAAGTGACATGACATTTCTGGGCTACGACACCCTTGTAAGCCATATGTTAGGAAAATAGCATAATAAGATGAAGGAAACCCAATCCTCGGGTTACTGGATAGAGAACTGCTTCAGTCAGTTCATTGGATGGGATGTGAGTGAAATTTTATCTGTTATTTATTTTTTGAGTGACTAGTGGTTACTTATACCAATTAGTACACACAGAGAAAAAATGCAGAGTAATTACTGTAGAAGGTAATAAATATCGTATCAGAGCATTTGAAGAGCACTTCAGCTGTGAAGACCACACATAGGAGATGCCATTTTAGTCCAATCTGAAAAACAGGTGTCACTTAGCTATCTGACAACAGGGAAGAAAGGAATTGACAGGGCAGAACTACTCACGAACCGAGGTGGAGAGGTAAGAACCTATAGGGCTTCCTGATTCTCCACCGGGCCACGAGCTAGGCTACAAAGCATGAGAGAACATGCGTGGTCGCTGTCCTAGCGACCTAGCGACCTAGGTCGCTGGCGGCCTCATGAGGGAGTCAGACATTCATCAAAGAATTTCAAAAAAATGAATGTTGAGTTACAGCTGTGACAAATAGGCAGACAAATAAGTGGTGTGATGAGATCACAGAATAAGAGGAGCAGATTGAAATAGAGGCCAGAGAAGGTTCCCTGAGGAAGAAGTGACTGAGCTAAGACCTAAGGGAGAGCAGGAGTTCGCTACATGAATTATGTTGGTGGCAAGAGAGCAAGGTGTGAGGGGACAGGCATCTCAGGGAACCTGGCCTGGGACAAGCGTGGGGAGGCAGGCAGGGGCAGATCTCACGTGACCACATTGTGGATTTTCACCTTTGTCATGAGAGCAATGGAAAGTCATCGAGATATCTTAAACAAGATGACGATGAAATCCAGTATGGGTATCCAAAGGATACTCTTCTCCACAAACTATTGTGGAAAATAAATTGTGAGAGTCAAATCAGGGAAATCAGTTAGGAGGATATTGGGAAATGTTCAGGTAACAGACAAGGGGCACTTGAGCAAGGATGGTGGCAGTGGGGACAGAGGATGGACAGAAGAGGAGGGATGTGAGAGATGGAGAATTTGGTGACAAATTAGATAAGGGGATAACATAGAGGAAGGTTTCTCATTTGCATGATATAGCGGCTGGCGATGCCATTCGTTGAAGTGAGGTAAGGTAGATAAAGAACTAGATTTGGTGAAAAAAGTTATGAGTTCTATCTTGAATAGGTTGAGTTTGAGGTGTCGTGGGGACAGCCAAGAGGAAATGGCAGAGAAGCAGCTCGATCTCTGGGCCTGGTTTGTAGAATAGCGCGTCTCAAATCTGGATATGCCCACAGTCACCTGGGGACGTGGTTATAATGCAGATTCTTACTCGGTAGGAGGGGGGTCCGTGATTCTGCATTTTTAACATATTCACAAGTGATGCCAATGCCACTGATCTACAGATCACACTTTAAGTAGCAAAAGTTGAGGACAAGTCTGGTTGGAGCTAAAACTTATGAGAAACTATAATGAAAGCCTTGGGTGTGGGTGGGAGGGCTTCAAGTCCAGAGTGGTAGGAGATCAGGGTCCAGAAATGAGCCTTAAGTGACACTAACTTTTAATGGCTGGATAGAGGTGTATAAGCCTGCAAAGAAGGCAACTGGGATAGACAGAAAGATAGAGGAAAACCAGAAAATTATACAAGGGAGGTCAAGGTAGGAGAGTATTTTAGGCAAGAGGGAACAAGACTGTTTTGGCATAGGATGGGGCCAGACGGTAGGCTGGAGTGGACATGAGGAGAAGGTAGGGAGATGGGGTCAGGGCGCACAGTAAATTCTTCAGAGAAGCTTGATGTGAAGAGGGTAAGAGATGAAGTGGCTGTGGGTGGCAAATGGGGGGTCCTGCGCTTTTGTTTTGAATGCCGTATCCTTAAGCAAATTCCCTGTTCTGGAGCTTCCGCTGAATCCCTACTTCATTGCGAGTCCTTCCCTGATTCCCTGCAGACTCAGGCCCTCCTGTCACAGCACACCGTGCATGTACCCGTCACATAATAACCCTGCTCCATAGCAGCGGTTCTCAAAGTATGGTCCGCAGACCCCTAGGGTCCTTGAGGCTCTTTGGCGGGGGGCAGGGCAGGGTCACAAGGTGAAAACACTTTTCACAATATTAAGACATTCTTTGCCAAAATAACACTAAGATATCGTTTGCCTTTTTTGGTCGGGTAATGGTACGAAAGGCATGTTGGGTACAACTGTTGGAGTTTCCGCCTGAATCGAGGCAGGGCCACCAAAGTGCAATAGCAGCCAGGTGTTCTCCGTTTGCGACACTCTCCCAGCAAAAACTAATACAGTTTGGCATGAAAATGTTTTAATCCATTAAATCTTGACCGTTGTGGACATGTCCTTTAAATATTCTGTGGGACGAAATGCGGAGCACGCGTAAGGCACTCTGTCCCGTACCACAACGTGACAGGCGTCTCAGGGAAGGCACTTCCAAGACTGTTAGAATGGCCAGCTGAACTAGCTGCACTTTCTCTTACGGGAAGCCATTTTTTTCTCTTACACGAAGGACTGACAAATTATGGTTGTTCAGACTCAGGTATATGGCAGGCATTTTCTCAGAAATGAACAAAGTAAGGCCGTCACTTTAAGGAAAACAACGGACAGCATGGGTGGCCAGTGATAAAAATATAAGCTTCAAAGTGAAAATAAGAATTACGGCATTTGAAAATGTCTCCATTTTCTCATAGAGCACATAGCAATACTATAACCCATAAAAACAAAAGCTCTCTGGGTCCCTAATCATTTCCAGAAGTGAAAACAAATGTTTGAGAACAGCTGTCCTATGTCATCACCTTCCTTTTAGTGGGCGGGCTCCTGCAGGGCAGAGACGAGTCCTTCCCATCTTTGAAGGCCCAGTGGCAAAGTGTGATGCCTGCACAGAGTGAACACTCAATAAGTCTTTGGCAGACTCAAATGAGTGGACTACTGCAGAAAATATTCGAAATGAAGGTGAAACTAATGGGAGAAAAAGTAACTTGGATCTGTACTCAAATTTGACAGAAACCTCAAAAGCCTGAGCATGTTTACAAATTTGACGGTAATTTTATGTCCAGGAAATTTCCCGAAGGAAGTAATTTATTCTAAGGCTACGCATAGAGATGTAGCTATGAGAACAGTACAACCCATACTGAGAAAATATATGGATCCGCTTTAAAAGAAAAGTTCTTACAGAACCCCCATGTTAAATTATTTTTACCATGTAACTTAGACATGTGAAAATATGAATTACACAGGAACTCTTTATGCTTATAGCTCTTAAGCTATACCACCCAAACAAATTTAAAACAAATCTGCGCGTTAAATACAATACATACAAATAAATTTCAAACCAACAGCATTAATTTAGGGTGCCCGATATTTATTTGAACCTGGATTACTGCTTGCTGTGCAAATATGGTATCAACTTTTGGATTTCTTTTTTTAGTCTGATGTATCTATGCTACTGCCACGTGATGACATTCCTGCCACCACTTTCCTCTGTTTGAGCTTCATTTGTTTGGCCCAGTATGAAGTCTTTTGGTTTCTCATGGTGGGTCATTTGTGCACGAAGTTGACCTTCACCAGTTCTTATCTGTCCACCATGGCTCCAGTACACTGTGAATACAGAGGCAGACTCAGGCACTGAGATTGTCCCAGGTAATTATTTAGAATAGATGGTCTAGAATATGCTCGTGGAAACACAATGTTTAAAAATCCTTTTAGAGAACGCTTACACAGGGAAGAGTAAAATAGTGATGATTAATGATGAAAAAGTGGAAATAACCCAAATGTCCATTAAAAATGATTAAGTGATTTAGGATCCATCAATATTACAGAATATTATGGGATCATGGTCAATATGATGAGAAATAATATTTCATTAGAATAGTCATAATACACAGCTTAAAAAAAAGCAGGTTATGGAGCGCCTGGGTGGCTCAGCTGGTTAAGCACCTGACTTTGACTCAGGTCATGATCTCACGGTTCGGGAGTTTGAGCCCAGCGTCGGGCTCTGTGCTGACAGCTCAGAGCCCGGAGCCTGCTTTGGATTCTGTGTCTCCCTCTCTCTCTGCCCCTCCCCCACTCGTGCTCTCTCTCTTTCTGAAAAGTAAACATTGAAAAAAAGCAGCTTACAATATTTTATATTATTTATATTTTATATCTGGAGGGACAGGGAGGGAGGGAGAAGGAAAGATTCCTCTAGAAAAGAGGCTGGAAGAACAGAAAGTTAATATTAATATGGTGTTGTAAGTGATTTCTATTTTCTTCTGTGTATTTTTTCAATGTTCCAAAAACTTGCTACAGTGAATGTGTATTAGCATTTAAAATCAGATACAAAGTGTTACTCTTTAAAAAGAATTCTTATACAAAGCACTTGACACAAAACTACTGGACTTAATAGCTTAGAGACAGGTCATATTTAGTAAGATAACTTCTGAGTACTTGTTATTCGATGTGAACCTAGAAAAACAAAACAAAACAAAACAAAACAGTGAGAATTGATTGGTGCAATTCATCCCTAGTGGTGAAGTGAACTGCAGAGGACGTCTTCCTGAGAGTGGGGCAGTATTATCACGGTCCCACCTCCAAGGAGCTAACAATATTATTATTAATTCTTGTCATACTATACGATCTCTGTGAGAACAATGGAATTTAAAATGAGACGTGATTCTTTGAGTCTGTTTATTATTATTATTTTTTTTGGAGAAGGCACAAATTTTACATAAGTACTCTCTACTTATACAGTCACTGTTCATCATTTAATTATATAGTTAATGCCATGGATTACAATAGTGAGTGCGCCAAGATGTAATTATAGGATAAGTACCTGGTAATTTCTATTCTCTAAAGTGAAGACTGAATGCTAATTAGCTTTAAGCATATTACAGTAGGTGTAATTATCAGGTAATCTTTGGGAATGTGTACCTTTTGGATCAGCACTTATTAAGAAAATCCCATGTAGTTACTGAGGAATGTCATAAAAAGCTGCAGACCTTTGTGCACTGATAAAAAAGAATAATTAGAGATGCTGATTCCACTGTCACTTTATTGGTATTCCTATATCCCCGCTGCTCCCTTGTATTTCGGTCTGTCTAAATGCTCAATTATTCAATATTCCCAGCTACCTGGGAAACCTGGCAAAGCTGAACATGCGATGCACATCTAAGTACAAAAGGCCCGAAGAAGCCAAGTCCAGCAAATAGAGCCCCTCTTCGGCGGTTTTTGCATTTAAATATGAAATCGTAACCAAGTGTCCAGGTGGCGAAAATTTTTGCTTCAGCAGCTGCCGCACCGACTCAGGAATTCAAAAGCAGAAGCCCAACAGATGAACGATTCCCCGTAATATTATCTCTGCAACATGCAATTTGTTCTCAATGATAATTAGATATTTAGAGAGAGCCATAATCAGGAAGAAGCGGCTTAATGCTTTTTGTGGTGGCGGCTGTTTGCAGAGAATCTCCCGACAGCCGGGGGATCCACTGTGGGAGCGACGTGATTCTGTCATTGGAGAGTGCTGGCTCTACAGAGAGACGGCCGACACGTTCTGTGCTGTGAAATAAAACCATCCTAAATTCGAACCTTTCTAGAGTTAATTGGTGTGTGTCATAGCTCCCATCCTTGAAAATAGGCCAGGATTCTGTTTGTAAGTGCTTCATAGCACGGATTATCAAAAGAAATATTGGGCCTGATATAAAAAGCAATGAGGTAAAATACAGTTTCAAACGTGTTTTGGAAGGATGACGGCTAACACAGCCAGGTAAAGGTAAGGTCCAGATGGAAAGTGCTATTTTCTTTTGCTTGTTTATGACGGCTGGTTCCCTTTTGCCTCGGCTCTAGAATTGCCACTATCAGAGCTCATATCTCAGTGTGCGTTGTTTTTCCTGGTATTTTATTTACAGAATCAACTACCAGGTTCCTTTCTACGAACAGAGTGGACATCAAGCTACTGGAAAACGTCATTCCTGACACTGACCTCAAACGCCCCACTGCAGGCTGAGTGAAGAGAACAAGAAGATTGTTCTGTACATCTGAAGGGTGCAAGCTATTTCCCAACAGGGCAGAGACCCTCGCCCCAGCGGGATCGTTCATCTCCAGAGTCATAGTTCTCTCTATACCCAAATCCCAGAAGACTCTTTCCTGCTCTCTCCTCTCCAGCGGTAACTACTAAACTGACTATCGCCACTGATGAGTTGTCATTAAAAAAGCAACTTGATGTAAATGCAATCATGTAATACATACTCTGTTCTGGCTGGCTTCTTTCGCTTGACCTTACCTAAGGGAGATTCTTCTGCAGTGCAGCGTGTAGAGATAGTTTATTCCTCTGTTGTGTACTAGTCCTGTGTGGGAATAGACGACACGCTCCTGTTGGTGGCTGTTGGGCTGTGCTCAGCATTTAGCTATTACAATTACGCTGCTATGAGCATTCATGTTCATGCCCTTTGGTATTCATTTATACCCATTTCTGTTGGGTTTATACCTAAAGATATAATGGGCCTGCTGACTCCTAACAGTTGTAACTCACTCGTACGCATGCGAGCTTTGTTTTTCTAGAAGAGAGTTTTGTTAAGGAATGGGTCTGAGACGGACTGAGAAGTGAGAAAGGAAACGACACCTCTTTATCCTCTGGGGCTTGTGGGCTGGATGTGAGTCCGTGTGCAGGAGGGGTAAAGGGTGCTTGCACATTTCAATGGGTGTGAAGAGAGGCGTCCAGGAACCAGACGGTGCATGACCACCACCTGCACAAAGTGAGCTCAGGTCTTTTGCCTCAGTAGGAGTTTGGGATTATCAAGAGGTTGCAGCCTTGGACAGCTACGGGCATCTGCTCCCCTGATAGGCCATGACATTGGAAGGCATTTAAAGACTTCACGGGCAAGGGACAGGAACAAGGGACAGCTGGAGTCAGAGGGTTCAAACAACACCGAAGTCACATGGTAACTGTGGTTCATTCATTTGGGGACTTCCAGAAATAACTAGCAGCCCACTGGGGGGTGGGAAACATTAATGGCTCTCTATCTGGCAAGGGTTGAAGTATTTGTAGACATCTGGTTAATTATAAAACCAGCCGACACTCAAAAGGCTTAGTGCTATTAGCGGCAAAGACCCAACAGCCAGTGGGGGGATAGATGCCACTCCATTCCCCACTCTGCTTCTCACTCCAGTGCAGACCCCTCTCTCCCCAAAACTCTCTCTACCCCTCTGTGGCAAAACCAGCAAGCAGTTTTAGCCCTGCCTAGAAGGACTCTGGAAGGCTTCACAGAGGAGATGACAGTGATGCATGGCCCTGAAGAGTGATAGGATTTTTCCAGGTGACAGAATGTCTTATCGGCTGAAGGCACATCAGGGTGGAGGTATACGGCACCTGCTGGGAACCCAGAAAGTTGAAGCGGGAGTCAAAGCCTGAGCGGTGTTTTTCAGACCACTTATTTAGTTTGTAAACGCTGCCCCAGTCTGAATGGGGAGAACCTGAGGGCTAGCTTTATCCCCAGGCTGGCCTCACCTCCAGCTTGTCTGGGCACCCTGCCAGCACTACAGTGTATGTGCGTATTTGCTGAGCTCTGTTTTTATCCAAGACCTTTGGTGGCTCACGTTTCCCACCTCCTAAACCCCTTCCCTAGAGACAACACCTGCTTGTGAATGCTAGGTGCTGAGCCTGTATCATCTACCAGTTTCCGTTTGTGCCCAGGACCTTGGTTGTGCGGGTCTCAATCCAGTGGGGTTGGGGATGGGACCTGAGAGCTAGAAAACGAGTCTGGGAAGAAACTGAGGGCTGCCAGGAGGAGAGGTTTGAATTCTACCTCATCAGAAATGGCTAGCCCTCAAAGACCTGTAAGTGAGAGGACAGGCTGCATGTGTCCGAGGATGTCACATCTAGCCCCGGTGTGGCAGAGGGACGAGTGAGGCAGGGGGGCCGTGTGGAGGCCTGGAGAAGCTGCTGAGTTGTAGCCCAAGGCCAGGGCAAGGTGATGGGATTTACAGCAGACACACCTGGGGAGCTAGCACTCAGCTGAGGCCAAAATATTTCAGCTGTGTGATCATCAGTTTCCACATGTATACAACAGACGCAAGGGATGAGAAAGTTAGCCTGGAGTGAGTCAAGGAGTTATCCAGTACCTGGCTTTGTAAACTACAGAAACAGTCTAGGGAATCAGGGGCCAGATCAATACCACCGTTTGACCACATGCAGAGGTTGACGGGGGTTGAGAATGACTCGGATACTTGGGTTAGGCAAACAGAGAGAACACAAGAAAGAAAGATTTGGGAGAGAAAGCTACTGAGTTAAGTGCTGGCCTCAGCGCATCTGAGACCTGGGCATCGGCACCCAGGCAGAGACCACGCAATCTTCAGGGCGCTGCGAATGTCTGTGCCCGCTGTCCACGGACAAGGACGCCTGGGGAGGGACACCTGGGTGGCTCAGTAGGTTAAGTGTCCAACTTTGGCTCAGGTCGTGATCTCACGGTGTGTGAGTTCAAGTCCCACGTCAAGCTCCGTGCTGACAGCTCAGAGCCTGGAGCCTGCTTCGGATTCTGTGTCTCCCTCTCTCTCTGCCCCTCCCCTGCTCCCTCTGTCTGTTTCTCTCTCTAAAATAAATAAAAATTAGAAAAAAAAAACTAATTAAAAAGAACCCTTGGGGAAGTGTGAGCTGAGACACAGCTCATGCTCCGAGGGCCAAGTCCTGAACTCTGGGGCGGATGTGCATTTGCCGAGAGGCAGTACGGAGCCTGTGGTGGCCCTGGCAAAAGGATACTCCCGTCCACAGGTGAGAAGTGAGCAGGGTAGGCCGGGGGCAGTTCTCAGACGTGGGACAGCCCAAGCCTCGCACCAGCCAGGCATCACCCTCAGCGCAAAACTCAGGAAGCCCTTGGTAGAGGGAGCCCCTGAAGCTCCTGAAAAGAAGGACAGGCCCTGAGGACACAAGTCCCAGGCAGCCCCACAAACACACGGGTAGGGAGCCCCCGCATCTCTGATTAATAGTCGAGGGGCATCAGGTGATTCAGATACTCAGAGAATATCTGAGTGGGAAGGGGCCTCATAACTACCCATCCAAAACTTGTTCTTTTTGTTTTCCCCCGGGGGGAAAAAAACCCAACAACACCCTCATCTTGTGATTAAGTGCTTGCTGGTCTCTTCTGAGGCAGGCCTTTCACTACTGTGCATAATAAATACTTGGGAGCACAAAGGGCGTCAGTACACTCAAGTGCACAAGATAGGGTGAAAATTCAGTACCACTCAGGCTGGTGACAGGGACACAGCTGGCCTCTAGGCATTTTACCACATTAATCACAAGCTTCTGGGTCCTTCCAGGTCCGTGCCCATTTTAATGATCACTGGTCTTCTCTAGTCAGAGCCCGAGGTTCCTCACTTTTCTCCTTAGACCACCCGTTCCCAGCCTGTGTCCCAGATCCCTGGGTCCTTCCAAAAGAGGGCTTTCTAGTGTGAGCTACAGATGTACCTCCTGGGCTGGTAGGGGCAGCCAGCCTAGGTAAAGCACTCTACTTGAGGACTGGAGCAAGATGATGATCCTGAAATAATTTTGGCTCCTGGTCCAGCATATAAGCTGCTTCCTGTCCGAGGCAGTCGGACAATTATTTGCAGATACTTGTTAGCGTCGCCTCTGGTGTTGGCTTTTATCATCTGGCGAATTTTGATTTCTAGCTTCTGAAGTTTTCTGGTTCCTGAATTCAGTTTTTATTGCTCCATTGTGACCTCAGGCTTCTCCACACTATTCTTTCGACCATTTCCTATCCGTCACCCACAGCCTCTTCTTGGCTCCCCAACTTACACGTGCCCACGAGGGTGTGCAATCTCCGTTTCAGTCTGAAAATGTTCTCCTTGCAGCCCCTTGAACCACAGTTGGGCCAGAATATCTAGTATTCCTCTCAAAAAACAAACAAAAAAAAAGCCTCATGGTGATTATTTTTTATTTAAAATTTATCTACTATCTACTTCCAGAAACAGATTTAAAGTCGCTAAATAAGGGTGCTTGCGTGGCTCAGTTGGTTAAGCATCCAACTTCTGGCTCAGGTCACGATCTCACAGCTCATGAGTTCGAGCCCTGCATGGGGCTCTGTGCTGACAGCTCAGAGCCTGGAGCCTGCTTTGGATTCTATGTCTCCCTCTCTCTCTCTGTCCTTCCCCCACTTGTTCTCTCTCTCTCTCTCTCTCTCTCTCTCTCTCTCTGTCTCTCAAAAATAAATAAACATTAAGAAAAATAAAAAAAATAAAGTGGCTAAGTAACTATTATTTTATTCTTAGTTCTAGTCATCACAGTTAGGGTCTTCTGCAGTTAATCTGTTTTCTATTCCTTTCAAAGTCCCTAATTTCTTTCCTCTCAATTCTCTCTGCCCTATTATGTCACCTCACTGAATTCACACCTGCTTTTTTGCTGAAAGAAATCTGCCCTCTGCCTACACCTCCTGCAGAAGGCCCTCCTTGCATTGTGGCTTCGCAGCGCGGTGCTAAGAGCACTGACTGGTAGCTAGTCTGGGTTCCTGACGCTGTGTGATCTTGGATAAGGTACTTTACCTTGGCTTCCCTATCTATACAATTTCAGCAGTAAGTGTGGGGCTTATCCCGTGGGGTTGCTGTAATGTTGAAGTGAGTATGTGAACACGTGTATATGAGCGTTTTTAATGATATCTGGCACAGAATAAGTAACATATATGTGACAGCTATTATAATTTTTCTCTTCCTTCTATTATTTTTATGCCTAAAACTCCACATTTTCATGTTCTCTCATCCCTATCACTGAAATCTTCCAATCGTTCCATCAAACGATTAATATCTGAGGAGTTAGAAGAGAAATTTTTCTACATGTGCAGGTCATGTTGTTGTACCAAGGAGCTACCTGTACCACTCATGTATACACAATACAGGGGCACGAGTATTAAATGGAATGGGTATTAACACGACACATACATTATGCATCAGGGAGCGGAGAATCTAGAAACCGGAGAGCCATAATATAATGTTAAATGGGACCTTCTTACTCTCTGTATAAATGAAGCACATCTTGGACGGTAAAAAAGAAAAGAAAATGGCTTGTAAGGTATAAGTTCCCTGCCCCAGATTAATCTGTCCGAACTGGAGACACACTGATCTAATTATCTGATACTCTGCAAGTTTAGACCCCTTTGGCAGGTTCAAAGCATTTGGCTAACATGAGAGAGAGAGAGAGAAAAAGAGAGAGAGAGACAGAGAGAGAGAGAGTGTGAGAGAGAGAATTTTTTTTTGTGTGTGTGTGTGTGTGTGTGTGTGTATTTCTTATAGTTCTCTATTTCCTGGGAGAAGAGTTTTCAGTGGCACTTTCTCCTGCCTAAACCATGGCAATAAATAAGTTGTGTTTCTCATTGCAAAGATCAAACCATGCAACATCTGGTTGGTGGGAATGATGCTTTGTGTCTGTGGTGCGTGGCTAGTGCGTTGAGGCTGGCCAGCACCATCTGAAGTAGATTTAGCGGGGATGCTGTCCTGCATAGCAGACACTGCCTGTTTTTCTGCACATCTGACCGCAAGTTAAACGATTTTCAGGCTAGGCCGGCAGAGCCCCAAAGAGGTTTGCCAAGAGAGCAGTGAGGAGGAAGGGAAGGGCGGGTTTCTCGCCCTGTTCCATTTCTACCAGACCAGCTCCACTTCTATCTGGTAGGATTCCTCCAAAGATCTCTCTTGGAGAAAGGATACTGTGGCACCCTTTGAATCCTATCTTTCAGAGTAGCTGTAAGTATCCGAAATATGGGAATGGGTGTCGATTTTCCTGGCTGCACACCTAGGACCTAGCACAGTACTTAGGGTTTTGCCTATATTAGTAAACACTTTCAAGTAAGTAAACAAAATGGTAAAATCTACTTGCCCAGGAAAAACCAGTGCTAAGTCCCCAAGAGGTTGAACGAATAGCGCTTTTGCAGATAATGCTGTAACTGGTTGAAATATTTAAGGTTAACCATGTAAATTTTTTTTTTTTTTTTACTATTTATATTTGGTAGGATTTAAATATTCTCAAACAATGCTTTTATTCCTAAAGTCCAAATAAAACAACTTCATCCGGGTATTACTGTAAGGGAACTATTCGAACACCAGTGCACTTTACTGCCTTGTCACTAACCTAAACCTGACAAAACTGCTTGTACAAATAGGGACTATTTGGATTGGTCCACCCTGTACTCCCAAATTCTGAAGGAAGAGCTGGGGGGGTGCTTCAGTAACCTCCCCACAGACATTGTTGATTTGAGAAAGTTCACAGTCTTCCCACCGTGATCTCCAGAACAGCTTCTAGGGTCTGACCAGACTTAGGGACGTCTAGGTCTGTACAGGCAGCTTCTTTTCCAGCCATGTGTATTGGCTACAGATCTTTTTTTCAGGCTACATTCTGAAAAGAAGTGATCTCTTTATTCACATTAATAGCAAATAAAATGACTACCATTCTGCCTAAAGTGAAGTATAATGCAAGTACCATTCTAGCTTCAATCAGATAGATGCCTTCTTCTCAATTTTGTTCTCATGCTTCTAAGAAAGCCGGAAAAATATTCTATGGTAATAGCAGCTCAGAGCAGCTCTATTACGGTATACCAGTTACTCATTTTAGTTTGCAATTGCTTATAAAGCACAAAAGTTGTATGGTTCTTGGCGTGGATCCATAAGGCGGAAAATTTACAGTGCTGTGCTTCTAATTGTCTACTACTCCTTTTAAAGGGAATATCATTCTAGATAAATTGTTTAGCTGAAATGCTAGGAATGTTTTAAACAGAAAAAATGTTTCCTTTCCCGGAACTGTCAGAACAGTTTCTAATTAAAACATGGTAGGCTTATAGCTAAGAGAATATTCAGAGAGCAAGAGGTTAGAATTCAGTTTACTGATCACTTAAAAACACAAATTACAAAAAAAATGCTTTAAAATTATTTTTTAATGTATACTATCTTTTCAATTAGTTAACTATGCTTATCGCTGTCAAATCTCCATAATGATACAGCAATCATTCATTCATACAATCTTAATAGAACACAGACTGAATTCTATCTTTAAATGAGTGAATTTACATACTAGTCCCTTGACCCTTCCCCAATCTGGAGATTTCATTTCTAAGAGCCTCAAAAATATGAAGCATGATTACAAATCAAGAAAAAAGTAGGAAAGAAGATGGCAGATTAGGAGGATCCTAAGCTCAACCTCATCCCCCGAATACAACAAGACTCACGTCAACCTGAAGACCGGCAGAATAAACTCCACAACTAAATGTACAGAAGATGCCACATGGAAGAGGGTAGGAAGGGCGGGGATGCAGTTGGCAAGCAAAGGGACTTGTGGGACTGTCTGTGGGAGGGACAGACACTGGGGCACAGAGAGGGGAGAGAAACAGACCCCTACATCCATAAGCCCACACGGGGAGGATGAATCCTCATAACATTTGGCTTTGAAAACCAGAGGGCCTAATTTGGTGAGTTCGTACAACCAGTCGTATTCAAAACCTGGAATTTAAAAAAATCAGCAGGGTTGGCTCTGAGGGAGCTGGGAGGGCAAGAGGAATTTGAGTCCCTGCCCTCAAGGAGACAGCACAATAAACAGCCCCCAAAGATACAGCACAGAAGCAGCTGTGTGAAAGGAGCCTGGGGCATAAGGGAGGGATGATTATTTACCAAAGGGACAGAAATTGCTAGGGAACTCCTCTGGAAACAAAGGAACTAGCAGGCACCATTTCTGTCCCCTGTGCTGCTGTGTAAACACATAACCGGCGGCAGGAACTTGCGACCTAACTTGCTTGCTGGTACTGCTGCCCTGCTCCCTGTGCTATGCTTCCACCAGTCCATCCAGACAGACGGCCTGCCTCAGGCCAGGTGCCCCTCCCACCGAGGACTGGGGCACACAAAGCCTGCTAGCCCTGCTTCCTACGGCACCATGCCCTGTGCTGTGCTTCAGCAGATCCACTCTCGCTAACACTCTCTTGGCCAGAGCCCACACAGGGCAGCCTGGCAGTGAGCAAGCAGCCCCTGTAGTGGCCAGCACCACCCCAAAGTGACTCCTGCACCAGAAACAGAGAAAGATAATGACACACACCAGTCAGTCACAGGCCCCAGTGGGCTGGAGGAGACAAGTGTTCTGACTGCAGGCCCTGCCCACCAAGGAAAGCTTCTCAGGGGACACACAAGGAAAGTGCCCTGAAGTTTGGTGCTACTGCATCTCTGGAAAATGCCTCAAGCCCAAGGCATCTCCAGACTGGCCCAATAACATCACAGGGACCATACACTGCTCACAAAAGGCAAAAAGAGCCATTGCAGATAACTGGACTGAAGGAAAAGGTGGCTCAGCCACAACAGCAGGGTGCACACAACATGCAAAGGAGACATCCCTGAAGCACCAAGTTCTGATGAACAGGAGACACTGTACAGTACAGGACCTCTTCTTCGTAAGGCCATTACTTTCTTTTTTTAAAATTTTTTTTAAATGTTTATTTATTTTTGACAGAGAGAGAGAGACAGAACATGAGCAGGGGAGGGGCAGAGAGAGAGGGAGACACAGAATCCAAGCAGGCTCCAGGCTCTGAGCCATCAGCACAGAGCCCGATGCGGGGCTCGAACTCACAGACTGTGAGATCCTGACCTGAGCTGAAGTCAGACGCTCAACTGACTGAGCCACCCAGATGCCCCAAGGCCATTACTTTCAAGTGCAGGAGACATAATTGTCTTTCCTAACACACAGAAACAGAGAGTTAGACAAAATGGGGAGATAGAGGAATGTGTCTCAAATGAAAGAACAGGACAAAATTACAGCAAGAGACCTAAGTGAAATGGACATAAGTAATATGCCTAATAGAGAATTCAAAGTAATGGTCATAAATATAATCACTGGACTTGAGAAAAGAGTGGAGACGTCAGCAAGACCCTTAACAATGAGATAAAAAAGAAACAATCAGAGATGAAGAACAGAATAAATGAAAATAAAAATACAATAGCTGGAATAAATACTAGATCAGACAAAGCAGAGGAACAAATTAGTGACCTGGAGGACAGAATAACAGAGAGTAATCAAGCTGAGCAGGTGAGAGAAAAAATAATTATGCAACATGAGAATTTACTTAGGGAACTCAGCAACTCTATCAAGTGTAATAACATTAGCATTATAGAGACTCCAGAAGAAGAGAAAGAAAAGGGGTGGAAAGTTTATTTGAAGAAATAATAGCTGAAAACTTCCTAAATCTGGGAAATGAAGCAGAAACCAGGTGCAGGAGGCACAGAGATCTACCAACAAAATGAACTGAAGGAAGTCCACACCCAAGACACATAGTAATTAAGAGGGAAAAAAGTAGTGATAAAGAGAGAAATTTAAAAGCATCAAGAGAAAAGAAAGCAGTTATATACAAAGGAAACCCCATAAGGCTATCAGCTGATTTTTCATCAGAAACTTTCAGGCCAGACAGGAGTGGCATGATTAATTCAAAGTGCTAAAAGGAAAAAATCTATAGCCAGTACTCTATCCATCAAGGTTATCATTCAGAATAGAAGAAGAGATAGAGTTTCCCAGACAAACAAAAGTTAAAGGAATTCATGACCACTAAACGGTCCCCACAGGAAGGGGACTCTATAAGTGGAATGGAAAGACCATAAGAGAGAGTAAGGAAAGTAGGAAACACAAAAGCAGTAAAAATAATTATATCTGTCAAAATCAGTCAGGAGACTCACACGATAAAAGGATGTAAATTTTAACACCATTTACCTAAAATCAGAGGAGGAGAGGAGTAAAGAATGGGCTCAAATTTAAGTGACCATCAACTTAATATACACTGGTATATACAGAAGACGGTATATACAAACTGAATGGTAAACACAACTCAAAAACCAGAAGTAGATATGCAAAAATAAACAAAAGGGAATCCAAGTATATCACTAAAGAAAGTCAACTAATCATGAGAAAAGAGAACAAGAGAAAAAAGGAATGGTGAAAAACTACAAAACAAGTAACAAAATGGCAATAAATACATATCTATCAGCAATTGCTCTGAATGAAATTGGACCAAATGCTCCAATCAAAAGACATAGGGTGACAGAACAGATAAAAAAAAAAAAAAAAGACTCATCTATATGCTGTCTACAAGAGACTTATTTCACACCTAAAGACACATGCAGATTGAATGTGAAGGTATGGAGAATCATTTATCATGCAAATGGATGTGAAGAGAAAGCTAGGGTACCAATACTTATATTGGACAAAATAGATTTTAAAATAAAGACTGTAACAATATGGGGCACCTGGGTGGCTCGGTCGGTTAAGCGTCCAACTATTGATTTCAGCTCAGGTCATGATCTCACAGTTTTTGAGATTGAGCCCTGCATCAAGCTGTGTGCTGACAATGCGGAGCCTGCTTGGGATTCTCTCTTTCCCTCTCTCTCTGTTCCTCCCTCACTCTTGTGCTCTCTAAATAAATAAATAAACTTTAAAAAAAGACTGTAACAAGAGAAAAAGAAGGACACTACATAATCAAAAGAGGGACAATCCAACAAGAAGATATAACAATTTTAAATATTTATTCACCCAAAATGGAAGCACTCAAATACCTAAAGCAGTTAATAATAAACATTAAAGAAGCAATCGATAGTAATAGTAGGGGATTTTGACATCACACTTACATCAATGGATAGATCATCCGACCAGAAAATCAACAAGGAAACAGTGGCTTTCAATGCACACTGGACCAGATGGATTTAGCAGATATATTCAGAATATCCATCCTAAAACAGCAGTATACACATTCTTTTTAAGTGTACATGTAACATTCTCTAGAATAGATTTCATGTTAGGCCACAAAACAAGTCTTAACAAATTCAAAGAGTGGAGCCATACCATGAATCTTTTCTGGCCACAACACTATGAAGCTAGAAATCAACCAAAAGAAAAACCCTAGGAAGAGCACAAATACATGGAGGCTAAATAACATGCTACTAAACAATGAATGGGTCAACCAAGAAATCAAAGAAGAAATAAAAAATACATGGAGGTAAATGAAAATAGAAACACAATGGTCCAAAATCTTTGGGATGCAGCAAAAACTATTCTAAGAGGGAGGTTTACAGCAATATAGCCCTACCTCAAGAAGCGCACGTGTGTGCACGCGCACACACACACACACACACCCAAGAAACACCTCAAATAAACAACCTGGCCTTACATCTAAAGGAACCAGGAAAAAAAAGAACAAATAAAACCCCAAGCCACTAGAAGGAAATAAATAATAAAGACTTAGAACAGAAATAAATGAAATAGGAACTACAAAAACAAACAAAACAAAACAAAAATCAAAACAGTAGAACAGATCGATAAAACCAGGTGCTGCTGATTTGAAAAGGTCAACAAAATTGATAAACCTTTAGCCAGACCCCTTGAAAAAAAGGGAGAGAGGATTCAAACAAAATCAGAAATGAAATGGGAGAAATAATAAATGAATATTACAGAAATACAAAGGATTATAAGAGAATATTATGAAAAATTATACACCACCAAGTGGGACACCCCGGAAGAAATGATAAATTCCTAGAAGCATACAACAACACAAAACTGAACCAGGGGAAATAGGAAATTTCAACAGATCAATTCCCAGCAATGAAATTGAATCAGAAACAAAAAACAAAAACAAAAAACAAACAAGAAAACCATCTCCCAACACCAAAAGTCCAGAACCAGATGAATTCTACCAAATATTTAAAGAAGGGTTAATACCCATTCTTCTGAAACCATTCCAAAAAAATAGAAGAGGAAGGAACACTTCCACATTCATTCTATAAAGCATGCATTACCTTGACACCAAAACTAGTTAAAGATACTGCAAACAAAGAGAACTATTGGCCAAAGCTTTGATGAACATAGACACAAAAATCCTCAACAAAATATTAGTAAACTAAGTCCAACAATACCTTAAAAAAATCTTCACCATGATCAAGTGAGATTTATTTCTGGATACAAGGGTGGTTCAGTATTTGCAAATCAATCTTCGTGATACATCACATCCATAGAAGAAAGGATAAAAACCATATGATCATTTCAATGGATGCAGAAAAAGCATTTGACAAAGTACAACATCCATTCATGATAAAATCTCTCAACAAAATAGGTTCAGAGGGAACACACCTCAACATAATAAAGGCCATATATGAAAAACCTACCACTGACATCATACTCAATGGGAAAAAAATGAGAACTTTCCCTCTAAGATCAGGAACAAGACAAGGATGTCCACTCTTACCACTTTTATTCAACATAGTAATGGAAGTCCTAGCCACAGCAATCAGACAAGAAAAAGCAATAAAAGACATCCAAACTGGTGAGGAAGAACTAAAACTTTCACTATTTGCAGATGACATGATACTCTATATAGAAAACCCTAAATAACTCAACCAACAAACTACTAGAACTGATAAATGAATTCAGTAAGGTCACAGGATACACACAATATACAGAAATCCATTGTGTTTCTATATGAATAATGAAGCAACAGAAAGAGAAATAAGAAAGCAATCCCATTTACAATCACACCAAAAATAATAAAATACCCAGGAATAAACTTAATCAAAGGGTGAAGACTATAAAACATTGATGATAGAAATTGGAGATGACACAAACAAATGGAAAGATATTCCATGCTCATGGATTGTGAGAACAAATATTGTTCAAATGCCCATACCACCCAAAGCAATCTAAAGATTTAATGCAATCCTTATCAAAATACCAACAGTGTTTTTCACAGAACTAAAACAAATGATCATAAAGTTTATATGGAACCACAAAAGATCCCAAATAGCCAATACAGTCTTGAAAAAGAAAAACAAAGCTGGAGGTATCACAATTCCAGATTTCAAGTTATACTACAAAGCTGTAGTAATCAAAGCAGTATGGTACTGGCACAAACATAGACACATAGATCAACAGAACAGGATAGAAAGTCCAGGAACAAACCCATGATTATATGGTCAATGAATCTTCAATGAAAGGCAAGAATATGCAATGGGAAAAAAAGACAGTCTTTTCAACAAACAGTGTTGGGAAAACTAGGACAGCTACATGCAAAAAAAAAAAAAAAAAAGTGGATCATTTTATTACACCATACACAAAAATAAACTCAAAATGGATTAAAGACCTAAATATAAGACCTGAAACCATAAAAATCCTAGAAGAGAACGCAGGCAATAATTTCTCTGACATCAGCCATAGCAACATCTTTATAATTAGGTCTCCTGAGGCAAGGAAAATAAAAGTGAAAATAAACTATTGGTACTACATCAACATAAAAAGCTTCTGCACAGTGAAGGAAATAACCAGCAAAACTAAAAGATAACCTACTGAATGGGAGAAGATATTTGCAAATGACATATGCAATAAAGGGCTTGTATCCAAAATATATAAAAAACATCTACAATCAATAGCCAAAAACCAAATAATCCAATTAACAATGGGCAGAAATCATGAACAGACATTTGTCTAAAGAAGACATACAGACGGCAACAGACACATGAAAATATCTCATCACTGATCAGCAGGAAAATGCAAATCAACACTACAATGGTACATCACCTCATACCTGCCAGAATGGCGAAAATCAAAAACACAGGAAACAAGTGTTGGCAAGGATGTGGAGAAAAGGGAACCCTTGTGCCCTGGGGATGGGAATGCAAACTGGTGTAGCCACTGTAGAAAACAGTATGGAGTTTCCTCAAAAATTTACAAGTAGAACTACCATGTGATCCAGTAATTGCACAACTAGGTACTTACCCAAAGAGTACAAAAACACTAATTGGAAAGGATACATGCTCCTCCTGTTTATTGCAGCATTATTTACAATGGCCAAATCATGGAAGTACCCAATTGTCCATCGTTAGATGAATGGATAAAGAAAATGTGGTACATACACAATGGAACATTATTTCGCCATAAAAAAAGAATGAAATTTTGTCATTTGCAACAACATGGATGGGGTTAGAGGCTATAATTCTGAGTGGAATCAGTCAATTATAGAAATACAAATGCCATATGATTTCACTCATATGTGGAATTTAAGAAATAAAACAAGTGAACAAAGGGGAAAAAGGAGAGACCAACCAAGGAACAGACTCGTAAGTAGAAAGAACAAACCGATGGTTACCAGAGGTGAAGTGGATGGGGGGGATGGGTGAAATAGGTGACGGGGATTAAAGAGTACAATTATCATGATGAGCACTGAGCAGTGTATGGAATTTTTGAATCACTGTATTGTACACCTGAAATTAACATAACACTGTATGCTAACTATATTGGAATTAAAATCAAAATATAAAATTTCAAAAAAGTGGAAAAGACTCAGATAAGCTTCTGAGTCACAAAGAAAATGTCAGTTATAAATTTCATGCATTTTACTAGGTATGTAGGTATGTTCATGCTTTTAACCAAATAAATAAGAGCCAAAAAAAAAAAATAGCAAAAGTATTGGTGAGATCTGAAGGAAGAGTACATATCGCCTGTTAGGCACTGAATTAAGCATGTTATGGACATTATCTCTGTTGAGCCTTACACTATTCCTAAGAAATACTATTATCCCCGTTTTACAGAATAAAAAACTAAATCTAACAAAGGCTAAGTGTCTTTCCAGGCTAAAATACCTAGGAAGTGATCCACCCATATCTGACTACAAATCTGATATTCTGACCATTAAAAACCACACTGCCCTTTCCGTTTAGTTTGTGCCTGTAGGTTCTGGGCTGGGTAATGTGAAGACCTCACACATCGTGGTTCACTAGCTTACACTTAACATCTATTGCATTTTACTTTGTATCCAAAATACCCAGTTTTGGTTTTCTACTTTGCCTTTCAGTGTCCCTATGACTTGAATGTTGTGCTAAACCAAGCCCTTGGTCTTTAATGGTTGGTTTTATCGAGGCCTTGAGCTGAGATAAACTCTCCATCAGTGAGCTCAAGTCTCTTGACTAGATCTCAACTCATGCTGCCACATCTTTGGAATGCCAACAGCCAGCCCTCTAGCCTCCTGTGAATCACTGGCCTCACTTCTGCCCCAAACCTGTTTCTTCCAGTCGTTGGCTAATTCCTGGTCACCCTGCAAAGTTTCCACTGCAGTGTCATGTACTCAGGGAGGCCATCTCTGACTGTGAAATCTAAATGAGGAACACTTATTATGCTCTCTCATACCATTCTGTATTTACTTCAGTACAATTATCACAATTTTTTAATGTTCAATTATTTATTTTATTATAATGTTCATTTATTGAGGCGGGGCTCGATCTCACAAACCGTGAGATCATGACCTGAGCTGAAATCAAGAATTGCACGCTTAACTGATTGAGCCATCCAGGTGCCCCCAATTATCACAATGTTTAATTAGGTATGTATTTGTGTGGTTATTTTTTTGATGTCTGTCACCCACACCAAACCGTAAGCTCCATAAGAGTAGGGACCATGCCTGTTTGTTTGCCCTGAACTAATGCCTAGTAAGTGCTCACTGCTTATAAATGAAACAAACTACGCAAAAGTCTTAGCACATAATAGGTGCTCAATACACAGTAGTAATATTGTTTTATGAATGTTTGAAATTTCCTTAGATCCTTGGATATTTACCTTTGTTCCACGTTTTTGTCTCAGGGACTAATATCTTGGTGTAGAGGGATTTCTCTTGAAATCCCTTTCCTGACTGTTCTTAGAAAAACTGACCCTGAACTGGTTCCTCCATTTGTCCCTCAGGATGACCTAACCGCAAGATGCTATCTGACCATCTAGTCCCTCTCCCTCCCCAAACTGAGTAATGATAGTAAGTTTCAATTGTATGAATGTTCGATTTATATAGATTACATAATATTTAATGATTCCTTGCTTGCTGGGATCTTCAGAGTAATTCCAACAGCACGACAACTTTATCCAATTGAAAAAGAGTTCTCAAATTGACTTCTGTTAAGAACTTTGCTATTAACATAAAAATCTCTTTAATGAGTTCACTAGCAGAGATGTATAATGCTGAGATGTACAAAAAAATAAATGATTTATTAGTCAACATAATTCAATTTTGTCACCAAGTCCTATCAATTCCTATTTTGCAATAACTCTCACATTTACCAGATATTCTCCTTTTCTACCACTATCTGGGCCCTTACTTGCTTAGGTTACTGTAATTTTTTCCTAATTGTCTTCAACTTCTAGTCTTGATTGTGTACATCTGAGTTTGTATAGACTACAGCAAAGCTAATTTTCTTAACATCCTTCATTTTAATAACAGTCCTTGTTCAGCAACATAATAGTTTTCCAATTCCCACCAGATCAAATTCAAGTGCCTCTGGGGAGTGAGGGCCCTCTGTCCATCTGTCTTAGCAACCCTCCAGTTTCACATCACTCTAACGTCTGACTCTTCTTTGCTCATGAGTCCTTTGGCTTAGATGGAACTTCTCCTTCTATATTATCTGCCCAAGTCCTGCCCATCACTTGAAGATCTCAAGTTCTTCTGACTCTATTTAACTTTTAGTGTATTAGTCTGCCAAGGCTGCCATAACAAAATATCACAGACTGAGTAGTTTAAAAAACAGACCACGGTTCTGGAGACTAGAAATCCAAGATCAAGGTGTCAGCAAATTTGGTTTCTCCTGAGGATTCTCTCCTTGGCTTGCACATAGCTGCCTTCTCGCTGTGTCCTCGTATGGCCTTTCCTCTGTGTGTGTACATTCCGGGTGTCTCTTCCTCTTCTTACAAGGAAACCAGTCCTATACAGTTAAGGTCCCATCCATGACCTCATTTAACCTTAATTACCTCTTTAAAGGCTCTATCTCTAAATATAGTCACATTGCGGGGCTCAGAGCTACAACATACAGATTTGGGGGAATATGACTCACTCCATAACATTTAGGAAGTGTTTTTTCTCTCTCATTGTTATCTTTTGTAGAAATGGAAGTTTTATATATTTATTTATTGTCTGCCCAAGGAAATTGTAGTCTCCTTCAGGAAAGTAATTATCAAAATTTTCATTTCTAAAGTTTGTGCATTAATATTACAGTAATTTCCTTCTCCAATAGTGCCTAGTACCTGAGAAATGGACTCTGCAGAAACACCTGTAAAGCTAAACATCTTTATTTCTTAAGCCAGTAATGGAAGGCAACCTAAAATAAGGCAGGGACCTGAGTGCCAATAGAGAATGCTATCTGCTTCGATTAGTACTGGTCAGTGTGAGAATGGAATCTTCAGCTGAAGGGTAGGTCAATCGGGAGGGTAATCTTCAAAGTGGAAGAACTCAGTCCAGCAAGTACAAGGCGCCTCTGGCTGTGGACCCTGCATTTTAAGAGGCCAGAGAGTAAAGAAAGACAAGATGTGGAAGAGGAGGTCACTGACAGGCAGAAGGGCAACAGATCTTCTCCAGCACGTTGTCAGAAAGCAATCACACCTGCCACCAGGTTGAAGAGTGTGGTGAGCTGCGTAGGAGATAAGGGGATGGGAAAGATACGAGAGAGGAGAACGATGGTACCACCTTTGGGCATTAATTTGTGCTCTCATTTTGGCTCTCCCAGACCTATTGTTTCCGGAAATTCCACTACATATTCAGAACCTTTCTTTTAGCTGTTCTAGCAGTTATTTGTATCTGGGTTAATATCCTTAACTGATCAATAGAATTACTGAAGACTTTCTTAAAGAATCCTCAACATCATTTTTTCCTACCTGAACACTAAAATTAATTAATAGTGTGAAATAGTCCACAGGTGTTCTGAAACTAGTCTTTGAATAAACGAAAAGTTGCCAGTGTACTTTACTAATGGGTAATCAGTGGCGTAGAACCCAGAAAAAAAGCTTTGGAGCAGCAAAGTGTTTTTTTCTTCTGGCTCAAAGGGCCCTCACACTCCTCTTTTTTTCCAACCAGAAACTAGGTTAATTCATAGAATTTCAGACCTGAGTAAGTTAGGGGAAGTATCTTATGGGTGGACTAGGGTGGTAATGAGAGAAAGGCCATAGCTCTTAAAGTCATAAAGTATACATTTTCTCACTCTAAACAGGAGCTTTTTTGATCCTACTCAAATTCACCTTGGATGGATTTAGTAGGATAGAAAATACTCCCGGAGACCCTCCTGCCTCATATTTGCTTCTCTGGGATCCAAGTCGAGGTTCCTGGTCATCCTTGGCTTGGCAATAGCTTTCTCTCATTGTGGCATCACCAGCGACTTACGAAACAGTTTCTCTGCTGACAGCACAAACAGTACTGTAGGAAGGTCACAGACAAGCAAACAGGTAGACAGACAAAGGCATATCTTTCTGAAACCAGCCTTTTTTGGCACGTAGGTCTCAACTGATTTTGCTCAGCTGTTACACGGCCATTCTCTCCCATTTCAGGGTACTTATCTTATAATGAGGAAAACAATGAAAGGACACTGAAATATGATCGGAAGGACCTCTTTAAATGGCCAATAAATAGTGCGTATAGCTAGATTTTAAGGAAGAGCAGCTAGGCTGTAATCTTCAAAGATTCCCAGAAAATCCAGGCTTCCCAGAAATTTAGCCTGATTTACATAAACAAATCAAGGAAATGTTTTCCTCACGGATTCTTCATTATTTCTCTGACAAATGCTAGAGAAAATTGGCAAGCTGAAGCATCTGCCTGATTCACGGTTGCTCTTTCTCTGGAGCTCCTGCAGTCAGGATATAACAGTATCTCCAGGAAACTGCAAATATTCACTTTATTTCAATTAGTTTTCTCCACACAGTCCACTGCCTCTTCAGCCAGCGCAGAAAACATGACTTTTAGTATTGCTTAAGCTGCTTGACTTGTGAGATAAGCACTGAACTCCTACCTAGTCATTCCCTAGGAAGATTGGGTTCTTTGTGTCTTATCAGTTTACCTGCTGGTATTTATTTAACACCATTTGTGATGAGCTCTCACTTTTTTATGTTCATTTGAATTTTGACTTGATATTAATTTATCTTTATCTTCTGATTAACACAGTTCTACTTTTGTGACCTAGAGTCACATTTTTCTTTGAACAGGCTCTTCGAAATACGAAACTCAGAATTATATAGTACCCACTTTTGAATAAGACTTTGAAGCTGGCAGAGTCCCTATTAGGCTTTTGAACTCGTAACAAGAGAAAGCTCTGACATCTTTCTGTCAACATTTTCCTGAACCACAAATTGCTCATGCATTAGAAATTCTCCAGAAATGACATAAAAAGGCTATGTAGCAAATGTATTCTCGTAGCGCAGGTCTGCAAGTCAGGGTAATTTCAGAATATACCACATAAGCTGAAAAGATGGCAGATGCAAGAATTGGATTTAACCATAGATGATAACCCAATTTTCTCCATAGGGCTGTAACTCAATAAGTCTTTAATGGCTTCTTAGATAAACAGATGGATGTCATCAAAAGGCACAGGATGATAAATCTGATTGGTGTCTGAATAATTTGCACTGCTTTATCCCCAAAACAAGTAGGAAGAGAAAAATGGGAAAACCCACCCTTAAGCCCCAGCATGGGAGTTTAAATTATTTGATTAGAAACACTTGTATTTTCCCAGTGGCATAATATTGAAAACAACCAGAATGGCAAAGTCTAGGAAGTGCAATATATCTTTTTAATTAGGGCTCTTCTTTTGAAGACTTATACTGTTTAGTTGAGCTGTGTTTATTCTTATTTAGTCGACTCAGTTTATTTTCATACGGATTCCCAAAAATATTCAATTAAAGTCCTTTGAAAGATTATGACTTTCAATTATCTGTGATGGCTTAGAGTTTATATACTCTTAAATCCATGGTCCAATTTCTGCTGGTCAAGCAGTTCCTGATTCTTTGAACGGTCCCCTTACTTGGATGCTTTTCTCATTTAGTTCACTTGTTCATCAGGATCATTCAGTGGAATTAGATTTCAAACGGTTCATGGTTGGAAGCCCAACCCGCGCACGTGTGCACACACACACACACACACACACGTCTCTCTCTATATATAGAATATGTATATATATGTATAGAGTATGTATATATACGTATATACACTTTATGTATATATAAAGAATCTGACCGAGAATCTGACAGATATATAGATAGATAGATAGATAGATAGATAGATAGATAGATATAAAGAATCTGACCAAGCCTTTCCAGGACTGGGACTGTCAAATTTCTAAACACACATGTATAATCTCCGTGAGATTTGTGCAGAGGAATCTAGGAGAAAGGAAATATGCCTTTTGTTGTCACTGCCATTGTTACATTTGGGTTATGAGATTTTGGGACAATGTCACGGTTTTTAAGAATTACTTTAGGAAACTCTTTACCTTGGACAAGGTAGAAGGCTAACTTTTTAAAATGTCCGATGATAAAGTACACAGTTCCTTTCATGTTAGAGAGAAAAGTATCAGATGGGGTGATGATGCTAATGGTTTTTGTCTCTAGTATGAGATACTGCTTTTAATATTTCTGAGAGATGCAGAAGTTTACTTAGTAGAGTTCCGATTAAAAAAAAAAAACAACTTTCAAAGACAGAACCACAATATTCCTGGGAACCTACTTGAAAAAAATGTTTTCCTTTTATCCACGGAGTCCAAGCAAGTGCTTTAAAATATTTTTATAAACTTCATCTGTTGAAGTTAATTCTTAGCAACTTGAAATAGTAGATTCCTATGTAGCATTTACTATGGGCACTTACTAAGTAGTAAGTTCATGGTACTTTACATGTATTAGCCTATTTACTCTTCATGGCAATCCTAAGGGAAAGAACTGTTAGTATCCCCAGTTTAAAGATGAGAACATTAAGGCACAGATATATTGAGTAACCAGCCCAGGATCACGCAGCTACCAAATGGTAGAGCAAGAATTAAACCTTAGGCAGTCTGGCTCCACAGACCGTGTTCTTGACCATCTTAATGTTTTACTGTCTTTCATAAAAACCTTGATTGCTATATAAAGATATTCATGATTATCAGTAATCAAGTAGAGATGCATTGGTCAGGCCTCACTGAATGTGGAGGTAATAGTCTCTGCTTTGGAATCTGATAACTCAGTTATGCAAGTTTGGGAGCTCAAAGAGCACTCCACCAGGAACAGTCTCAGATGACCAGTGCTCACCTTGAATACTTTCAGGATACAGATGGGGTGTAAATTAACAAAACACTTACTTCTGAATATACTAGATACATACTGGCAACCTTATTACCACTTCTTCACGTGCTAATGGGTGTTCTTGTCTTGATTTTGGACAAGATTATGGATTCTACTATACTTTTCTTCTACTAGGCCTCTGTGGATGCTTCTGGTTTGCTGAGCGCAGGGACCTGTCACTAGTCAATTGCGATTAATCCCTTTATTGTGAAATCTGACTGTCTCCCTATGTCCCATGAGTATTGTCATTAGGGAGGGGATGTGGCCATAATTTACTACAAAGGGTTTTCATGATGTTCAAAATGCCTCAGTTGACTAAATTTAAATTGGTAACATTTTCCTGAGAAGCAACTTAACAATATGTATTAAAAACCTAAAAAAAAAAAAAAAAGGTTCATAGTTACTTGTTTCAGAGCTGGTATTGTATACTAAAAAGTATCAGAGATGTGGACAAAAGTTTTACATAAGAATCTTTATCACAGCATGATTTACAACACCAAAAAAAAGGGGGGGAGGGCGGGGAGAAGCAGCAGCCTAGGAACAACATAAATAGCCAAGAAGAGGAGAATAATTAAGTTTATGACACATCCATAAAATGCAATATTATGCAGTCATTAAAATTATGTTTCTGAAGAATTTTTAATGACACAGAGAAATACTCATTATATAACATTCAGCAGAAAAACAGAATACAGAGCTTCCTTTAAAAAATGATGCTTCTTGGGGTGCCTGGGTAGCTCAGTCAGTTGAGCCACCGACCTCGGTTCAGGTCATGATCTCGCGGTTCCTGAGTTCGAGCACTGTGTCAGGCTCTGTGCTGACAGCTCAGAGCCTGAAGCCTGCTTCGATTCTCTGTCTCCCTCTCTCTGCCCCTACCCCGCTCATGCTAATAAATAAATACACATTTAAAAAATGTAAAAAAACCAAGATGCTCCTTAAGTAATATATATATATATATATATATATATATATATATATATATATATATATTTTTTTTTTACCTACAAGTCAAAATATACCTAAGTATACCTAAAATACACCTAAAGTCCTGAGAGGAAATATGTCTTTTGTTAGTTATCTCTGATTTATAAGATTTTGCTTTCTCTTTTCTCAATTTTTTAAAATGGAAATTAACTGTATAATCATAAAACTGGCCGATAAAACAACTACCCAAGAGCTTCAGGGAGAAGAGTTGGCAGACATTTGTGTGTGTGATAGTTGTGAGAGGTGGGAGGAGGTGGGCAGCAGAAGAGAGATGAGGCCTCCCTTTCTGGAAGAAATATCCCAGTTCCCCTGCACCTTTCTCCATCTCCCTAGTCCTCAGCACCTGTGTGCAAGAGAGTGTGCGTTCATACGTGCACACACATATGCCAACACCTGGGTACCAATCTCAGGTAGCTCTTTCCCACAAAGGTTGGGGAATCCTGGCTACTAGAAGTATAAACAGTCGAATCATCTCAGTGCATATTTTTAAGCAGATTGCTCTGAAGCCTGACTCTGATAATGCTCCCATAATGGGGCTTTCAATTCTACAGGTTGAAACTAGGCTGGAGTATCCTTAGGCATACCTTCACAGACATTTGCAATGCATTATACAGATTGTGACACTCATTGGCTTTTCCTCTTTTTTTTTTTTTTTACTTAACACCAAGTTTCTGTATACCTTCTGCCTTCTATTTAGTGAAATAAAATGATATTAAAATATGGAAACATTGACTCAATAAATGCTCACCTGCTTCCTCCCTCTGCCATGACTACTCAAATCCTTGTTTTGGAAAAAACATGAACCAAGATGAGTAGAATTGGGACATTTGAGGAGTGGAAGAGGAGGGCCATTCTTGTCTGAGGGCACAGTTTAAGCAAAGGCCTACAGAGCTGGGAACGTCGGGCTGTGCATGACAAATAGTGAGTATTCTCTTCCTGTGAGTGAAGGGTCTGCAGATGGTGGTAGGTTAAGAAAGTTGACTTGAGGTCAGATCACAGAGGCTCCTGGTAACATTAGGATGATTCCAAATATCAAAGCTACCACTCAAGAGAATAAAGATTTACCACCAAGTACATTAAAGAGAATATACTATGTGCTTTGAGAGCAATTTGAAAGAAGAAACCAAAACTTATTTTGAGCAATATCAATAGGGTGTGAAACCAACTAGCCTGGGAGATAGGAGACTTGGGGTCCCATGCTGGTTCTGCCAATAATCAGCTATATGACATTGGGCAAAGCTTACACCTTCTTTAGGGCTTCTGTTTTCGTATGTATAAAAATATAGGGATAGAACATATGAATGCATGCATTCATTTACTCAGTATGGACCTGTTGTGTCAGGCACTGTACTGGACCCAGAGAACACTGTGATAAGGGAAGATGGTCTTTGCTTGCATGGAGCGCAAGTCTAGCTAGGGAGGCAGACGGATAAATAATGTTTAGTGTAACGAGTGGTTTAGGAATATATACTCGAATAAGTATATTTAACCTTCCGAGGTAATAGCCTTGAAGGGGGCAGCAAGCAATACAGTGTATAAGCTCTAGTTTGTTTGTATAAAAATCAATCATGCAGTGGCAACATTCCAAATACTAAAAGGAAATTAAGATCTGGAAATTATTACAGTGAGAACCTGTGTAGTCTCATTCTGTGGATATGTTTAAAAATATGAGATGGAGACTGCACAAGGCAGGGGGCTGAACAAGATGAACTCTAGTTGTCTGATCCTGTTATGCTAATGATCATGAGATTGAAAGAGAGGAAAGATGGCCAGTGCAGGGAGCAAAAAACCAATCAGGAACCCTAGGCAGCCTACCAGGCTGTCGCTTCCAGTAAGTGGGCTTTGACCTTGTCTCCTACCATTCTTTTGCTAATAAAGATGGTGTGAAAAAATGGAAGCTTCCTCTGATTGTAAGACATTAGAGATGTTAATGCTTAAGCAGTTAGCTACTTGCTTGAAATTCCGAGATGTGTTATCAAGATGACTTTAAAGCCAACAGGTGACACGTGGAATTCTGCTGTTCTAAGAAAATGTAACAGTGGAATTCACTTTTATTCAACAGCAAACATTTGCAATTAGAATTTCTGGTGATCTTTACAGCGCCAGGTTAACATAGTAATAATTTTAAATACACAAATATGTTTTAATTTTTTAAAAGAATATATTTTTAAAGGAAAAAGAAACATATATATATTTTTTTCCTATGTGAAAATATAGGGATTTCAGAAAGGCAGTTATATTAATCTTTGTGGTCAGAACTCAGGGTTACTATGGTAAAGGTTTGGATTTATTTTTTTCATTAGCATTTTATCGATTGGACCAATTAGTCCGAGCAAGCCTGAAATTCCCAGGATTTCCCAAACTGACATCTGTGCCTTTCTTAAGCTGCTGGTGACACATATGATGTAAATTTACCAATTACCAGACACAGTGATGGACGCGCATCAGCAGCAGCGAAGCCTTGGGTTTGAATCTGAAGTGCTCTGGGACAAAAGATAAAATAATGTTTGATCTCTGAATCACTCTTTAAAATCCCTTCTTTCTTTTTGCTCTACTTTTATTTCTTTTTCAAATCACAAAATAGAGTAAATTAGATGTAAGCTTAACACATTTCATGTAAGTGCCTTTTTCCCTTCGTACTTTTCCATGCTGTTTCTAATATTTTCCTGCCAGGGAAACATTACAGTATAGGGATTAAAGGCACACACGTTAGAGTCAGAAAAAAAAAAAAAAAAGTGGGGAGGGGGGCTGAAATCCTGAATCTATCAGCTATTACAAGTTTTTGAACCTCAGTTTTTCTTGCTTGCTAAATACAAATAGTAGGATCTAACTTACAGGGTTATTATAATATTAAATGAGGCAATACAAAAATATTACAGCAACCGACTCATAGTAAATACCCAATAGATCCTATATTTTGTGAGTGTGTGTGTGTGTGTGTGTGTGTGTGTGTATGTGTAGTAGTGTGTGTGTAGCTTTGCTCATTTTTGGACATTTGAACATCCTGCTGAATATATTTTCTAAACTGAGAAACATCAATAAAGAAAATAATATTTCCATTAGGGGCCCACCCCCTACATGTTCAGTGCAACATGTCTGGGTCAACATATTTAAGAATATTTTTAATAGAAAGGGCTTCTTAGCTTTTTCATGGTCTTGGGATTATTAATTTCTTTACACATTTTCAAATTTTTAACAAAAACATATGGTAAAACATTGTCAGTGTAAATAATTAAGTAAATGTGTGTAATCTTGTTTTAAGCTTTTATTAGCCTTGCTTTTCAGGTTGTGTTAGAGGCCCTGCACTTTCTGGAGTGCCTGGGTAGCTCAGCTGCTTAAGTGTCTTGACTTTTGATTTCGGCTCAGGTCATGATCTCATGGTTCATGAGTTCGAGCCCTGTATCGGGTTCCTCGCTGACAATGCGGAGCCTGCTCTGTTCAGGATTCTCTCTCTTCCTCTCTCTCTCTGCCCCTCCCTTGTGTTTGCTCTCCCTCTGTCACAAAATAAATACATAAACTTAAGAAAAAGGAGTCCTACATTTTCTAATTCATACACTAAATATGATTTAAAGATGAAAGGCAGAATGAGAAAAAAAATCCACAAACTACAGCATTCCAATAGACAAAATAAAAATGAACATGTAGTTCAGGAATCAAGGGAGAAATTCAAGAGGATAGCACCAAGGCATTCATAAGATTTGCTCATTTTCAGTGTCTTTAATATGTACACAAGTGGCCTGGCAGAGGTGGCCACAGAGACTTCAACAATAAAACGGCTCAGCATATGGGTCACAGAGACCAGGATTTAAAATCGCTCTACAACTTGCTTACTCCAAATCCTAAGCAAGTAAAATATTTTCAGCAAGTAAAATAACCTTTCTGAAACTTGGTTTCTTTAGCTGTAAAACAGAGATAATTTCTCCCATGGGTTATAGTAAGAAAATTAAATGGTTTAATATACATAAAGCACCTGGGATAGTGGCTATACATGACAGATGCTCAGTAAATTGTGGCTATATCTGATGTTGTTATTTTGAGTTAAGATATATGTTTTTATTTGTATGTTAACATATCACGTAATAATGGCTGGATGGTTTTTCACCAAGTTTGGAGGCGTGTTTGGGATGGTAGGCCTAAATATATACTAAGGTGTATCTAAGGTTTATCTAAGTATATCTAAGTATACCTAAATATAAGCTAAGGTATATCTAAGTATATCTCAGTGGTATATTTAAGGTTCACCTTGGAAACTCTGAGGAAGAGCTTCAAAGACTGTGACAGTCATTCCCCTGAGCAGCTGAAACTGAGACACAGAAAGTCCATGTGGTTGCTGACTGTGGGAGACCACGAACACAGAAAACAGTGCTTTCAAAATTTGAGCCCCAAACTCAAGTCACCAGGACAGATATCCAAATTGCAACAGCAGCATGTAATATAGCTTGTAGTCTATGATCCATATGCAGAAGAGTCCTGCAAAATACCTTTTATTAACTTTTCACTTTGAAATAATTTTAGACTTACAGAAAAGTTACAAAGGAGCACAGAGTTCTCATTTGCCTTTTACCTGGCTTCCCCTGATACGATTTTATACCATCACAGTAGAATTATCAAACCAGAAAATAAACATTAATATAATACTATTGAGTCATCTACAGGCCTTACTTGAATTTCACAAGTTTTCCCACTAATGTTTTATTTCTGCTCCAGGTTTTAATTCAGGATCTGATTGCATGTAGATGTCATTAGCCTCTAATTAATGTTAATACCTCAGTCCTTCTTTGTCTTTCATGACCTTAACACTTTGGAAGAGTTTTTGTCAGTGTGTTTTGTAGGCTGTTCCTCAATTTGGATTTGTTCTGATCTTTTCTTATAATTACATTGGTCTCATGCATTTAACAAGAACAGAAGTGATGTTTGGTCTTCTAGGGCAACATATCAGGGGTGTACAATTCCTTTATGTTTTATTACTGGTGATATTATAACCTTGATCATTTGGATAAGGTCATGTCTGCTACATTTTCTACTGTAAACTTATTATTTCCCCCCTTGTAATTAATAAATGTCTTGTGGGAGGATACTTTGAGGCTTTGCGAATGTGCTATTTTACATTACATTTTCTCCCATTAATTTTAGAGCCCATCAATGGTTCTTGCCTGCAATAATTACTACTGTGGTATTTGTCTAAGATGACTTTTCCATTTCCCTTATTCTTTATATAATCACTAACTAGAATTCTACTGTGAGGAAGAGCTGCCCTTTCTCTGCCACTTATTAATTTATTCAATTTTGTATCTATGTTAGTATGGACGCATAGACATTTAATTTATTCTTTCAGTCGTAGTCCAATATGCTATATGTACTTATATGGATATACATATACAATATGTATATGTATTTATTCTGTTCATATTGTTCCAGCTTTGGGATATGGTTGCTCCTTCAGGTCGGCTCCTGTGTCTTTTCAACATCTTTTCAAGATTTTTTGAAAATTTAGTTTTGAACACTGGAGCCGTAAAATGTCCCGAGCTCCTCTTGCATTTTCCTTTCCCCCTTGGAGTCAACCATTTCTCCAAAAATCTCTCACTCTTTTTACTGGAGAATGCTGTTAAGAAACCAAGATATGAATACTAAGAGTGTTCATTGCTACCGAGGTTACCTTTGCTTCCAGGCCCTCTCAGAGGACATGTACACTAACCAGCCCCCATTCTGTATTTCCACATATATCTGCATGTATGTGAATAAGTTCTTGCTTCTAATTCCAGTCTAGGACCATAGAACTCATCCTACTCTGCTCACTTTCCTCATAGGGGTATCTTCTTTTTCTCTGACAATGAGAAACCCAGTTCTCATTATCCACAATGCAGTTTACCTATTTGTTCAACTCTAGCAGAGATGTAAAGTAGTGTCAGCGTTGCTAACCCACGCCCCTCCCATTTCCAAAGACTCAAATGTGCTAACTGTAATACGATGTTTACACATAGCTCTGTTTGCTTTTAGCCTTACAGTATACGGTCACAACATTACTTTGCAAAGTTACTTAGGCTGCTTTTTTCTTTCCTATCCATTCAGTGCAGGTATGCTATTCACTTGAAATACATTTAGGTTCAGTTTTTATGGATTGCATTCCATTTTAGGTTCCCCACATCCTGATTTTATTTCTTTATGTATGACCAAATATGGGTATGTGAAACACTACAATGTTTCTAGCAGTATATAAAAAGGTATACTCAAACAAGCATCACTCCCCGCCTCATTCCTGATTCAATCCCCCCATTTTCATATTCCATTTCCACCCCACTCCCTTTAGGTAAGCCATCTCACTTATCTTTCTTGTAATCTTCTGCAAAATTGAGTAGATATCTGTATATATATTTTTTAATTTCCTTATTTCTTATATGAAAGACATATTCTTCTATATTCTAGATATTCCTTTGCACTTTATGTTTCTCACTTATTAATATATCCTGGAAATAATTTCTTACCAGTTCATAGAGATATTCCTCATCTTTTTTCTTAATGTTTATTTACTCACTTTGAGAGAGAGCGTGTGTGCAAGTGAAGGGAGAGGAAGAGAGAGAGGGAGACAGAGAATCCCAAGCAGGCTCTGTGCTGACAGCACAGAGCCCAACGTGAGGCCTGATCCCACAGCCGTTGAGATCACGACCTGAGCCGAAATCAAGCACTGGACACTCGACTGACTGAGCAACCCAGGTGCCCCCTCATCTTATATTTACAGATGCACTGTACTCCATTTGTGGATAAACCATAATTAATTTTATTACTTCCCTCTGTGTGCTCATTTAAGTTGTCTCCCATATCATGTGATTACAAACAATGCTGAAATGAATAGCCATGCCCATATATTTTCATATTTCTGGAGGTATATTTTAGGGTCTGTTCCTATGAGTGGAATCTCTGGGTCAAAAGAGGGCAAGTGTAGTTTTGTTAGGTATTTATTGGCAAATTCCCCTCCAACAGGACTGCTCCAGTTTGCACTGTCACCAGCAATGTGTTGTACTTTTTTAATTTTCACCAACATGATAGGTGAGAAATGATATCTCAGTATGTTTTAATTTGAGTTTCTTAGAAATACTTGTAATGCAGATGGAAAAGGAAGTTGAGGGAAAGCTCAGATGGGCAGAAAACAGCTGTACGAAGAGCTGAAATGGGACTTTGGAGTGTCCTGACAAGAGTATAAGTCACCTAAGAAGACTACGGAACACGGATGATTCTGATGTGTTGGAGAAAGTGAAAAACACTAATAACGCAAAGACGAAAGTGACTCCTGGAATATAAAGCGAAATAGAACATGATCTGGAATGCACTAAGCATAAGACAGGTTTAAAAAGACTGACTTGTTTTTGCATGTAAGAGAAAAGGCTGGTAACAAATATTAAAATAGAGAGATTCAAAACTTTTGAAAAAATCTCAATCTTAAAACAACAGCTATAAAAGGATGATGGTCTAAGCAGCAGAAGCAAGGTCTGGTGACTCATGCCTAGACCACTAAGACAAGGAGTACAGACTCAGATCCTGCTTATATCACCCAGAATGAAGAGAACACTTTGAAACACTCATTTTTAAGAAAAGAGAAGAGGATGGTCTCAGAAATGGTCAAACAATGATCTTAGAAATGACCAAATCATCACAGTGATTTTTATGTATGGAAAAAAAATAGCAAAAGACCCAAAGAATCCTGTTAAATGTAGAAAAAAATCACATATTGCAAAATGACTAAAATGACTTGTGACAAATTGTCCTTTAGAATGGGGCTGACACAATAGTCCTAGTCAGCAACGAAGGATCCATTGTTTTAACCTCAGTGCAATTTTTTATTCTATTTCATAAGCCAAAAATTAGGCCAGAAATTAGGGAGGGGTTTTTTTTTTTCATTTTTAAAAACTGACAAACATATAGAACTAATTTATAGTAAGGTATCTATTAAAAGTACATGGGAAAAATGCTGTTGAAAATATGAAATCACAGCTAGCTTAAGAGCCAGACTCGGGGAAGTTAGCACCAGTAAGGACAGATGAGTAAGAGAAAGGAGTAAAATAATTAAGTACACGTATTGAGTTTCTATTACGTTCTAGGCACCACTTAGGCCCTGGAGATATAACGATAAATAAGGGGGTAAAACCCTTGCCCTTAGCTTCTCTGGGTAGAACAGAGACACTGTAATAAAAATGTGATAGTAGTAAATAAAAACCAAAGGAGTGAACTGAGGATGGAAACAAGTTTCACAGAGGAGGTGACCCCTGAAGTGACATTCTCTTGTTGGAAAGGAAGGTGTAAGTGTTGTGTGTTGGAGGGCAGTCCAGGCAGAGGGACTAGAACATGCATAGGACAGGGGTGTGGTGTGTCCATAATTTCAAAGTGTATTTTAAAAATCACTTTAGAATCCAGCAGTGTGAAGTATTTTATATCTCCCTAAAATCCCATATTTGCAGATAACACAAACAGGGCATAGGGCATGAGAATGGAGCTTAAAATAATGGGATAAACTTCAAAAATGACCTTGAAACATCAGAGACATTAACTGAAATGAACTGGTCCCTTTTCTTGTGCAAGGAAAACAGTAGGTATAAATACAAAATGCAGAATGGCAGAAAGGGTCTGAAGAGCCAGAGTCGTCCTATTGAACTGCGTGGGGGAAGTAACCAGCAGGACAGGGCAGCTGGTTTTAAAAGAGATGTCAGCACCGAGACAATGAGACTGAAGCCAGAGAAAGTCCCCTGGGTTCTAGAATGGTGGGCTCCAAAAAGTCTCTTCAGGTGAACCTCAGTTTCCTCATCTTTCAAACAAAGGGACAGAACCACCTTTAGAATCTCTTTCTATTCCATGATTATTGAGTCAATGATACTTGGGAAGGTTGAAGTACATTCTCAGAGCCACGAGGTGACCCAAGCTGGAAGACACAGGCTGGACAGCACAGACAGAAGGACTGGGAGCAGGGTGTTGAGCCTGACCTGGGAGGTGATTTCAAAACTGCCTTCTACCACGTGATGGATTATTATGAGGAGCACTATCAGCTGTTCTCTATTTCTGGAAGGATGAGAACAACAACAAAAAAAGAGAACAGAAGAAAATGGGATCAAATCACAGTGAAGCCAGTTAAATAACAGAACGAATTAGTCCCAGAAGTTATGGGCATGCCTTTTGGAAAAGTCTTTAGAAACTGTCTGTCCAAGATGATTGTGGGCAGGGTCACCAGCTGTGGCCACAAGCAGTTGGATGAGCCAGATGTCATTTCAGTGCCCTTCCTATCTCTGTGTTTGTGCAATTGTATAATAGTATGCATAAATAGAGTAATACCAAATTACCCCATTTATACATTTTATGTGTCTATTAATATGGACAACAGTTTCCTTTACATTTTACCAGTAAAGTTTTGAATACAAATGTGATGCAACTTCTCCCCATCACAGCTCTACATTCAGGGCTAATTGCCTCCCAGAACACTTAAGGAGTCATTTTTCATTAAGATGGTGAGCAAGGGGGAAGCAGATGGCAGAGTCATGTTATTGATCTGATGATCTTTGCCTGGTTTGTTGAATAAGTGGAAATGAATGTATGGTCACTGCATCCAGACTTCTAGGGCCTTCAAGGTTCAGTTCACATTGTGTCAGACAGCAGGTTCATGGGGCAAGAATTCGCTTATTCCTCCAAAGCTTCTGAGATCATTCTGGGGACCAAGTAGAACTCCTCAAACTCCTTCTTTGGAGTCTTACTCTTAAGGAAGAGGATGAGCTCTCTCTTAAGTTTTGCCAGTGCTTTATCTGCATGGCCATCTGATTGGATGCCCCTTAGTTATGGATGTCCATCAGTTATGGATATAGACCTAACTCACATGGGCTATGTTCATCTGCAAACAATAATGTGGATAAAAGGAGGCAAATTATACACTTTTCAGAGGGCCATTAACTCTTTCCCTAAAAGTCCTTAGAGAAAGATGGTTCTGGCCTTAAGTAGTTAATGTTGTTATAATCAGTGTTTACCTTTTGTAGAATTACAACACTGCTTCCTTGGGTACTTGCTCCTTCTTGGGCTTTTCATTAAGAATGAAGGATTTTTCACACCCAACGATGCCTTTGGTAGGTTCTGTGACACCATTTTACAGTAAATGGTAGCAGATTAAATAAGCTATCAGTGTAACATGGAATTTTTTTTTAAATTTTTTTAACGTTTTTATTTATTTTTGAGACAGAAAGAGACAGAGCGTGAGCAGGGGAGGGGCAGAGAGAGAGGGAGACACAGAATCGGAAGCAGGCTCCAGGCTCCGAGCTGTCAGCACAGAGCCCGACACGGGGCTCGAACTCATGGACCGCGAGATCGGGACCTGAGCCGAAGTCGGACGCTCAACCGACTGAGCCACCCAGGCGCCCCTGGAATTTTTATCAAAACTTGAATACACTCCTTCCAAATGGATTTGCTAAGGAACCACTGGCCCTTTGAAGTGGTCACCAGAAAAATGTTTATATGAAAAGAAGAAATTCCCAAGGCCCTTGACCCACATTTTCTTAGCATTTTATCAGTCTGCTAGTAAGCAGACATATTTTCTCAAGCCCTTTAATTTTCCTTTTTGGATCTAGGGAATTCATTTCTGTCTGCCATTTCTGGGCCTTGGTGGCAAAAGGTGTGCAATGCTGCTTCCTGGCAACAAGGGGATTATTATTGTTATCTCTTCTTGTCAGGTTTTACACTGTGGCATAATAAACAGGAGGGAGGGCTAAATTTTCTCCCTCCATGGGAGATCCGTAGACCTTGGTTCCAGTCCCCATTGAACTATGAGCTAGACAAATCTAAGTCCAATTTCTGAAGTTCCAAAAATTCTAAAATTCTCTGACACTCCGGATTACCCATCTATCCTTACAGGATACACCTTAGCAGGAGGTGACCTTCTGCTAAATTCCCCTACATGTATGTAATAAAGCAGGACTACTTAATTCATGGCCAACTGAAAGTGAAATATCTTACTAATTGGAAGATTAAATCAGCTATCGGTGTAACATGGTGTCAGCCATCATAATACTAGGGGGCTGATTTAGGCTTTAGATTTTATTCATACCCACAAATTCTTATTTCATTTTGTTGCTTTGAAGACAGCTTACTGATTCCAGGCAAATCTTGATTTTTCCCCTTTGGCTTTGTAAGTTGATTTGTTGAGTTGCTTACTTTTTTTCTATTTTTCTCTTTGACCACAGTATTTATTTGCCAATCAACTGTAGAAATACCTGAACAGAGTGGCAGGTGAAGAAAAGAAAAAGCAAAGAAAAATATGTTGGCCACTCTTTCAGTGCTGGAGGTCTCATTTTTCATATCCATAAATTCTGAGTTTTCATGTGAGTTTGTTTCTATCCTGAAAGTGTTTGAGTTAACTTCTAGAGGGAGTGTTTTACTCACTTTACAGTATTTTTAATTAGCCATGTTCACTATTCTTCAAGTTTCTTGTCCTATTTTTTTTTTCTTTGTTGCCTTGGCACATTAGTCAACTTCTCTCTGTTAACGATGGCACAAAGAAAAAAATTAAAATCTCAAATGGAAGGATCGTGGCCATGTCACTTCACAGAGACACTAGGCAGTGAAAGAAAAAGCTTATACTATCCCAAAAAGTACAGAGCTAATGGTATTTGACCATAACCACCCCCACTCCTCACTATCCACATGGAATAAAAAATTTGGGAAGAACCTTATGGCGTGAGATTTTCTGGTTTTAAATTCTGGCTTGCGGCACCTGGGTGGCTCAGTGGGTTAAGTGTCCAACTCTTGATTTTGCCTCAGGTCATGATCTCATGCGGGGATCGCATTGGGCTCTGCACTGACAGCACTGAGGGATTCTCTGTCTCCCTCCTTCTCTGCCTCTCCCCTGCTCATGCTCACCCTCCCTCCCTCCCTCTCAAAAATAAATAAATAAACATTAAAAAACTAAATTCTGGCTCAATAAGTTATTGGCTATGTGGTTGTAGGAAGGTGACTTAACTTCCCCCTGCCCCATAGGTTTATTTTTCTCATCTTTGAAAGAAAAGTGATGATATACTTTACTGGGTGATGATAATTCAAAGAATCGTAATGAACATAGAACAGATTCAAAACAAATGGTACGTGTTAATAATAACACCTACAACAGCAATTGATACTTTTTATTTTCCATATACATTTTGTAAGGTTATGTGTCCTAACTATAATATGTAGACAATATTCTATAAGATTCAGAGTTCTTTTTCTGGTCATAAAGGGTGGAACCTAGTTGTGCTCTTTCAAGCTTAAATAAAATGTAAAAATTATTACACAAGAAAGAAATCAACATTCAAATCATAAAAATAGAATAAGTTTATGATAGGTTTAGTATATGCTACATTGGAAATATAAATTGCCTTATTTTTTGTATCATTTTCCCTAATATTCGGATTTTCCTTGAACCTTAAATCTAAGCAAATAAGTTTTAATATATATTTTTCTTATTTAAGTTTATTTATTTTGAGAGAGAGAGAGAGAGAGAGAGAGCCACCCAGGTGCCCCAAAAGATATTTTCCATCAAAGGTACAATGCTGAGCTTGATTTTAGTCTCTAAGACATGTACTTGAATCCTACATGAATCATAAATACATAAAATCCAGTCTATCAAAAATTATGGGCCTGAAAGTAAAATTATAACCAGTAAATTTTACATTTGTAGCACACATATATATATATATATATATATATATATATATATATATACACACACATATACATATACATATATACATATACACATATACATATATATATAGTACCAAGAACTTATTAGCTGCTGGGGATTCAAAGACAAAATAAGACATAGCCCCTGCCCACAGAGAGCTTACTACCTGGGGAGAAAGTGAAGAAAAGTTCACAACACCCTAGTGACACCCACTAGGAGGCAGTGAAGAACTGAACCAGGAAATCCCAAGGGATTTCAAGGAGAGTGATGTCATGTTTGCATGGAGGGAACCAAAGTCTTCGTGGAAGAGGAACTGGCTTCTGAACTGGGTTTTGGAAACTGGCAGCTGAGCAGGAGATGGCATTTCAAGCACAAGGAACAACAGTGAGTGGGACGGACAACACACACGCTCACGGAATCATAGGGAGAAACATACACGTGGAATTCCAAGCCGGGCAAAAATCATGAAGACATACCATGTGGTCATCTCCCTTATTTTACAGATGGGAAAACAGAGGGTCCAAGATGTTAAAAATGACAACTCAAGGGCCCCCGGCTCGCTGGTGGGGCTGTGCAGCTAGGCTCTGGCAAGGTGGAGGAGGACCTCACACCCCAGGGTAAATGTCTGGACTCACTTGAACAGGCAATGAAAAGTCGGCAAAGGTTTACAAGGAAGAGGGTGATGTGATTAGAATCGTGCTCTCTTTTGGCAGGAGTCCAGTGAGAGGTGCCAGTGCCCAGAAGAAAACTGGAGACAGGAAGAACGGCCAGAAGGAGACGGATGTTCTATCTGCCATAGGGGCAAAATCTAAAAGAGCTTCTTGATTATTTGGATGTAAAATGGGAGAAAGAGACAAGAAGGAAAGCAACTCTGGGATTTCAAACTTGAGCCACTCTGAAGCCAACGAACTTCACAGTAACAGTGGGGGAGTAGGTGGTGGTAACAGGGAGAGGGGGAAGGGGGAGAGCAGCAGATTCAGGTTGCGATGCTAGTGTTCAACAGGTGAGCAGTGTTGGCTGGAGACCCAGGGTTGGTCAGGAATTAGCTCCCCTGGGAGTGACGAGGGCACAACCCTCGAGGGACGGGATGGAGCCGGATGAGAAGTTGGCTAAAGGATCAAACCTGGGGGATGCCCACCTATATTTAGAAGCAAATGAGGCAGACCAAGAACAGAGGGGTGCTCTACATCCATTATCTGTAAGTAAATTCTACGTGGGTACCTGAGATAGACCACAGAACACCAGTGGGGAGCGTTTCCAGAAGCTGAGGAGGCAAGGTGGGGACTATTCAGCTGTCGAGCAGGACAGAGACATGGCGGCATGAGAACCGAGGAAAGAGCATCTGAATGATCACCATTTTGTTACTCCCTTACAATGACATTAAGCTTAGCAATTGTAGATCAGTATTATTTCAACTCTCTTTCACAGCACTGTCTCCTGGTCCATAGCACCTAACACAATTTGTAATTATGGATTCATTGGCATGATTGTGTATTTCACATTTATCTCCACATAGGCTGTAACCTTTATGGGGACAGAAATTCTGTTTTGTTCACTACCATAAACCCAGTGCCTGGCATGTAGCAGATACTTCTAAATATTCTCAAATGAATAGAAGATAAAATTATTTCCTATTATTGATTTGTGGGCCTTTTTAAAAACAGGTATGTTTTTGACCCAGAGTCATATTTATTAACAATAATCTCAGATGTTTAGCTGTTGCCTGGGCTCTCTGCCTAATTTTATAGTTTATTTTGCGATGCAATACCCATTTTTCTGTTTTCTTCTTTACGAAGATATATATGGTAGATATAAATAATACTTGATTTGAGGTTAAAAGGTAACTACCATGATTTTTTTTATAATGAAGTCTTGATATGGCTCAGTAGTTTTATTTCCTTTTCCAGCCACCAATACCAGATAGAGTGCTAACATTAGATCAGCAGGTGTGTTTCTACAAGTGTGAAGATACACTGGCAAAGTTATGGAAGGAAAACAGAGAGGCTTAAGGGACAGGAAAACCCAGAGGCCTTTGGAAAATGTGAATGAGCTTTAAAAACTGGCTTCAGAGGAAAGAGTACCACACTGAGAACCTGCAGACCTGCAGTCTGTTCCCAAACCATCTCTGGGAAGGTAGACGACCTTCTGCCTCTCACTGGTGCTGTGACATCCCTTTTGCTTACTTCTACAGTGGGGCGATAGGAACTATCTCCATCTTCCAAACATGCTGAGAAGATTGAAAACTAGCCTTCATTAATAACACTATTAAGATATTTTTAAAATTTAAGAATCAGAGAGAATTCTTTTAGTCACTAACAAGAAATATATAGAAATATAGTTTCTCCACTGGTCCTGAGCGGCTGGAAAGGTAAGTTAAGGTACACGTTATCTGCCCTTCCTACACCAAGCTGGTAGACTTAGCATAATCTGTAGTAGAATTTTATAAGAGGATCGGTGTGGGATGCATCCTAGGAATTTACCTCCACGCCATCATTTTATACACAGGAAAATAGGACCCGGAGACTACTACAAAATTTGCCCACGGACACACAGCTAGTCGGTGGCAGAGTTGGATCTAGATCTCAGGACTTGCGACTCAAGTCCATAGCTCACATATACGAGCTGAAGTTTTTTTCCGTTAATGGCAAGCCCCTCACTGCTATCACATACACTGAATCACAACAATTTGGCGTGGTATGCACATCGCTGCACTTTACAAAGTTCTGGAGTTAAATCACCAAGAAAGAGAAATCTATCCTTCTTCTCTCCTTAAGCTCAATGCTTATAGAACCTGCCAGGTCCTTTCTCTTCAACTCTGTATATAAAGCTTTTCAGGAAAAGGAATCTCTGGAGTACTCTTGTATGACTGTCCAGAGAAGCACTGTGATGAGGGAGAGTCCCACATGCTGAGGATGCACATGGTCCTGGATGTGAGTTCTGGCTCATTCTCTCACTAGATGTAGGACCCAGGACTAGTCATTTGATCTCTTTTGAGTTTCAAGGTTTTTTGGTTTTTTTTTTTTTTTTTTTTGTTTTTTTTGTTTTTTTGTCTATAAAAGTGGGATAATAATAGCTATTTTTCAGAATCATTAAGAGGGTTAAACTAATGACTGTATGGAAAGCACCTGATATAATGCTCAGAACTACTAGTTTGCTTTCTTCTACCTCTTTTTATTTTTATTTTTAATGTTTATTTATTTTGAGAGAGAGAGAGCACAAGTAGGGGAGGGGCGGAGACAGAGAAGAAGAGGGAGAATCCCGAGCAGGCTCTGTGCTGTCAGCACGGAGCCCAATGTGAGGCTCAATCCCACAAACTGTGAGCTCATGACCTGAGCTGAAATCAAGAGTTGGACACTTAAATGACTGAGCCACCCAGGTGCCCCAACCTACCTCTTTTTCATTCAATTAAACCAAGGTCTCTTTTTGTCATCATTACCCATGGCACTGTGAGTTGACTATCATTTTAAACATTATACAATATTTCTAGATTTTTCAAAATAATCTGGTCATCCTGCCAAAAGTTCTAAGCCTAAAGAAAAAAAAATCAAAACCTTAGACGTTGCACTGTCTTCTTTTTGGTAATGCTAGCCTCCATCAAATATGAGGCAAGTTCAGGGCAAAATTCTACTTTGAGTTGAAACACATAGCTCCTTTTTGGCAGTGGACATCTGTGCCCCTGAGATTTTTTAATCCAGTGAGAAGAGTTAATCTGCTTGTTATTAGTGAGAATCCATAAACGATGAAATCCATAATCTCCCATCATAAAGTGATGGCAATCATTATCACTTTCAATTTATGCTTTTGAAGAGCTGTATTTACTTTGTCCACATTTCATCTTAATGTGACTCCAAAACTCCTGGGGACCTTGCTGTGTCCAAGGTGACTGGAGTCATGCTTGGTTGTTCAGTGTCATGCAGCATTTACCTGATGTGCCCTGTTTTCACGGGGATGTCAGTGTTTCAACCTCTACTGATGACACTGTGCAAATGTCAACCCCAGAAATCCCACGTGAACCCAAAGAGTGTGGCATGGTTGGCAGCAGTCTCTCTCTCACACACACAAAATACAGTCATGAAGCAGCAGGTTTACGGGGGTGGGGGAGCTGGGAACCTAATTAGTCCAGCTCCAGGAATGCCAAAAAGCCTATTTAATATGTTTTGCTTTTACTCTTCTAAGCCACCAAGAGGGAGAATTGCTCACAAACACCTAAATTCATTACATTAAAAAATATTTAGTACATGGGGTAAGCTGAAGGATGAATCTGCAGTTTTCCTTTTGACCGCTGTTACGATGAAAGCCATGGAAAGGACCTCACACATTTTAGATACTTATTACTTGCTAGGAATTACTGACACGCTTTCTGGTGGAAGGAGAATAAAGTCCAACGATAATGCCATATGCTAAAAAAAATTACTAGCTGCTACTTTAAAGAGATGGCTAAAACCTAGCACCTGTGTGTTTCTGAATCATTTATTTGTCGGTACTGAAGTTCAGTTTCGGGGAGAAAACCACCATGCTCCTGGGATGCCTCCACCATCTCCTTGTCCCCAAACTTATCCTTGTCTTAAGTGCCTTTATTCATGGTAAGGAAGAGTGCATTATGAAAAGTGTCACTCAACATTTCAAAAGCTACATTTCAAAAGGGGCTGGTCAAACATTTTGAGAATGTGCTAAGTACTGCAAGAGAACTTATAATCTAATGAGTAAGACTAATTAATCATTGAATACATTTGCTAATATTTGGAGACATAAATCTCCCAATAGCCAGGGGAAGGCTCCCGGCGCCCTGTCCTTCACATAGTGGGGATGGGTCGGGAGTCTGTCCATAAAGCTCCCCCTCTACCACTATTCTCGTCAAAGGTACGTACGAACTGCTTTCCACGTGTGCGGCACTGTGACCAGCACGGGCACATAGATGGACTTTCTGTAAAGACATGAGATAAGCCCAACTCTCGGAATGAGATAACCAACGTCACCATTTCCTTTCCAAGAGCCGATATGGTTCCCCAAAAATCATTGGCATGCACATCCTCTCAAATATTGGATTATATTTTGTTACATTTTAATTGGCTGTGTACACACCAAGTATCTTGATGAAGAGCGAAAAAAATAAATAATTTAGTTTGTATATTGGTATCGGTATTTGCTTTGTTCAGGGAAAACTGAGATGTGAACATTAGAAAACCCTCTACAGACACTGACTGTGTTTTTTTTTGAGGGGGGAGGGGTTTGTTTTGCTTGTTTGGTTGGTCGGTTGGTTGCAGTGAAGTCAGGAGTTTTTATTTTAGTTTCCCAACATCTTACCATAAAAACTTTCAAACCTATAGCAAAGTGGAAAGAGAGAATTTTAACAACTGCATTCCCACCACCTAGATTCTACCATTCACATTTACTTTCCTTGCTTTATAATGTATCTGTCCATCTACCCATCCTACTACCCACTCATCAATACTATGTTTTTGATGCATTTCAAAGTAGACTGCAGAGACAGCAGAGAATACTGTATTTTGAAGTAGACTCAGAGTATACCTACTCTTATAAAAATAGCTGGAAAACATTTGTTAGCTTTTTTTTTTTAAACAAAGAACAAATGCATCCTGAATTATGCACACAGATACCCAACATAGCTCAAACTACAGGCTCTGTAAAAAGTATGGTAAGTTAACTCAAGGTTTTGTCTACTGACTGGTTTCAACTCTGCAGACATTTTTAGTACTCCTCAAATGTTGGGCTCCGTGAAGACATGGGCTGTGGATTATAGAGAAATAAGTTCTCTGCTACAGATCATCAGGGAAAATTACCTAGAAGGTTAGCAATAAGTATGTTTTGGTTCTTTAGCTTTATACTCTAGTAGTTTCCTAATTATTCCTTGAATGTAGAAATAAAGAGATTTCTATATCTCAATTCCTTCATTTACAAAGTGTGTTTTATACGTATTGCATGGGCTTGTCCTGAGGATCAAATGTGAAAAATAAGAAAATACTTTGTAAAGAGTAGAGAACTATGCACATCTAAAATGGCATTAGCGTTAGTAATCATAACGCATCGTAACAGAACACAGCTAAGGAAATGGCCCACACTGCTACCTGGTTCTTTCAGATCAATCAAAAAGATCTCAAAGGTTAAAAGGACAGAGTATTGGCAGTTGCCTTCACTCTGCCCATCAGTACGTCATCTTGTCAAGGATTTAGAAGAACCTTGGTGTATATCACACGAACTTGTTTTCATTAGCAAAGTGTTTGTTTTGGAAATCATCCCAGCCTTAAAACAATGCTTCCATTAGCTGGGCATGGTACCTATAATTATTCATCTTATCTGACCAGTGCCAAACTATTCTTCCTGCATCCCATTTACATTTACCATGGCGGTTCTGAAAGAAGTGCAAGACGTTCCCTTGGTGTATGACAAAGTACAGAGCATGCTTATTTCTTTCAATGAACATCTACGAATAAGCTTTGGGTGAAAATCCCTGCAACAAGGTATCATCAGATGCCACAAACGACAATGCTAGAGGTGATGGAAACCCTCTGTCCCCACATGGGATAATTCTGTTACATGAACATCTGAAGTTTACAAGGTATAAAGTAGTGTAGCTTCCATTTTTGTGCCAGGGTGGATACAAATCAAGAAAGGAGCAAGGTCAAAGCTAGCTAGGGAACCAAGAAAAGAAAAAATAAGCAGGGCGGTGAGTTCAACATCAATTACTGTTATTGAGACCTTGCCAGATCTCTGGCACTTTATACTTCAGGGGAATTGAAAAGAAAGACTGATTTGAAATTACCCTAACCCTCAAAAAGCATCCATTTCCTAAGTGTTGGAGAGAGCAAATAATCAGGAGATTGAAAAACTTCACATTGTAAGTAAATGGAATAGAATATGTAAAAAGAGAGAAATAGCACGGTTTGTTATTTAATCACAAGTTACACTCAACATTCTGCATATTTACAATACGGACAACATCACAGCGAAGAGAAGAACTCCCAGAGGACACATACAGTTACCCCCATTTTCAAAATATGCTTTTCATGTAAGAAAAGGAGATTCAGAAGCAAAGGCTGACTGTGCCATCGGATGGGGAGGATTCCCTGGCCCATGAGCTCCAGCTGTCTGGTGCTGATAACAAGAACACATATTCAGTGTATGTGATATGAAGCTAGCACCCTCTGACATGGCTACACATTCCAAACGTGCAACTACATTCCTTAATTTGGTTCCATATTTATGAAGCAAACTTCTAATCATGTTTATAACTTTGTATCCTATATGACACACATACTGGGAAAAAAGAAGCTGCCCCGAAGTCAAAAATTTGTTTGCCATGCTAATGAGATTTCTCACTGTAGTTACAACAACAAATTGGGGTGTGTGTGTGTGAACACACATATCCGTGTATATTACACATGAACATACACACGTATTTTACACGTATTTTTAAGAGAAATCCTGGCAAATCTGAATTTATAGCAATGTAGATTTCTAGATCTTTTGGAAAAGTTTGTATTCTAATAAATTCGGCCATGCTTTAAATAAGAACCACGTAAATATCCTCACTGTGCTATGTGGTAGTATTGTTTATTTCTTCTGTTTAGTCTGCATGTTTTGCTCAATTGCTGGTGGTTCCACTCATCTTACCTGACTGTCCAGGAGGAGGGGCACCTGATGATCCTCGCGGCAGACAAAGAAACACAGTCAGAACAGCAGCTCTGTTCCCAGCACACGGTTCAATGGCTATCGGTTTAGGTGCCCCCTGAAAAAGAAAACAGAATTTTAAATTTGCCTAATTGATAGGACATTGCTGCTTTACTTTTCTCCTACCTCTATTTCCGTGTTTTAAACTGTACCCTCCTAGTGGATGGGGATATACAATGTCTCATTTTTTAATAATCCAACTGAATATTTTATTGTAGTAATACCTAGTGTTTTCATAGTAGTGGTCATTAGCAGTTAGAGGGTATTTTGTCTTGGGGGGGTTAAATATTGGTGCATATTTTTGAAAAGTATTCTTTATTCTATTTTTAGCATGTTATTTTTATTTACTTTTTTTTTTTTTGAGAGAGAGAGAGAGAGAGCGTGTGCACAAGCAGGGGAGGGACAGAGGAAGGTGGGGGGAGAAATTAGGAGTTGGATGCTTAACCGACTGAGCCACACAGGCTCCTCTGTTTTTTGTTTTAATTTAATAGACTTCAAAAAAAATTTTTTTTAATGTTTTTACTTATTTTTGAAGGAGAGAGAATGACAGAGCATGAGCCAGGGAGGAGCAGAGACAGAGGGAGACACAGCATCTGAAGCAGGCTCCAGGCTCTAAGCTGTCAGCACACAGCCCCATGCGGGGCTTGAACTCACAAACTGTGAGATCATGACCTGAGCTGAAGCCGTACGCTTAACCCACTGAGCCACCCAGGCGCCCCTAATAGACTTTATTATTTAGAGCAGTTCTAGGTTTGCAGTAAAAGTGAGAGGAAGATACAAGATTTCCCATATACACCTTGCCCTAACATATGCATAGCCTCCCCATCATCAACAACCCCCACCTGAATGGTATATTTGCTATAACTTATGAACCTACATTGACACATCATACTCACCAGGGGTCTATAGTTTATATTAGGGTTTACTGTTGTGTTAGACCATAGTCCAGGAGTCTGACATTTATCCGCCATTATGGTATCATACAGAGTATATTCACTGCCTAAAAATCCTCTGTCCTCTACATATTCATCCCTTCCTCTCTACTCCAAACCCTGGAAACCACTGATCTTTTTACTGTATCCATAGTTTTGCCTCTCCCAGAATGTCATATGGTTCAAATCATATCGAATTTAGCCTTTTCAGGTTGACTTCTTTCACTTGGGAATATGCATGTTAAGGTTCTTCCATGTATTTTCATGCCTTGGTAGCTCATACCTTTTCAGTGTCAAATAACATTTCATTGTCTGGATATACTACAGTTTATTTATTCATTTGCCTTCTGAAGGACATCTTGGCTGCTTCCAAATTTCCGAAAATAAAAATTAGGCTACTATAAACATCCACGTGGAGGCTTTTGTGTGAACATAAGTTTTCATCTCCACTGGGTAAATATCAAGGAGTGTGATTGCTGGAACAACTAATAGGAACATGATCATTAGTTCTTTAAGAAACCATCAACTATCTTCCAAAGTGACTGCACCATTTTGTATTATCACCAACAGTGAATAACAGCTCCTCTGGTTCTATATTTTCACCAGCATTTGGTGGTGTCAGTGTTCTGGATTTTGGCTATTCTAATGGGTGTGCTGTGGCATCTTGTGGCTTTAATTTGAATTTTTTCTGATAATATATGATATGAAACATCTTTTCATATTCTTATTTGCTATCTATATATCTCCTTTGGCGAGGCATCTGTTAAGGTCTTCACACATTTTTAATTGGGTTATTTGTTTCTTTTTATTGAATGTTAAGAGTTCTTGATATACTTTAGAAATAGACCTTTATCAGATGTCTCTTTTGCAAATATTTTCTTCCAGTCTGTAGTTTATCTTTCCATTCTCTTGATATTATCTTCTGAAGAGCAGAAGTTTTTTACTTTGATGAATTCCAGCTCAGTAATTATTTCTATCACAGACTGTGATTTTGGTGTTGTATCTAAAACGTCATCGTCATATCCCAGGTCATCCAGATTTCCTTCTATGTTATCGTTTAGGACTTTTATAGTTTTGCAATTTACATTTAGGTGTATGATCCATTTGGAGTTAACTTCTGTGAAGGGTATAAGGTATGTGTCTATTTTCAATTTGTTTTTCTTTTTGCATGTGGATGTCCAGTTGTTCTAGAACCATTTGATCAAAAGGCTATCTTTACTTCCTTGCATTGCATTTGCTCCTTTGATAAAGATCAATTGACTATATTTATGTGGGTCATTTCTGGATCCTCTTCTGTTCCATTGATCTAATTGCCTCTTCTTTCACCAATACTATACTGTTTTGATTACTGTAGGTTTATTGTAAGTCTTGAAGTTGGATAGTGTCAGTCTTCTAACTTCAATACTATTTGGCTATTCTGGGTATTTTCCTTCTCCATATAAAATTTGGAGTCAGTCTGTATATATTCACAAAATAACCTGCAGGCATTTTGATTGGGATTGCTTTGAATCTACAGATTAGGTTGGGGAGAACTGCCATCTTGGCAATATCGATTATTCATATCCACGAACACAGAATATCTTTACTTTTATTTAGCTTTTTTATTATTTTGTTCATTAGAGTTCTGTAGTCTTCCTCATGCAGATCTTATATGTATTTTGTTAGATTTATATCTAAGTATTTCATTTTGAGAGGCAGTAGTATAAATGCTACTGTCTCTTTAATTTTAAAGTCTATTTGTTCACTACTGGTATGTAGGCAAGGAAGTGACATGTATATTAACCTTGTATTTTGCAACCTTGTTATAATTGCTTATCATTCCAGGAGTGTTTTTGTTGATTCTTTTGGATTTTCTACATAGGCAATCATGTCATATGAGAATAAAGACAGCTTCATTTCTTTCTCCTCCATATGTATACCTTTAATTTCCTTTTCTTATCATATTGCTTTAGCTACAGCTTCCAGTACAATGTTGAAAAGGAGTGGTGAGAAGGGGACATCCTTGCCTTGTACTTGATCTTAGTGGGAATGCTTCAAGTTTCTCACCATTAAGCATGATGTTAGCTGTATGTTTTTTGTAGATATTCTTCATCAAGTTGAGGAAGCTACCCTCTATTCTTAGTTTACTGAGTTATTATAGTTCAGATAGGCTAAATTCTTGATTATTTCCCCTTATTTATTAATTTTCAGAATAAGTACTTGTTAGCATTCTCCAAACATGACAATTTATATTATCATTATAAATTTATAACTTTTAACATTTCTGATGTGTTTCAATTGATAGCAGTTACAATTTTGTCATTACTAGTTTTGTTAATTGTTCAAATTGTACTATCTTTGAACAATGAGAATGTCTTCAAATTGGTTCCTGAGTTCTTCTGACATGACCACAAATGCCTTTGATAGCTTCCCTGTCTTTTACCTGTCCCAGACCTGCAGTCAGATGTTTGTCTAAGGAACCTTGCTGGGAAATGGTATTAATCCCAGACAAAAGAGGTCTCTATTGCTACTGGGTTGGTTATTGTTCTAGGAAGTTTTGGGCAATAGAGCTCAGGGTCATAAACTGGGTTCCCAAAGAAGCAGATTCCCTGGGAGACAGAGTTAAGAAGCAGAGGTTCTTATGGTTGAAAAAAAAAGGTGGAAGGAAAAGGAAGGAAGCCTCATTAGACAGAGGGAAAAGGCTGAACTGAGATGCAGGCCCAGGAGGAGACCTGGAGCTAGAATCTTTCAACAACTGGGTTGGGCCAAGTGGGCCAGGCCTTTATACCCCCCCCTCCTTCAAAGATTAGTTACTACTTATCATTGCCCATGGGATCATGACGTTGGACAAGGTGTTTCTCTGTGTCACGGTAATCCCAGAAAGGACTGACAGCTGAAGACATCCAACAGAATTCCCAGAAGCTGGGCATCATGTCTTCAGTGAAGGTGGATTTGTGTAAAATATCAATGTGCCCTCCAGACTCAGAAATTTTTTTAAAGAGGAAAGATATACCATGGATTCATAATGAAACTGCCAATTCAAATTTAATCTGTTTTATTTAAACTTCTTTGAGTGTTTGTATCTCTTTTCTTTTACGTCGGAAATCTTGGTATCTAATAATATTGGTAATTACTTTTATGCTACAATACAATTTAAATATAGGATTATATATTACATCTGACAATACAATTAATTAAAATTGACTTCTCTGTAGATTTTATTTATTTATTTTGTCTTAAGTGCATATATGCCACATCTCACTAAGGACATACAGTCAAATACTGCATGTTTCAAATCACTTGAAATAGGTCCTCTCTGTGTGGTTTTGCCACTGATTCCATCCCCACTTAGGTAAGTTTGTGAATTCAGAAGCCGAGTTTGGTGGGATTGCCCCCCTTTCCATTTTTATTTAATATTGCTTTATACTTTTAAGACATTGATATGGTTCCAGGTTAGATCTGGAAAATAAAATACACTTAGAGAGGTCTACTATCTGCTCTCATTCCCATCATGCTGTTCCCTTTTTAGCAAGTGAGTTTTTGTGTGCATGTAAGTTCTCAAATCCTTGGAGTGTATATCAAGGAGTATGACCGCTGGATTGCATGGTGCCATGTTTCATTTTAACACCAAATCCTGGCATGAAAGAGATGTGCTGTAGGCCTACATTTGAATAAATAAATGCACTTCACTCCATTTGACAGGTAGTCTGTGAGCCACCAAGTTATGCAATTTTTGTTGCTTTCTCACAGTTGTTTCCTGTCACCAATGATGTACTATACCACACAGTTTATCTAATTAAATTATCACAATCCAAAATGTTTTCTTGGCACATCTTTAATATCACTTCAGTGAAATATGTATGTCATAATCACCAGCTGATGCACTTGTATAAATAATATAACCTTAAAGATAGAGTAAATGAATCTATAATGATTATAGTAGTAATAGCTAGTATTGTATTAAGTACTTACTATGGATTAAGTATTCAAAGTTCTTTACACATATTAACTTGTTTAAATCTGACAACTGTGTAAGATGAGAACACTGACGCAAGGTGAAAAACACTTGCTCAAGTGTATGTAACTAGGAAGTAGCAGGGCTGAGATTTATACTCAGGCAGGCTGCCTCCTGAGTCCATCCTTTGAACCACACAGTGTAGTTTATCCTATGTGCGCATGTACAAACATGTACCCACACACGTGTGTGTACACGCACGTGCAAGCACACACATATGTGAACACACATACTCCGTGCACACACGTCCAGTGGACACAAGCATGCACGAAGAATTTGGGTTTAAATACAATGTCACCTTTTAAACAGTGAGAATACCATTTTAGCATGGCAAAGGTGAGTTTGGCCATTTCACTGAAAAGAAAATGACAGATGAGACCCTGCTGATATGTCAAAGCAACATCTATGCATAAAGGCAAAATTAGATAGAAGAAAAAAAGTACCACTGGTTTAATTATTAGAACAAGTGATTTGTTTAGTTTTTGTTGATCACATTTGAAATCTTCAGAAGAAATACAGACATTCACCAAGAATATTTTAGAATACTGCCGTTTTCAGAAAGTTTAACGAGGCATTAAAGATAAAATATGTCCCCTTTCATGTAAAACTTAGACTGAAATTTCTGGTGACAACAGTTTTATGTGGTTATAAAGGATTTCTCCTTTATAGCAACATAAATCTCATGTTTTAAAATTATCCTCATACAGATACATTTTGGGAGGTTTCAATATAAAGGTGAAAGTGGTCCTGATGGAAGAAGTAAAGGGCATAAAAATCTTCCAGGAATATGCTGTAAGCCATGTTGCAATACTTGTATCAAGTTGCACGATCTACGGTTTTACAGTTTAAAGCTTACATTTAATTTAACAGACTTATTTTTGAAAATGTTAAGTCAAAATCAGCATAAGTACATAGATATTCTCCAATGATGCAAATATTTAGAGAATAGGCTTGTCATATTCCAAGGCTAACAGAAAAATACTATGAATGTTTTGAGCCATATTTCCAGGCTTCTGAAATTTATTCTAATTTAATAAATGCAAAGTATATGCAAAGGTCAATTGGTTAAAATATACTAAGAGAAAAAAAATGAATTCAGGTTTAAATAATGGGGACAGATCAGAAATATTAAAATCCCCTTTAACATACACCCCTTTAATATACCTAAGAAATAATTTTTCCTTTTCTACCATCAGACAAGGCTTTCTTTTCTGTTTTGTTTTTAAGGTCTCAATGCAATAATTGGAACTATTCAAAATATCCAAATTTATGTTAAAATACTGTATTAAAAATATTAGAAGAAAATAATTTTATGATTACAACAAGATAAAACAACAAACAAAAATAGTTGAGAAACAGTGGCTCTTGGTTTAGGGGATTTAGAAAAACAAGAAACAATTTAGAGCACATCAATTGATTGTGTTGTCAGGCTACTTTTATACTGGAAGAAAAGGTTGAACCATCAAGTGCTAATGTGAAATGCACCAACTGGGAGAAAAATTAGTAAAAAATAAATTTCAGGTGGAAAATGGCTTAATTATTTAACATCAGAGACTCAGCAACAAATAGTGTAGTAAAATATCTTGACCATGGAAAAGGAATTCTGCTTGTATGAAAAGCCTCTTGTGTAAAAGTGTCCTTATAATAATTCCCCACTCTTAATTCTCCTACTGTTGTAGAGAAAACAGTCAGAAATTTCTTTATATTGATAAACTACATTAAAAGAGCTTATAATTCTATTTGCAAATCAAATTGGCTTACAGCTTTTTATTTCTGGCCACAACATTTTCATAAAAGGATAGCAGCAAAAAAACATTATTCATTATATTAAAAATTAGTGATTAGCACAGCTCTTTGACACTTCCACCAAGAATTCACATATCTCCAAAGAATTTGTGACAAATCTCACTCTCAATAAAGAATTTTAAAGGAAAAAACCGCCTTATAGCACTTGAATTTTGCAACAGAAATTAGCAAAACACCACAAATGATATTTCTGATACCTTGAGGTTTGCCAGTTGTTTAGCGATAGATACATAAACATGAATCAAAATCATTTCACAATGACATAACATGTTTACTGAACTGTGTAATTTATCATGCATTTTCCATGGCTGCCTTTGAAAAAGATAAGGCATGGGTTTGCTTGCCCATAGCACTCAGACACTGTGATTTACTTCCAGACATTTTCATATTTGTTGTACCGCAAGAAGCTGGTTTTAGACCGTGCCAGAAAATATCACTGACAGTTATATAATTAGCAGTCCTTGTTTATTAAGGACACAGCACTTTTAGAGTGAAAAAGACTTGTTTTGTTCGCTCTGGTGTTTTTGAAACTATTGTATTCATATTTTCAAGTTCTTGTTTTTGGAGGCAACAATTCTCTGTTATCTCTTCCCATTTTCCAGCTATGGAAAACAAGCAAGTTACCAGAGAAGCTTCTGGAATCATAAGGATTTTCAAGATGACAGTGCTTAAAATTCACAATGATAGAAATGTTCTGTAAGTGAGGCCATTATTTGAACCCAGGAAATAGCCAGGGAAACTGCTGCTCCAAGAATCACTGGATGTTTGGAAGATACCAATGGGCAAAATGGGCTACTTACTTGCTCTTCCTCCATTGGCCCTCTCAAAGAGTGAGCAAATGAGTGAGTGATTCACTTCTAGACATCATAATGAAGCTGCATCACTGGAAACCCTAACCCCAGCAGCTGAGGATTTAACAGAATTACTTGAGGTCCGTGGACTAGTCTTTACAATGTAAGCAGGGTTTGGTCTAATACTCTAGGCCTCAAAAGATTAAAAAAAAAAACAGAAAAGAAAAAATGTGTTATTCCTTTCTCAGAAACGTTCACTAGTTTCAAAGTAAGGTGGCAAACTCAAAATCCTTCAAGGCTCAGGTGGGTAATTTAATAATAGCTAACATTTAAGTGCTCATAATATGCTTTGTGCTAGGCTACACGCTTCCGTGAGTTTAATCCTACCCCTTGAGACAGGAACTATCCCCATTTGAAATTATGAAACTGCAGCTCTGAGTGTAAGGAACATAATGAAGGTGGTAGACCTAAAGAAGACCTAAAAGACGAAACCATGACTTGGAACTAAGTAGCCTATCTTCTGAGCATGTATGCCTAACCACAATGCACAATGCCTATAGTAGGTAAGAAGACTGTCTAAACTTCTAGAATAAGAAAACAAGTAGTGGTGGGTACTAGAGTGAACTAAAAAGTATAAGAGTTGTTTTGGGGTGCCTGGGTGGCGCAGTCGGTTAAGCGTTCGACTTCAGCCAGGTCACGATCTCGCGGTCCGTGAGTTTGAGCCCCGCGTCGGGCTCTGGGCTGATGGCTTGGAGCCTGGAGCCTGTTTCCGATTCTGTGTCTCCCTCTCTCTCTGACCCTCCCCCGTTCATGCTCTGTCTCTCTCTGTCCCAAAAAAAAAAAAAAAAAAAAAAAAAAGTATAAGAGTTGTTTAAAGACACCAAATCTCAAAATTGTTGCTGTCCAAAGAACACATCTATGGGTCAAAATGGTTTCATGACTTCAATCGCTCTGCGATTGCTGTAACATGGAGTCCAAAGTGGCATTTTGGGATTACCACGCTCTTGTGTCTACCCACTCATCAAACACCATCTTTTATTCTCCACAAGTTCTGCATTTTTGTCAATGTAAGTGTTCACTGCTCAACAACTGTGCCCAGGGTTTCCAGAATCTGTGCCTTCTGCACTTATAATATCCCTACTGTCTAGGAGATCCTTCCTATATGCCTTCAATTTTTCTGAAATCATTCATCTCTTGAAGCCAACTCATCCATGAATCTTTCCTTGGTCTGAGGTATTGAGTCTCTCCGTCTTTAGTTCTTTAATGGCACCTTTTCTGGCCCTCTTCACTTTCCATCTTGAGTGATGCTTGCGTAAATACCCTGTCATCCCACTGGAACAATCTCTTTGAGGAGGGGCCCAGTTTCTTATTTATCTCTACTGCCTCTGTACTCACTTGCTCTCTTTGAAAGGTGCCTGTGCCACCTTTGGGGACTTAAGTCTCCCAATATTTTACTCTTTTATTGATGTATATACTGTATGTCTCTTTTAGCTTCCTGCTCTAAAAAGCCAGATATCATCTTGGATACCTCTTTACCTTACCTATAGTATCTACTGGAGTACATGTTTCACATGGTGAGTAGAGTGAATCAAACAATAAATGAAATTGCACATGGTAGGCATGACTCAGTTTCTCTAAATTATGGATAGTGAAGGGTTAATAAAACACCGAAAAATAATATTAGCTAACATTTGTTGAGTACTCACTAGGTTTCAAGTGCTATGCTAAGCACTTTACATGCATTATTGTGTTATTTTGTTTCATAAGATGAAGAAATTGAAACTCAGAGAGGTCAGATAATATTCTCAGGGCGATACAGTGAGGGAGGGGCAGAGCCAGGATTGAAACTCCCATCTGTCTGATTCTAGTATCTTGGTTTTTAACCACCGCATGATACTGCTAAAAATACAGCCTAAGAAGACAAAGAACTTCTCATTCTTTCAGCTTGGCTATTAATAGTAGGAATGAACTTAAGATATCAGTAATAAAAAATTATATGCATATACCTGACTCGTTCCTGACCAGGGTTCAGAACACTTGAGTTCTTGGACCAACTCTGCTACTATGTAGTTGTGTGCTCCTGGGCATGTTTGAAGTCAATTTCCCCGCGTGACAAATGAACACGTTAGGTTATATGATTTTTAGGGTCCCTTTAACATTCTTCGGCTATGATTTATGGACAATTTCCAGAATGTGTGATGTACCAATATCTAATACTTAGTCTAAGTACAGTGAAATTTGAAATTTCCAATCATTAGTAATTTTTTTCTTGTTCAGTTACTTTAAATGACACATCTAATTTTTAAAACACATTATTACACCATATGATGAATACATCACATAAGACTAAATGGCCACCATTGCATGCCAAAAAAGCAATTAGAAAATTGAATCAAGGAATTAAGGATTAATGTGGGTATGTTATACCTGTCAGCAGCAATAAGTGTTTTGACAAGGACAGAATAAAGTCTGACAGTATGCACAAATACTGATCTGATATATGAGTGAAATATTAAAAATGCAAACAACTGCACATTAATCACTCGAACATTTCCCTACTAAACCACTTTTAATGCTGTTCTTATCAGAATCCATCTATAAATAAAAATGAGTCTTTTCAACAGCGTGCACAACTTGGTATTTGCAGTTTAATGAGTGTTTATATTGATATGAAATTTAGTTTTTAGTCACTTTAGTAAAATAGAATTAATTTACTGAGCATAGAATTAAGTCAGCCTGGCAGCCTGGCTCACAGCTAATCAAGTGCGCTGATTCCATAGGATCAACAAATACCAAGACTCTAGTTTTGGAGCACAGATTCTCTGATTCCATTGTTTACACTTGGGGAAAATGAAAGTGAAAATCATATTCTTTATTTACTATTTGCTTTGCATGAAATGATAAGGGGAAAAACACATTAGCTTGCTTTACTCACTAAGAGAAGAATTCATATTAATAAAAGAAATTAAGTTGATGGACACTGTCAAAACCAGGGTTAAACTGCATTAGAAGCAATTTCAAAGAGAATAAAGTATTACATGTGGGAATAGGGAAAGGAATAAAACATAATATTCACAGAATCAGTATGCTGCTCTTGAGATTCCAAAGGATTCCAATTGTAAGCTTAATTTTCATACTGTATCCAATACATTTTTTCTTTGTTGAAATGCCTCTGTATTCAATCTCTGCTCAAAATCTCTTACTACACACACACACACACACACACACACACACACACACACACACGTTTATATCCATAGTATAATACCTGGTTTAACTGAGTTTTGCTGTTATTTTAATCGTGTGGCACTGACTTGGTGGTGATAGCAGTGGTTTTACTATTTATTTTTAAATAGGTAGTTAGGTCCCAGAAAACGAAAATATTCTCTCATTTGGAGATCTTATATAATCATGCTTTGCCCTGAGTTAGTCAAGAAATACGAAGGTTAATAGGAAGTGACTTTAAACATACTATCTTTAAAAAGTTGATTCCTGATAGTATTTTTTAAAAGTTGAAATAGATTATTTATTAAATAACTGCCACAATTGGAGTTTAACAACCTGTACTTTTCTCCAGTGCAAAAAGCAACCTACCCACAACACTTCATATATTAATTTCAAATTGGGACCATTCCTTCAGACCTCAAAAGGTACTAAGTGTGAGAGACAAATGTGCCTGCCAAATCAAGTGACTTCCCATCTAGCTTAAGCCCAGCCTTTGTGCCCTGGTTCAGGCCATTCCATCCACCTAGACTGCTCCATCTACCATTTCTGCAAGATCTGACTCAAAACTCATCTGCAGGAAGCCATCCCAGGTCATCCCAAGCCACATCAAGACCTCCTCACTCTACACTATCTCAATAATGACGAGTTAGCTATTTTTCCTATCATAACCATTGAAGGGAAGTATAATGTAGTGGTTAAGAGAACAACCTTAAGCGATCACTGCCTGGCTCAACGTCCTGCTCTCTCATCCATTCAAGTGTGACCTTGATCAACTGACAGCCTCTCTCTGTGCCTCAAGTTTCTCATCTGGAAAATGGAGTTAACTATACCTTCGTAGTGTTGTTATAAAGATTTAAAAAGACAATAGAGCAGAGATAATATGTTTTCCACCTCTATTAATGGTTTGAAATAGATTTATTAAGAAATTCAGTCTCTAGAAGAGAATTTTATTGGTGGCTTATTGGGGGTGGGGGGAGATCTGATCTCAATGACAAACTTCCCACACATGTCACATCAACACTGCTACTGAAAATCTGCCTATTTTTCCCATTTGTGTTCCCTGTTTTTTTTTTTTTTTCAAGGTGTCTGATCCGTGAGCATTCTGTGCTTCACAGAGTAGACCTACCCTGGCACCTAAGACTGTGCTGTTCAATAAGTATTTCATGGATGGGGCACCTGGGTGGCTCAGTTGGGTAGGTGTCCAACTTTGGCTCAGGTCATGATCTCGCAGTTCAGGAGTTGGAGGCCTACATTGGGCTCTACGCTGATAGCTCAGAGCCTGGAGCCTGCTTTGGATTCTGCGTCTCCCTCTCTCTTTGTCCCTCCCCCACTCACGCTCTCTCTCTCTCTCTCTCTCTCTCAAAAATAAACCAAAAAAAAAATTAAATAAATATTTCATGGATAAGTGGGTCTTTGTTTTTTCTTTCCAAATTGTGTACAAGGTAAATCTCTAAATTTAGTGGCAAAGGTTACAAATAGAAGGTCAATCTATAGCAGATAGATATAAACCAGCAGGAAAGTTGGATAATCAAGATCTTAGTATTACCTACAGGCTGGCCCATTCCCAAACACATTACATCATTAATGGAAAATGTGACCTTAGCCATGCAACTAAGGATCAATTCAATATACAATGTAAACGTGTTAGGCCCCCTACTGGCAAGTGGGGGGAGAGTGCTACAAAGCCCCGGTACCTGCCCTGATGGGGCTTCCTTCAGAGCCATCAAGCTGTCTGCAACTATGACTAAGAGCTAAACCTGCTCACAGAGGTATTCACAAACCCCTGGGGGTGCGAGAGGAGGGAGGGGAGAAGCTACGTGTAGTTCTCCTGGAGAAGGATTTCATCTGATGGAGGATGACTAAGGAGTGCATTAGGAGAATGAGGAAGGATGGAACTTTCTGGCAGAAGGAAAAACACGAACGCAGAGGTGTAAAGGCACATAGCTCATTTGAGAAATTGCTAGTTTACTCTGAATACAGCCTAGGAAATATTAGGTACGCGGAGATGAGAAGACACCAGATAGGAACACTGGGGCCCTCCATGAAACAGGTCCCTCATCAACCCCTTGGCACACTTCCTGGCGGGGAGGACTGAGATCATCACCACTTGCCACGAAAGGCATGCTTGGATGCTCAGATGGAACCTGACATGTGCAGCATGTAGTGGGTCTCCGTGCAACCTTCATTAACATATGGTGCAAATCAACCCAAATGGATACTGGCGAACGTTTCTCCATCAGGAACTCACAGTGCTATTTTCTTAAACTATTGGTCAAGTCTGTTTTACTGAGTGAACATTAAATTAAAACATTTATTCCTGAAACTTCAATCATAAAACTAAATCAAGAAGCACTGTGAAAGCTAACTGTCAGCAGAAAGAATAAAAGTGCAGACATAGCAATATTCTTAATGAGGAATCAAATGTTAATAGATCCAGCATAATAAATGACTTTCTACTATGATTATTAAACCAATCACAGCCTATTATAAGTACAAAAGCATGGACAAAATTCTGAATGAAAGAGCTTATTTGACTAGTTACAAAAACATGTATGTAATTACAATACAGTAAAACCTACCTGGATTTCTTAGACAATGAGTCATTCTAGCTGACAGAGTTTTCCCAGAAAGCTGAACATTAACCCTATAAGGACCAAGAGTTTACTATTTTAGGGTATTTTTTTTGTAAGTGTGAAATTGCTTAAAATAAATATCCATTTCTCTGCTTTTCAACCAGACTAGAATAGACTAAACACAATTTAACATGGTCTTGATGTTCCATGATCACATTTGGAAAGCAGTTTTCACAATATGCTGAAGATATATGGAGTTGCAAATGTATGGATGAATATGTACATCATAGCTACAGCACTAGGGATTTCTTTTCCTCTTCTTTCTTCTCTTTTTTCCTAAAAACTTGCCAACACTAGCTTCCTTTTTGCTTATTTGCCTCTACAGAAGAAAATGACTCATTGTCGAAGAAATCCAGGTAGGTTTTACGGTATTGTAATTACATACATGCTTTCATAACAAGTCAATAAGCTCTTTCATTCAGAATTTTGTCCATGATTTTGTTACTTATAATAGGCTGTGACTGGTTTAATAATCATAGTAGAGAGTCATTTATTATGCTGGATCTACCCATCTGCCAGCAAGTAACACAACCATTTTTCTGTAAAACTCATGCATGAGGCAAACATTGAAGTGAACTTCTTCTCCATGAGTTTTCTCATCCTCACCAATATCTTTTACCCCGTTGCTATCCGTGTGCCATGACCAATCGGGCATTACTCAAAGCACTGACGAATTTCTACATCACCAATCCCACGGACCTCTTGACAGTTTGTAACAATCCTCCTCTGTCCCTTTTAAGTTTGTGGTCAGAGTAGCCTTTCTAATTTCATTAATTTTGAAAATAATGTTCAGGAGTAATCTTACTATAAAGTCTAGACCTATTCATTAGGCCCAGATGACTTAACCTCATGTAAAGTACACTTGGGTTCAAATCTTATGGGATCTTAGGCAAACGATTTACCTTTCCTATGCCTCAGGTTCTTTATACGGAGAATAGAGTTTATAACACTAATTCTGCAAGGTTACTCTGAGGATTATAAAGGACAATATATGAATAAGGCATTTAGCATAGTACCTAGAAAAAAACAGGCGTTTAAATTTTTATCTTAGGTCAAATGATTTGCAAACACAAGTTCTTTTTAAGTCAAATCCAACATAATATCAGCGATGTTATCTGTTCCACCTTAATACCTCCCTTCCCCTCGGTTTTAATGATTCATGGCAGTGTAGTAAGGGAGGTTAATGTGTCCAGATCTTTTCTTATCTTTCCCTGCTGGGCACTTTCATTCGCTCAGACTTAGTTCCAAAGTATGGAACCAGTGCCTGTACATTAAAGTTGGAATGAAGCTCCAAGTTTGCAGGGAAGATGGTAATTGATCAGCCCAAGTGGTAGAAAATTCAGGGGGGGGAAGCTATTAAAAAGATAAATATTACAGTGAAACCTTTTGGCTTATACAGCAAAGAAAAAACTACCTTACAGACAGATAAGTTCCTACATGTGCTTGTATTGTCTTTCTGTGGCCTGGGAAGCTTCTTTGTCCCCCAGCTCTCTCACCATTATTTGATAGATTAAAATTCCCTTAATTTTATAATCAAAAGGGCTCAGAGGGGGAAAAATGAAAGTGGAAAGTACTCAGAGGATGCTTTTGGCAGAACCATGGAATACTCAGTCATCCTGGTCATTCTCAGGGTCTCTGGAAACCATGGGACAGGCTGGCTGTCCCGCCTGTGACCTGAGATATGTAGACTCCTTATATGACCAAACTAGATATATTTGTATCACATTCCTTTTGGCCTCTCCTGTAAATGATCTGCTTGTGTGAACTCCACTACTTCATCAGAGCTTGCTTTAGAAAACGAAGTGTGTAGAAGTGAATCAAATATCTCTCCAATCTTTTTTTTCCCCAAAGCTCCTTTTTCAGTATGACTAAAAATTAATGGTCAGAGTCTGTGTAATGATCCTTCCTCTGGTTTTACTCATGCTGCTCCCTCTTGGTCCTACTAATTATCTGATTGATTAAACTTTTGAGGAGCCTTCTGTCACTGGGCGTAGCCCACTGCACACATCTGGCTCACTACGTTTTCTTTATAAAGGACAGCAGGTTAATTAAAAGATTCATAGGACAAATAAAAGTGCCAAGAGGGAAGGAAACCCAGTTTATTTCCTCACATGCCCTCTGTAGCAGGTGGAATGGTATTCCTCAAATGTTGACGCCCACCTAGAACCTCAGCATGTGACCATATCTGAGAATAGGGCCTTTGCAGATGTAATTAGTTAAGGGGAAGTCATACGGGATTAGGGTGGGCACAATGTCCTTACAGAAAGAGAAGAGACTATACAGAGGTGAAAACTCCACGTGGAGACCAGAAGCAGAGATTGGAGTGATACAGCTACAAGCCAGGAGATGCCAAGGTTGGTCGGTAGCCACCGGAAGCAAGAAAGAGTCTTGGAACAGCTTCTCCTTCTCACGGCCTCTTGAAGCAACCAACCCCTGCCCAAACCTTCACTTCAGACTTCTGGCCTCCAGACCGTGAGAGGATAAATGTCTGTCATTTTAAGCCACCAAGTTTGTGGTACTTTGTTATGGCGGCAGTAGGGAACCAACAGTCTCCCTGGTCACAATCTGACCTCTAACAGACGGTATGCCATCTTTTTCTGTTTTAGAAATGATCATGAAGTACAATACTGAAATTGTGACTAATACCAATCCCTCAGGGCACTTCTCCTATTTTGAGGTCATTCATGCTACTTTCGCTTGACAAATAAGCCACATATCACATAGCATGGCAAGCGTCATTGGGAAAATTCACTTAGTTATGGTAGTTTGTGATCATCATAAAATTGATGACATTCATAAAACTGGAAATACTCATAATATAACTGCTCCTTAGACTGTAGACATAGTGTATGTTGTATGTCAGGTTTCCTAGGAAACATATTCTGAGACCCTGAGATTTGTGTGCAGGAAGTATATTTGGAAGAACCTTTAGGAACATCCGTGTGGGGTGATGGAAGTAGAGATGTGCAGAGGGAGATGTTAATCTGTGCTGAGTGGGGTGGTCCTTTAGAGTTGTATCAGATTGAGGCAAGAGGCCAAGTCCTCAAACACCACTATGGATACAGGCTGTCCCCAGGAATGCGGCATAATGCTGGGTGAGGCAGCTCCTTTCTGCAGAGGGCCATTTCTGGAGAGGGACCCTCAGCTGTGAGCTGAGAGAGTAATGGGCTATGTCCTGAAGGGAGGGTCGGGGCAGTACATCTCAGCCTTGACATAGTATTCATTGTTCTAATAAAAAATGTCCTTGTTACCCAAGAAAGTGACTTTGGCCACATCCGCATATAATATGTTATGGTATAGGTAAGGTTATTAGATGTGCACACTTTTGTTTTTCATGGGGTTTTGCAAGCTGCTGTATTACTGTCATCACTAATCTTTCCATAAGAATTCTTGCTCTTCAGGCCCATGGCTTTCCTCTCTAATTTTTCCTATCTTGCCTAGCAACTCTGATGGTTATTTTTCCCTTCAGAAAAGGGCAAAAATTATTATCTCAGTGCTAACTCCATGGCTAGGTCAATAATCTAAAGAACTGAGTAAGCATTGCTCACCCTTCACACTTAGTTTTCAAATGACTCAATGTATCTTATTTTTTGTTAAGTCATGAAGCTTCCAGAGAAAGAGGTCATCCTTATTTTGCATGCAGGCACAGTGGAAGATGAGAAATTAATTAATATTACTGAGGTTTTATAAGGTGTCAAAACGAATGGCAGAGAAAATACCAATTTCTTCTGTTGGCCTGCTAAGTCACATGCTCTTTCAGTAAACTGCAAATTTATATGGCTTTTCTCTAATAATAATAATAACAATAAGGAGGAGGAGGAGGAGGAGGAGGAGGAGGAGGAGGAAGAGGAGGAGAATGACAACTATTATTCCTTGAGCCCTAATTATTTATTGAGACTCTCTTGGGCAGAGGGAGTAGGTGAACTAAAAAGCAGTTACTGGAGATTGTGCTAAATATATGCTCCAAATATTAGCAACGTTACAGATTTTTTGAACCCAGAAAATGATTAAGTCATATTTGGTTGTAAAATCTATTGCTACAAATAAACTAAACCCTTTGGGAGGAATATTTCCATCAATACTTCTATATAAAGGTTGCCTCTATCACAGTAAGTCAAGAAGATACATACCAGGGTAGAATTCCTAAGCTTGAGGATGGATGCCTGATAGAAGGAACTAGGGTGAGCTATGAGGTAACAAAACTGTAGTACTACAGTGCAGATATCCAATTAGAGAGAAAATTAAGATGATGCTTCCTAATACATATTCCAAACCTAACACCAACTACAGGACTGCTGGCAGTCTCATTCTGTTCAGAGCTAGTAGAAATTGATGATATTACATAAGTAGTTGACAGCTTCATTTCTTAGGGTAAAAAAATAAAGAAGCAGATACTCTGCTCTGGTTCTGACTAGTATAGAACTGAATAGTAATGCAACAAGAAATTTCAAGAGCATAACCATGCTCTGTTAGAATTTAAAATACTATACAAAATAATTCATTCATCCTAAGATCCTTTCTCTTAAAGTTCATTTATTTGTTTTGATAGAGACAGACAGAGAGAGACAGAGACAGAGTGAGAGTAAGTGAGTTCTGGAGCAGGGGAGGGGAAGAGAGAGGGGGAGAGAGAGAATCCCAAGCAGGCTCCACATTGTCAGCGCAGAGCCTGACACAGGGCTTGATCTCATGAACTGCGACATCATGACCTGTGCCGAAACCAAGAGTCAGATGCTTAACCAACTGAGCCAGCCAGAAGTCCCCATCTTACAGATACTTTTTAAGCACATACTTTGAATAGGACTGTTTAAGGCCCTAGGCATACAGCAGTGAAGAAGACAGATAGGATTTTTCCCTTCATGGAGTAAATGGATGATTAAAAAACAAATAAATAGGGGTGTCTGTAGATCATAGAGCCTGCTTAAGATTCTCTGTCTCTCCCTCTCCCCTGCTCTCTCTCTCTCTCTCTCCCTCTCTCTGTCTCTCTCTCTCTCTGTCTAAGGAAGGCCTCTTAGAGGAGGTGAAATGTAAGTGTGACCTGAATGAAGTTAGGGGTGAAGCTATGTGAAGAGCTAAAAGCCAAGGAGAAGTAGCATTAAAGGCAAAGGTCCCAGGGCAGAGGGGGAATGGTGCATTCAGGCACCAGCAAGAAGACCAGCAAACAGACATGGGCAATGAAGGATTTGTCAAAGGATTGTGGTCAAAATGTTAAAACACAGATTTTTGTGGTGGGTTTCCTCCACCCTCTTTTTGCTGCTCGGGTGCAGGACCAGAGTAGACAGAGAACTGGGCGAATTGTCCTTAACCAAGGCTAGAGGAAGGATGAGAGGGTGAGAGGAGATAGGAGCAAGGGAGAGGAGGCAAGGCTGCTCAGTGGATACGAGGAAATATAAGGTAGGGGAAGGAGAAAATTACAATGATGAGGGAGGGTTCACAACTAAAAACGAAGTAAGGTTTATGGACTGGAGGTCCCAGTGGAGATCAAAGACTCTTCAAAATAGAGGTTATAGTAGAGTAAGAGAGCTGGAACTACAGAGGGTAGGGGTCAGAGAACAGGACATAGGAAATCAAGTGTTTGTAGAGAAGCACATGCCCTGCTCTCAGGCCGGGTGGCATCAGGGCCATGAAAACACCAGCTGAGAGAACTGCAGGGGAAGTAGGTTCCTCAGGAAACAGCCAGGTTTCCAATAGAGCAAGAATGGAATTATTCCAATTGGTTGAAATATTCCAATTGGTTGAAAAGGCTGAAACTATTGGGGCTTACCTAATGACTCTGTGAGCTCCTGTACACAAAGTGGAGGACTTTGAGGGGCAAGGGAGAAGTGCACAATTAGGTCATAAAACGATAGGCACGGAGTGTTACAGACTCAGAGAAGTATACTCAGGAAAGTGAGTTTCTAAAAGTTCAGGAAAAATATCAGTGTACTCCCAGCACTGAAGATTCTAAAATAATATGGCTCAGGGGACAGGATGGTTTAAGATAAGTAATCTGAAATAATAAAAAAAGGATAAAGAAGAAATTTTGTGTAGTTTCTAACGGATGGCAATAAGCCAGTGTCAGACTCAACATGGCATCCAATGTTATCCAATGTCGTCCAGCGTAAGACTCAACAGGCCAATGGGGGAGAAAGTTCTTTGAGTAAGGCATGGAAGGACGGGATAGACAGCGGTCTCCTGAGATCCACTGATTTAACTCCAGATAGAAAAAAAGGTCACTTACAGGCATATCCATTATGGTGTGTAAGGGAAGTACTCCCACAGTTGGGGAGGGCACAGACACGAAAGATTGTTTTTGTTTGTTTGTTTGTTTGTTTGTTTGTTTGTTTGTTTTTAGAGAGAGAGAGAGAGCAGGGGCAAGGGAGAGGAGAGAGAGAGAATCTTACACGGGCTCCACACTCAGCACAAAGCCAGATGTGGGGTTCAGTCCCACAATACTGGAATCATGACCTGGGCTGATATCCAGAGTCGGACATGCAACCAACGGAGCCACCCAGGAGCCCCAAGATCATTTTCTAGGAAATATTTGCTTCCTTGCATTTCTTCACCAAGAATCATCCAGATAATAAATAGAAGTGGTAAAGGGTAGGTCACTGCAGCTAATGAGACAGAGTTTTCCCACTACAGCTTTAAATGACAACACATTATAGATAAGAATTCAGAGCAATTGGAACAGAGGAGTAAATGTTAGTAGGCACAGCCTCTGATTCAATGCTACCTAGATTCAATTCTTAACTCTACCCCTTAGTGTATAAACTTGGGTGCATTTCTTAACTCTCTGCTTAGTTTCCTCATCTGTAAAATGGCAATAATTATTGCCTATTTAACCTACTTCATCAGGTTAACATAAGCTGATACTTTTTTTTAACGGTTTTATTTATTTATCTTGAAAACAGGTGAGGAGCAGAGAGAGGGAGAGAGAGAATCCCAAGCAGGCCCCAAGCAGGGGACAGAGTCCGAAATGGGGCTCAATCTCATGAACTGTGAGATCACGACCTGAGTTGAAATCAAGAGTCTTATGCTTAACTGACTGAGCCACCCAGGTGCCCCAAAAAGCTGATACTTTTAAAGCATTTAGGACACTACTTGCCACAGGGCAAGTGTTCAGTAAATGCTAGTATCATTTTTTTGTTTTGTTACTTTTCAGTGGTCTAACTTAACCATACATTTTTACTATAAAAATAACTAATTCTTATAATTCAGCCTAAATTACCCAATTTATTTTATTTTATTTTATTTTTTTGAAGTTCATGTATTTATTTTTGAGAGAGAGAGAGAGAGCGAGCAGGGAAGGGGCAGAGAGAGAGGGAAAGAGAGAGAATCCCAAGCAGGCTTTGTACTATTACCATGGAGCCCAACATAGGGCTCGAACTCATGAACTGTGTGATCATGACCTGAGCCAAAACTAACAGTTGGACGCCCAACCAACTGAGCTACCCAAGTGCTCCGAAATCTTCTAATTTATGGTGGAACATTCCAGTGTTATAAGTGGCTCTGTTGTGACACAGACTTTGAGGACCTTCCTGCAGGTACGCTGTACTATGAAAAGCCAAACTGAGTTTGAATTCTTACAGACCATGTGACTTTAGGCCCAAGTGTCTTCAGCTGTAAAAAGGGAGTAATAATAGTGCCAATAACTCACAGGGTTTTTGCACTGAGTAAACGAGATAGCTTATCTTTAAGTACTCGGTATATTGTGTGGCATTAACGTAAGCATTCAATAAATGGAAGCTATATTATTATTGAGCCCTTTTTTTTCTTCTTAATTAGAGGTACCTTTAACTTTCCTGCTTACTATATTCAAATACCATAAATACCTAGTTTGCTATTTCTATTCCCTTTTTTTTTCTCCTTTCCTACATGCCCTGAATTTTTTTTAACGCACTAAAATAAAATACTGCATCATGAAAATACCTGTGATGGTCATTTTCGATTTAGAATGGTAATTTCTTTCTCAACCATAGATCTTTGTCTGTTGGGACTATAATTCATGTTGCTGTCAGAGCTGGGGCAGGGGCAGCCAGGGGTCAGTCAGAGACAAAATTCAGATGGCATGCATTTGAAGAAGCAAGGACAGCATAAGTAAAGAGTTAGAGGATGGATAGTTGGCTAGGGGTTTGGAAGTGATATACATGATGATGGCAGCCATTTTTGAGTGCTCACAGCTTCTCTTGCCCATGCAATGTAAGTGGAAGTGTTGGGACTTGAACCCAGGTCTGTCATGATTCTGTTGCCTGGCTCTTTCCCCCTTCTCCATCTCATCTAGAAGTTTAAAGTCCAAGGCTGAGATCCCAGAGATTCTATGACATTTGAAGAAATGGGACAAGAATAAAAAGAATGTCAAGTTATGAAGAATGTAGAAAGAACCTTCAACTTCTATCCCTCCGTCGGCACTGTCCTCTGGTTCCTGGTGACAGGAGCCAATCTTCCCAACTGTGTTGGTGGAGGCAAGAAGCCACTGGCAGCCCCTCACCAAGATGAGGCTCATCCGGCAGAAGCCATCAGCACCAACTAATTGTGAGAAAATCCTATATGCTTCTCTATTTTACAATGGCTCACAGACAGCTCTCTGAGTACAGTTTTATTTTCAAAAGGACCATGCCCCCTTTCCACAGAACGTAAACACTTTTAAAAACAGAAATATAAACTAATTTCTCCAATTCTAGCAAACACAGCCCTCACATTTTCCATGACGTTAGCCTTTTCTCCCTTTATTTGACTCATAAAAGGGAAGTTAGGACCTATTAATCTCTGTAAATAGCTCTATATTTTCTGAGATCACCTCAGAAAAAGACTATTTGAATAAGATGAAATTACCGTTTGTCAGAGAATTTAATCATATTATTTTCTTGGTGTTCCTTGTGAAGTTGCTTAATGCTTTTGGTTAATAGCAGGTGGTTATAGTGATTTCAAAGTGTCTCTTTCCATAACAATCTCTACTCACCCCTTTTTAAGCATCTAATAGTTGACGAAACTCTTTAAAATCTCACTTGACTCTTATAGCTACTCTGTGGGGTGGCTAGAGGAGAATTTACTATCCAAAGGGGCTTTGAGAGATGAGACACATTATGTGGGAGGGTGCAAGCAGTGGACGTATAAGTAACGTCTCCTGGACTCTTCCTAGTACAGATTCACACCTTCCAAACTAATCTGCTTTCCACACCCTGCTCTACCCCAACCCAACGTCCTTTCTATTGGAGGAATTTTCTTACGATATCATGTGATCTCTGTGATGCGTCGGCCCATCCATTTGTACTCATCTATGAGATACCTGTTCCTATTTACTAAACAATAGTGACAAATAAAATCTGTTGAAAAAACTGTAGATCTCACGTTCTCTCTCCTCTAACAATTCTGTACCCTATTGTAAATATGAAAGATGTAATTTTGAGAGGTCAAAGGGAGACACACATAAAGGAAGGAGGGCAAGGAGCCCTAGGAAGGGAGAGGACCACAAACTGGCATCCTTTGTCGTCCTACTTTCTCTCCAGTTGCAAGCAGTTAGTAATGGCACTTACGGAAGCCTCCTAGGGGCTATCCAACCACAGTAAGAAAAGGGAAACAAACAAGCAAACATCAACAAGGAAGCCAATCCGGGTATGTTTCTTAGCGAAAAAAGGGAAAGGTGAGGGTATTTATTTTAAGAAAATGGCTTTTCTTGATATTTTTCACAAAATATGCATGTGGAAAATCTGTGCGGGGATAAGGGAAGGGAGGGAGCAGCAGACAGATAGAGTATGTGGCCAAGTATGAACTCACAGCCATGGAATAAGAAGGCAAGTACTGAACTGTGTTTTACAGTTTCCCATCTGCATATTTTCATATGAATTAGAGAAAAGTCACTCAGGCAGTGAGGACTGATGGACAGAAATTACCTGACATCTTAAGAGCTGTCAAGAAGCCATTTTAGAAATTGTTTTCCATGAAAATGCCCAGGAAGCTCTGGTGGAGGAAAAGTTCAATTCTGGAAGCTTCTCCAGTGTGTTTCCAAGAGCTTCTGGTTCCATCTGAAACCATCACTGTAAAACAGTCCCACCTCGGTAACTTTTATTTGAAAAGCAATAGATTGCCAGATACTGCAATATTTCCTGGGTCTGCACCTATCTTACTTGGGAGTTTAGGAATTTGTGAGGACAAACCTGATTTGAACTCTCATCATCACAACTCATTCCACTCAAGCAGATGGTCAGACTAAAATTTCTAACGCTTATTGCTGCAAAGTCTTGGTAACAAGACAGTCATTCAATAAATGTTTATTGAGCATAGCCTATGTGCAAGATACTGTAGCCACGCCAGATTTCTTATTACTCAGTGTGCTGTGCCATATAATGAGAAGGTTGGTCTTGCTGAATTCCTAATGAAGAGATGCCTCAGATCTTACATCAACCACTTCCAACAACATAAGGAGCAAACAAGAATTTATTCTGGTTGTAGCTCTTATCTCTACACATTCTTAGGCCGTTTGGCCAGATGGATTTGTTTTTGCTAAAAAACCTTTTGCTTGGTCATCTGTATATCCACGTTTCAGATATGTATTGAGAGGGGACAATCCACTGGGCACGACACATGTCCAGCTAGAGCTGCAGGCCTCTGTCAGAATTAGGGAAGGAGAATTCCTCAGTAACGATGGATTATCTTGTTGCAGGCGTACTCATGAAGTTATAGTAGCTAACATTTACCGCACTTGCTATAAAATAGGGTCAGCCCTTATATTAAGTGTTTTACCCAATGCAGACCAAGATGAATTCCTATCATGTAACTAAAATTATGGAGCATTCATCCATAATGCTGGAAAGTTCAGAAGAAGTGGAGCTGGGGTGGCATCACTGTATGTGGGGAAATGCCTAAGGAACTATTCCCAGGGTAATCTGACAAGAGGCTGAACTATTAAGAGTATGTCTTCTAGGGCCATCTAGTGTTGAGTGTTTTTCTGCTTTAGCTCTTAGTCCCCAAAACCAGGAAGGAAAAGAAAATATCCCCTGGTTCTGCAGGCCTGACGGGAAATGTCTTGGTGCCATAAGATATGGGGTCTTGGGACAGGTATCCTATTTTAGCTTGAAAGAATATGCTAGCTCAGGAAGGTGGGCATAATATACACCAGGGAGCACGGTGCTGCTCTGTTCTCATTGCAAGCAGCTGTACTTTCTAAATTGATTTTTTTTTTTAATTTTTAAAAAGGAAACTCACTGAAATCTCCTGAAGAAGAGACTGCTAATGTGGAAATCAACATAAACTTGATCATATGACATATATAAACCTTCCTAAAACTCCTCTCTATCCACTTGTGTGTGTCTCTTTCTGCTGGTTCCTATTAAATCCCCACCCGGGGTGGCGGGGGGGGGGGGCGGGGGACTGATCTCCTCCTGACCCCTCTGATGCCCTCAACTCAGGTCTACCAAAATTTTTCCTTTCTTTCCCCTAGAGGAGGGAAAACATGTAGGGATAAAGTACCATCTTGCTGTAGGTCTGGTCATTCCTTGCATTTTTTCCCCTCAAATTCTGTGTGGCACATCACTCTCGTGCTCAAAATACTTTATAAATTGTCACCTTTTGCTTCTGGTCCTCACGTGGTATTTACGGACGAAAATTCTACAGATAGGAAGCCTGAAGAAAGGATGATTGTAAAATAATGCCATGTGCAGAAGTCAGGACTCCAGTTTAAATCCAAGGTCTTCTCCCCGAAACATGCGGTCAACATGTATCGATCTTGTGGTTTCTAATTACATTAGGAATTTGGAGAGGGCCAGTAATGTGACATCACATTTTTTAAAACAAGAATTTAGGAACGCCCTTTTAAATTCATTTGAAATCTCTCCGACGTCTCCAATAGAGACTGATAAGTGCACATGAATTTCACTACTTGCACAGACTGGATTGGGGTGGAGCCTAGCCGCCACTTAATGGCCTAATGTCAAGTTCAGATTTGCAGATAACTCCCCCCACAAACGGACTGGTGAAACAGTAATAAAATTTAGGGAGATAAACATGATGACTACCATCTGAGCTTGTCCAAAGAATGCAGGGATGCAAAACATGAAAAAAACCCTGAGAAGTTCGAAAGCAGCCTCCGGCGAAAATAGGTAGACAGCTGCCACCGTGCTCTGCATCAGGGTAGGGGCAAACTCCGGAACTGCAGCTACCCAGCTATTCGAACCTTTCACTGCAATTGAAATGTCCTTTAGAGTAAAATAATTGACAAGCCATGAAGAATCTCCGCTTTATTTCCTTGATTTCCATTTTCCACAGCGCCTTTCCACACAGCCTTAACAGCTGCGCACAGTCTGCTGTCCTGAGCCGCGGGCCAGGCTTAGTGTTTCTTGAAGCATTCATTCCATTCCGCACGCGTTAGGGCCTTTGTTACCATCTCTGCCCTCCACTCCACTGGGGCTGCTGTGGATCTCTGCGGTCCGCTTCTCTCGGGTGCCGAGGGAGAATCGGCTCTGGGGGTACTGCCTTCGGAGGCAGCCCCATGGGAACATTCTTTAGCCATGATTTCATTGTGACCACTGCTTGAGGCTAGTCTGGGTCTCATGTTTGACCACCTGCATGCTCACTGAATCCAGGGTAGTTCCCTCGTGTCAGGGTTTGACAACTGTCTTTGCTCTTATGTCATCTCTTACCTATGCCAACATGTGGCACATGGAAGCCATTCTGTTGACAAGGGAGCTCTCATCCCTTCTCTGATTTAATGTCTATCCTAGGCAGCAGTTTGGTACAGCTGTTAGGATGTTGTGAGAATTCTTTTGCCCATAAGAAAAGTGAAACCCACACCACATTGTGCAATATGTTCATGATGTGGTCATTCCTTTGGATAATCGTCAACAATAACATCAACCAATACCCTGCCTCTGACCTCAGCAGGCTCCGGACTGATGCAACAAAACATAGGAACTACAGTCTCTGAGACCGCTTGAGGCCTGCCAGCATTCTTCACTGAACTGGTATGTGTGTGCTCAAATAACACATTAATTGTAGGCACTAATCAAGCATATTTTAAATTGTGAAATCCCAGAGCACGGGCCAATGTTACGAGTTTTCTATTCCGAGACAGTTCACAGGAGGGTAGCCTCTACGATCGGCAGCCTGAGCTACAACACTTGATTTTCTCCCTCATGGGTTTAGTTGTTTACGCCTTCAATAAATCAATGCCTTGGAGTCATGCTATCAGATTTTAGACTTTGGGCGTCCGTCTAAGGCAGGGATATTGTCTTCTGGAGCTCTGACTTTGGGCATGTTAACATCCTATCACACAGCACAAGAGTGGGACAGACACGATGCCTACTTCTCTACCCAGTTTCACCTATGAATCTGTCAATGGGTATGTTCAGTTTGATAAAGTATAGCTCCATGATGTATGATACCTGAATAGAGGAAGCCAGTGTCCAGCAACTCGAGAGAAATTCGGAAACAAACAGATCTGCAAAAAACGGGATAGTATGTTGGTTGATCTGTTTCTCACGATGCAGTGGGGCTACAATCATGGCTAGCATGATCGTCTATGGTTTCCCCAGGAAACAGCAATCCAAGAAGCTAGTTTTTATTAGATGTGTATATTTCATGTTAGTTCAACCTCAAAAAAGGCTTCAAGATGTTTAAAAATAAACCGAAAGCTAAATCAATAAAAGTTAAAACCTCGTGTTCACAATACTAATTTCTGTGTATAGCCCTTGCTTATTCAGAAAACTTACTTTTTAATGTTTATTTATTTATTCTGAGAGAGAAAGAGAGAAAGAGAGAGAGAGAATCCCAAGCAGGCTCCATGCTGTCAGTGCAAAGCCCAATGCAGGGCTCAATCTCACCAACCGTGAGATCATGACCTGAGCTGAAGTCAAGAGTGAGATGCTTAACTGACTGGGCTTAACCAACAGGCGCCCCAAGCAAACTTACTGAACAGTGTCTGTGGGCTAGACACTGAGCACTGAGCTTGCCAGGTGGAAAGTCTTTCACAGAGCAAATGATGCCTAAGGAAGTGGCCGTGCACAGCATGGCTAACCGTTCAAGGACTAACTGCTAGGGCCAGGGACCTTCCCTGAGAAAGTAACATTTGGCTCGAGGGCTGAGTCTTAATTTATATCAGTGTGTGTGATGCCTGAGAGAGCTAGGTATGAAGCCTGACAGGATTAAAACACAGGAGTCATAAATAAGAAAAAGGTGAGAGAGAAGGTTGGAAAGGCAGAGTGTGGACAGATATCAAAAAGACTTCTATGCCACTTGTAGGCCAAGGATTTAAAACTTTAAATAGGTTTTAGGTCCTTGAAACCATGGTTGGGCAGCGCTGGGGGTGAAAGGTAAGGAAGATTTGGGGCACGGGTATACCAGGTTAAGAATGCCAAACATATAGGGGCGCCTGGGTGGCTCAGTCGGTTGGGCGTCCGACTTCGGCTCAGGTCATGATCTCGTGGTTCGTGAGTTCAAGTGCCGCGTCGGGCTCTGTGCTGACAGCTCAGAGCCTGGAGCCTATTTCGGATTCTGTGTCTCCCTCTCTCTCTGCCCCTCCCCCGCTTGTGCGCTGTCTCTCTCTGTCTCTCAAAAATGAATAAATGTTAAAAAAAAGAATGCCAAATACATAATATAGAAAGTTTACTATAGGCTAGATACATTTCTGAACACATTCCGTGTATAACATATTTAATCTCTATGACCACCAATGAGGTAGATGCTTTTCCCCTTAGAAAATGAGGAAACTGGGGCCCAGAGAAGTGAGACGGGGTGACAAAACTATTACATGGTAGAGCCGGAACAGTGTAACTGCAGAACGCACACTCCTTAGCACAACCCTGCACTGCCTCTCAGAGGAGGCTCTGGAAGATGAGCTCTAGAGACTAAGAATAAACTGCAGAGAGAAAGCACTGAAACCAGAGCTCTTTGCCTCTGACAGACTGCAGTAAGCAGATGTGATATAGTTCAGGCTTATCTGCAATCATTAGGAAAACAAAACAAAACAAAACTTTTAGAAGTCAGTTGTTAACTCAGGAAAATCCAAAGCCTTGACATGTATTGCAGAAACCACTTGGTGATTTTTTTCCAAAAGATGGCTCTATCTGCTTTCTGGATCGTGACGAAGGAAGCGTTATAGGTCTGGGGCGCTCAGGTAATGGGGCTCCCTGTAAGGAACGCTGTGGAAAGATGGAGACACACACAGCTGGAGGAATCAATCAATATATTCTACGGTAACAAAAACTTACTAATCAGTGCTAGAGTGAATCTGATGGGCATGAAGATGACATTTACTTGATGATTCGTGGAATTTCCGTCATTGTTCAATCCATAGTGATTTTCAGAGTGAGGATCAGAGAGAGACTGTATCTTACCCATGCCCAAAAAGGGATTTACATCAACGAAAACCAGAGTGGCCTCTACTGGGCCTTGTCCTGGAGGCCATCCATGCATGTGGATTGGGGCTATAGAATCAGAGTAGAGTTAGGGCATCTTCTGGTTCCATCTCCTTGTAAACAACTTCACCCCCCACCCCGTCCCCCACCCCACCAAGTCCTATCCCTCCACTTTAACCAGAGGCTAGGATTTTGAGAAATGTATTTCCTGGAAAGAGAATCCCGCCTTACAGATGATAGAAGAGGAGAAAGCTGTTTCTGAGATGAGGTGTGTGGTGGCAAGGACCAGCGACTCGAGTGGGAGAACATGACAGAGTCCGCACACCTCAAGCAACTGCATCTGGGCTTGGTATTTTATAAAATAAAATTTGATTTGGCACATAAAGGACATGGGTGTGGCTGCTATTGAGAGAGACAAAGACGGAGACAGAGGGACAAAAACTACATCTCAGAAGTATAAAAGAAAGGGCTTGAACTAGGTAAAATGTTGTAAAAATGGTGACCAGGGATGAGTTCTAGAGAGGTACAGGTGGTATAATGTCCAGACCTAAAGAATTACTTGAATAAATTGTATTAGTGGTGAGGGAAACAGAAGAGTCAAAAAAACCTCTTAATTTACTGAGCACACATTTTGAATGTCTGTATTTATTAAGAACTAGAGATACAGACCTGGGTGGAAAAGTTTTCTGACCTCATAGTGAAAATATTCTAGGTAGGCAGTGATGCTATTAACTACGAAAAAGAGTATAATTGGTGGGGGGGGGGGAGGTCTTAAGAAAAGATATTAAAGCTGATGAGGTGAATTTTCAACGTGTTGAGTTTGAAGTGACACAAAGGCCTGCGGGTGGAGAGGTCAAGCAAGTTGTTGGGCTTGCAGATCAAGGGAACTGACATCACAGGCAAGTAGAAGGTGGTCGAAGTCTAAAAAGCAGGTACGTTTACCTACAGAAAACAGGTAGAGAAAAGGGGGACTAGGAAGGAAGCCTGAGTAACAACACCATTTAACATAAAGGAAGTGCATCCAGCAAAAGATGTGATGGAGAGGTATGAAAAGATCAATAAAACTTGAGACTGAATGAAGTTATGAAATTAAAGAGAAGAGAGTTTTGCTTTCTGTAATTGCTGCTCTCTTTGGATTCTTCACTGGATGATAAACTCTTCCCAATGACTAGCACAGCATCGGGCCCAAGGGTGGTCCTTAAGATCTATTTTTGAATTAATATCTATTAATAGATGAGTAACCGGCAACACAACATGCTTCAGCCATGTCAAGTAAGCCAAGGACTAGGAAGTATCTACTGCGTTTGCCGGTTAGGAGGTTCTTAGCAATGTGAGGAAAGAACAGTCTAAGGAGCCGGAAAGAAAGAAACATAATAAATAACACCAGCTTTTAAAATGTTAGAAAAATAGGAGTGCCTGGGTGGCTTAGTTGGTTAAGCATCCAACTTTGGCTCAGGTCATGATCTCATGGTTCATGGGTTTGAGCCCGGCATCGGGTTCCGAGGTGACAGCTCAGAGCCTGCAACCTGCTTCGGATTCTGTGTCTCCCCCTCTCTCTCTGCCCCTCTCCTGCTCACGCTCTGTCTCTCTCTGTCTCTCAAAAATAAATAAACATTAAAAATTAAAATAAAAAATAAAATGAAATGTTAGAAAGGTAAAAAACAACCATTAGGGAGGGTATAGCAAACATAATTTCCAGGCACTAATACTTTTTTCTTTTTCAAAGCACAGTTTAACTAAAATGGAATTGCATTAATTGGCTGATTGCTGGACTGATAGGAAAATAGAATATAAAATAAAATAATTACAATAAAAGTATTAAAAAACACAGGGTGTTCATCAATATAATGAATGATAAATCATATTTACATCCTAAATAACACAATAAAGCAAAGAAGCTCCAATTGTTGCTTAATCTGAAACTAGTTTAGAAACATAACAACCAAGAGTTGCTTATAATGTGGCTTCATGGACCCAATGGACATTTATTCCATAAAGCTTCAGCATCTCCATGTCTCTGGTTCTTACCCACAGAAACTGAAACTAATGAGGATTGGCTGATTACCACCACCCCCACCCCCACCCCCCCAAAAAAAAGAAAAGAAAGAAAAAAGAATCAAATAAATCCTGGACTTTAGCTTGGTCTTAAGAAGATTTGTTTCTAAACAAGCACTTAAAAGCCCTGGAAAGCAATAAAATGAAAGGCAATTTGCACAGACTAATGGAGCAGCTAAAGGAGGAGGGAGTGGAGAATGGGTACTGTGTAATGGAGGAAAAGTTTTGTTTTGAAATTTTGTTGTAAAATAGTCTCTCCCTGATGATAAAACCTTAGCGAATGACATCTAGACTTTTCTGTTGGAGCCACGATAACTTCAAGTTTGTACAACTGAACGCTAAAACAGGAAACAACGTGACATAAAATATAAGTCATATACTAAAATTTTGTATTTGAGCAAGTAGCCTATGTCACAGGGCTAAATATCTCCCAATCAAAACCAAAATAAAACAATAGCAACAACAACAATAACAACAACAAAAAAACCCACAACACTTTTTATGAGCCATTTAGCTTAGACACTTAACGCTAAGTGCTATTTCAGCTCATGAAACATCTTGACAGTTTTTCTCTTTTCCTTCTTGTTTAAGAGGTGGTTTTATTTTTCTATTTAAACAGAAAAGGTAGAAGAAGAAAACCTAAGATTAATAAGGTCTACCTCAACACGATCACTCTTCGATATTTATCAGTAGGTACACACATGCGGCTAACTCTTTTTTCATATCCTTCTAGCCTAGGTGTACGTGTCTGTCTTTATTAGACTGTAAATAACTTTGAGGTCAAGGGCTGTGTATCACTCACTTTTGCCTGAGCTCTAGCACTATATTTTATACTTAGTGCTTAATAAATACTGGTTAGATAAACAGATGATTATCTTTCAGGTGCCTTCAGATAATTTAGTCTCATGGAATCCACACTAGGAGACTAAATCATGTTTATTATTGCCTCATAAATAATATATATATATATTTATGATAAATGTATATTATATTTATAAATTATATATATATAATTTTATTTTTTTTTCTGAAAACGTATAACATAGTAATAGTCCAGGGTAATTATATTTACTCCTCAATTCGGAGTCAAAGAAAAACCTTATATTTTTGGTTTTTTAAGTTAGACGAGGAGGTGGAACTTAAACAAGTAGACATTGAAATGAAGACCTGAATATTCTACACGGGTAGTAGTATGATACACAGCATCTAAAAGTGGACTATGAGCTCCTCTTTTCCAATCTGACCTGGGATTTGTGTTTAGAGAATCAATTTCCTTGCAAATTATCCAACAATGTAGTAGGTAAAGGAAAAGTTAGTTAAAGGAAAAGAGTTTCTATTTGACGTAACAGGGGAATAAAATTTGGGGAATACCTGCCATAACCCGCATGTAACTCTACACGATTCTATTATAATTGCCAACAAAAGAGTTGAGAGATATACTATACATGGAAGTTGCTCATTTCCCTCCCTCTACTCTTCACATGAGTGTGTATGATGTAGATGAAAGAGAACATACATTACAGCTAGAAATATGTGGATGTGAAACACTTATTCATTTATTATTTTTTTTATTTAAGGTGTGCAATATGATGATTTGATATACAGGGTGGAATGATTACTACCATCAAGGTAATTAAGATAATTTATACACGTAGTGAACTTTTTTTTTCAGTATGTGTGATGAGAGCACCTGAAATAGACTCTCTTAGGAAATTTCATATTCAATACAGTATTATTACCTACAGCCATCGTGCTGTACATTAGACCGCTTAACTTATTCATTCTGCATAACTATGGCTTTTTACACTTTAACCATAATCTTCCCATTTTTTACCACCTCCTCCCCACCCCTGATAACCATCATTCTACAATCTGCTTCCATGCACTTGACTTTTTATTCCAAATAAAAATTCTTACCATGTGTGTCCCAGCATCTGGCATACAGAAGATGCTCACTAAGTATTTGACGAATGACTGGATGAAGAAATGAATGATAGAATAGGTCTGATTCTTACGCCATTGTTTTAATGGATTTCCCACTGTTTATCATCATTCACGCGGGGCAACAGTCAAAAGAACCTAGTGGTACCATGTAGCCAGGGTCCCCTGGTAGAACAAAGTGGCACATTGCGACAAACTACAATTGGCAGATCAGGTTGTGCGACCACAGGTACAAAGAATCTAAGCAATTTGGCAGGTAGAGCTAGATGTGAAGGGATTAAATTTTGTGCTCGATGAATTACAGGGATAACAAGAATGTTTCTCGTTTCGGAAGCACTGTCGCATTGAAGAGGGGTTTCTTTTTGCTTAAAATTGTCTTAGTTAACCCCAAGATTGTAATTCACTGAACCTACTTCTAGAGACTGTTCCCAGAGAACAGAATTAGTCCCATGCTGCATATGGGACAATGCTAAAGGTTCATGGAATCAGCTTGGCTTCCTATTTATTCTGCTCTTACCCAGCATCTGAGATTGAAATATGATTTTTTGAAAGAATTATAAGGCAGGAGGAAATCACTGAGAGATAAAATGTACATCTATTCAGAATGCTACCACTTTCTCATTTTCCAGCCTTTCTGAAATAAATGTGAGTCTAGAGGCTTCTCCCACTATGTTCACTTATTCTTGGCACACATATGTATACACACATTTTTACTTTGCTAAATCCTTCCGGATAGGGGGACAAAGAGAAAAAAATTAGGCTAAAGAAAAAAATCTCTGTTCTGAAATCACCCTCCACTTAAACATATTGACCTAAAGATAGTAGGCTGTTTTGCAACTAAATTACTAAGTCTTTTGGATATTTATCAAGGTTCACATAATCTATAATTTAAGAAAAGCACTAAAGAAAACACAATTAAAAAATCATGAATTCAGAGTACTCTATTAGATGTAGAGACATATCATATATACATATATATACATCTCACATACATACCAGTGAGTGTCTGCATCTGTGGTGAGGTAATTCAATAGCAACTTTATTTTTAGACACTTAAAATGAAAATGCACAAACAGTAATTTCATTACTTTCAAGTAATAAAACTGCACTTCTCTACAATTCAGGATTCTCACAATTTAGGAGGAGGTACTCATCGCCCAGTCTCAGCTCATGAGTCTTTATTACATTCAATTTGATGTGAGATTAAGATAAGCCTGAAAGTATAGAAATGGATCACGGATTGCATACTACCAAGGGACTGATATTTTGGCATTTGTGGGTTTGTTTAATGGCTACTGCCTATTAATATCAGAATTATGTACGCAGATAATTTTGGAAATGTGTTCCTCCCATGTTTTTTTCTAACCTGATCATGTAAGTGAATTGTAATTAATATGTGTACCATGGTTTGCATTTGGAAATTTTTTTTCCCCACACGATTATGGGATCTAAATAGCACAATAATTTTTAATAGATTAAGAAATTTAGGCACACAGAGGCTGGAGAGCTCACCTGTGATTTCATATCTACCTGGTGTAAGAGCTAGAACTCACACCTGGGTCTCGTGACTAACTCCTGTGTGCTTTCTGACTAAGCTGCACCTTTAGGTGGGCATCGTAAAGATGAGAATAACTTTGTCTAAAACTATGCGAGAGCAGCATCCTTCTCTTCTTTGTGCCTTAAGCTCTTGGCCAAAGCCTTTTCTGAGTCCTGAGGGTTAAGGCTCTGTAGCAACTTCAAGGGCGTTTTAAACAACACTGTGCACAATCACACTGAAGTAAGAAAATACTCAGTCTACCTAGTCTAGATAGTCAAATGCTCTTTTTAACCCTTGAATTTTAACATGACTAGTAGCTCACTATCAAATATGTGGACATCTTGGAATGCTTCTTGCAAAATAGGGACTTATTTTTAAAAATTAAACTGTGTATTTTAATTTTAATAAGATCTTTTGGGGGTGCCAGGGTGGTTCAGTTGACTGAGCATCCAACTTTGGCTCAGGTCATGATCTCACAGTTCGTGGGTTTGAGCCCCATGTCAGGCTCTGTGCTGACAGCACAGAGCCTTGAGCCTGTTATGGGTTCTGTGTCTCCCTCTCTCTCTCCCCCTCTGCCACTCATGCTGTCTCTATCTCTCATAAATAAATAAATATTAAAATACATTTAAAAAAACCAAAAGATCTTTTTGGTAGATTAAGATAAGTAAAATGGTTAAAATGAGTATAGATAATGTATTTTTTTTTTTCATTAAAAAAAGGAACCACTCTAACATTCTGATCTTCAGCCAATGGCAAGTTCTGAAAAATCTCTTTGGAAATAAACTTTTCAAATTAAAAAATATATATATTTGGGGGGAGGTAAGTTACTTACACACTAAATCAACATCACAATATTTTCCCCACTATGGCTGATATTATGATGACACAAGTAGAATTTTTAAAGGTATTAACTGATTCACTAATTGTACATTCATATTTGCTCCAAAAATTAAGGTATAGGAATATTTAGAAGGCTGAATTAGATCATTCAGTTAATTGATCTTATATTTATGTGCTGTTCAGGGAGTAAGCTGGGTTTTCACTTATTGTATTCAGGTTTTTTTTTTTAATAGGATACAATTTTCTATCTTTTACACAAAATAAGACATAACTTTAGCTTCCTACCACCAACATAATGAAAATGAGATTCACCATTATGGGTCACATGAAAAAAATAAATAACTCTTATAAGATTCTCCTTTACAGATTGCACTTGGTTGTCAAAGAATTTTTTTTTTTGGAGGTGCAAGATGTTCTAAGAATGTTTGATTAAAGGGAGTAAGAAAAAAAATAAACTTGAAAATGCCTGCTATAATTATGTTTTCTATAAACAGATAAACCACATTTCTTGTCAATACTTATTACCACAATTTGTCCTGTAGGGAGTTTTTTAAAAAAACTACATATTGTTCTTGAGACATTTATTATTCAGTACCATTTTACAATTGCTGCTATCTTGATGTATTAATGGTGATGAATTTTGTTGTAGAAATTTGAAAAATCAATTTAGAAAAGGTTATTTAAATGTTTCATAATAATCTAATACAAAAAGAATGCTGTTTCATAAGGGTACCAAGCCTGACCAGCAGCTATCCTATTGCAATAGCATAAAATCAGATTTTGGTGCTTTGCCAGTGATACAATTCAGACCTCTATTAGTGAAAAACAACAGCAATAAATTTTCAGCAACTCAGCTGCAGTTTTCTAGACATAATACACGTGCTTTTTTATTTTGATAAAAACAAATTAGCTAAAAGAGAAACTTCCTTTGGCTCTCACTCGCTAAAAAAACAAAAACAAAAACAAAAACAAAAAACAAAACAAAACAAAACAAAAACAAAAACAAAAAACCAAACAACAAAAAACACACAATGATATAAAAATGCCTGACTACACTGTAGTTAAACAGATTATATGTAAGGAAAAGACATCCTTGCAGAGATGTTAGGGGACCCTCTCGTTAGTTTGAATGAGATAATATTGGGCAGGATGGGCAAAAGAATTCTGTAGAAGTACTCCAAAATGAGATTCCAAGAATATGATAGAATGATAGACTCTAATGGCCATCTGGCTAGGGGGTTCTCTTTCTGAAGAAGAAGACATTCTCATTCATTCTAGCATACTCCTCTACAGAGCTTAAATTAAACAACTAATGCTAATAGAGCACAATCTAGGGTAGGTGAAGCAAAGGTAAATAGGGTAATGCACTTACCCCAGGCTTGAAATAAAAGAAAAGCTTCTTAGAGGAATACAATCTTTGCCACAGTCTGAAGGATGAGCAAGACTTGGTTAAGAAAGGTTGAGATCTAAACAAGGACCTTGTAAACAAATAAGATAATAGATTTTAACCCAACCACATTGATAATTCCATTAAACTTAAATGGTCTAGATAAATGAATTGAAAGTTGGCACTAGCATCTTGGATTAAAAAAAGCAATACCTAATTGTAGGTGTCTACAAGGGACTCATTTTAAATATAAACACAAAAGAAAAGGATTAAAAGTATGCAACCACTAATTAAAAGAAAGCTGGACTGACAATATTAATAGCAGAAAGATTAAATCTCAGGCCAAAAAAAAAAAAAATTGCCAGGAAAAGGGAATAACATTATATAATGATAAAAAATAAATTAATCAAGATAACCTAATAATCCTAAATGTGTACAGGCTTAATAACACAATTTCAAAACACATGAAGCAAAAATGGATAGAACTTAAAGGAGAAATAGACAAGATCATAATAACAGTTGGATATTTTCATACTTCTCTCTGAAAGAACCAGAACAAAGGACAGGCCAGTAAGAATATAGAACTAAGAATGTAGAAGACTTGAGTAATATTATCAATGAAGTTAACCTAATTGACAATCTAGAAGTCCACACAAGAGAAAAATATACATTCTATTTAAGTGTATATGGGTCATTCACCAAGCTAGATCATATTCTGAGCCATAAAAGATATATCAACAAATTTAAAAGGATGGGAATCAAACCAAAATAATCTCTGACCACAGTATTAAACTAGAAATAAATCACAGAAAGATATCTGAAAAATCCCCAATTACTTGAAAATTAAACAACTTTCCTTTAAATAATACAAAATTCAAAGAGTAATTCACAAGGAAATCTAGAAAGTGTTTTAAATTGAATTAAAATGAAAATACAACATAATACAATTTTGTGCAATGTAGCCAAAGGAGTGTTTAGGGGGAAATTTATACCTTCAGATGCTTATACTAAGAAGAAAGTTCTCAAATCAATGAGCCAAACTTCCTTCTCAAGACACTAGGAAATAAATATTAAACCCAATCAGATAGTAAGAAATAGTAAAGATACAAGTATCAATAACATACAAAACAGAAAAATGAAAGGAAAAATCCATAAAACCTAAAGCTGTTTCTTGGAAAATATCAATAAATTTGATACATCTGTAGCCAGACTGTTCAGGGAGAAGTGAAAATATATATCAGGAATGAGAAAGAAGATATTATTAAAGATGCCACAGATACAAAAAAAAAAAAAAAAGAGAGAGAGAGAGAGAGAGAGAATATTGAAAAGATAATATAGGAATGTCAATTAATTTGAAAACTTAGATGAAATGACAAATTCCTAGAAAAACACAAACTATCAAAACTCACTAAAGAAGAACATCCCTGTATCTTTTAAAGAAATATATTCTATTAAAGAATTAGTTAAAACCATCCCACAAAAAAATCCCAGGGATCAGATGGCTATACTTGATCATTTTTAGCCAACATTTGAGGATGATATAATACCAATTAATACAAACTCTTCCATAAAATAGATGAGGAGGAAACATGTCCTTAATCATTTTTTAAAAACCCAGCATTACTCTGATATCACACAAAGCCTCGACAGATAATAAAAATTAAAGATCAACATACCTAATGAACATAGAGGCATAAAAAAAAAAAACCTTTATGACAAATAGCAAATTGAATTCAGCCATATATAAAAAAGATAGTAAGTCATGACTAAGTGAAGACAATCAAAGGCAATGTTAGTTTGACACTAGAAAATCAATCAACTTAACTTACCATATCAAAAATCTAAAAAAGCAAAACCATAAGATTATCTTAAAAATTCAGAAAACCATTGTCAAAAGTCAGCATCTAATCCAGACAAAAATTGTCACCAAATAAAGGAGATTTCCTAAGCCTAGTAAAGAACATTTTAGAAAATCTAAATTTAACATCATACTTAATGGTTGGTAAAAGACTGAGTATTTTTTTCCTAATACTTGAGATAAAGCAAAGATACTGGCTGGCAACATTTCAACTCAACGGTGTATGAGAAGTCCTAGCCAAAGCAATAAGGCAAGTAAAAGACATAATAGGCATACAGATGGGAGAGGAAGGTTTCAAATTATTTGCAAATGACATGACTTTCTACATAGAAAATCCTAAGGAATCTATAAAAAATCTTTTGAGGTTGATAACTTGAGTTTAGCAGGATCATAAAATAAAAGGTCAATATAAAAAAAATAACTGTGTTTCAGTATTCAATGGCCACAAACATTTGGGAACTAAGATGAAAAAGTACCATTTACCATAGCATCAAAAAATGAAATAGGTACAAATTTAACAAAATATTTCCCTATGAAACATTGCTAACATAAGTTAAAGAAAACTTAAACAAATGAAGAGCTATTACCCTGTTTACAGATTAGAAGACACAAGACTGTTAAGATGTCAATTCTTTCCATATTAATCCATAGATTAAACCTAATTCCAATCATAAGCCCAACTGGTTTTTGGTGTTTTTTGTTTGTTTGTTTGTTTTTGTTTTTGAGAAATTGTAAAATTTACTTGGGAATGCAAAAGACCTAGAATAGCCAAAACAAATTTGAAAAAGAAGTACAGATTTTAGGATTCACTCTACTTTATTCTAAGATTTATTATAAAGCCACAATAATAAAGACATTGATGGTACAGACTAGAATCAATAAATTGAACCACCTTTACAGTCATATATATATATATATATATATATATATACATATATATATATATATATACGTATATATATATATATGTATATATATATATATATATATAAATTGAACCACACATACATAGTTTGGTGACAAAGCAGCCAGTGTAATAAAGGGGGGGGGGGCAAGGAAAGTGCTGGAATGATTAGGTATCCATATGGAAAATAACAACAACAGACACTTAGGCCCTTATGTATATACATATATATATATACGTATATATATATATATATATATATATATATACGTATATATATATATATATATAAATTGAACCACACATACATAGTTTGGTGACAAAGCAGCCAGTGTAATAAAGGGGGGGGGGGCAAGGAAAGTGCTGGAATGATTAGGTATCCATATGGAAAATAACAACAACAGACACTTAGGCCCTTACCGCACACTATATGAAGCAAAACCAAAATAAACCCAACAAAACAAAACCTCAAAGTGCAAAATGGATCTATATATAGGAGCTAAAGCATAACATTTCTAGAAAGAAACACAAGAAAATCTTTGTGACTTTGAGTTAGATAAAGATTTATTTTTTTTAATGTTTATGTATTTATTTTGAGAGAGAGACAGAGACAGAAGCAGAGAGAAAAGAGAGAGAATCCCAAGCTGGCTTCACACTGTTAGTGCAGAGCCAAAAAGGGCTCCATTTCACAAACTGTGAGATCATGACCTGAGCCAAAATCAAGAGTCAGACACTGAACCGACTGAGCCACCCAGGGGCCCCAGATGAAGATTTCTTAATTTGATATCAAAAGCATGATCCATCAAAAGAAAAGAAAAGAAACTGCACACCATCAAAATTAAAAACATCTACTCTCCAAAAGACACCTGGCAGTTTCTCAGGAAATTAAATATATATTTATTATATAATCTACCAGTAGAGCATCACTCTTAGGTATATAACCAAGAGAAATGAAAATATGTGTCTACAAAAAAGATCTGCACACAGATGGCCACAGCAGATTTATACATAATAGCTTCAACTGGTAACAAGACAAAAGTCCAGAAACTGATAAACAGATACATTATGAAATGTCCACACTGAGGAATTCTATTTACTTACAACAAAAAGGAAATACTTCTCCCTGGCACTGGTTTAAATGTGCTACACCGAAAGACATCAGTTTGAAGATTTTTGCAAATGTCATTACCACCATTATAACAACAAATTAGCAACATTTTTCAAACAATGTCCTTCTCAAGTGTAGCCCATTTAAACCAGTGTTAGGAAGAAAAAAAATAAACAGATGAATGTGTTAGCATATATATTTTAGTCATTTTAACATTTGTTTCAGATACTCATTATTATTACTTCATAAAAAGTAATAGTTTAGGGGCGCTTGGGCGGCTCAGTCGGTTGGGCAGCCAACTTCACTCAGGTCATGATCTCACAGATTGTGGGTTCGAGCCCTGCATCGGGCTCTGTGTTGACAGCTCAGAGCCTGGAGCCTGCTTCGGATTCTGTGCCTACCCTTCGCTCTGCCCTTTCCCACTCACATTCTATCTCTCTCCTTCAAGAGTAAATAAACATTAAATTTTTTTTTAAAAGTAATAGTTTAATAATTCATAGAGCAAAGATAAATCATATAAGATGGGATGATAAAAGGTATTACTCCTCCAACCTCTCCCCTCCCAGAAAAACCCTCAAAACTAGGGAGCCTATAAATGTAAGAGAAACCTTTAATTAACTTGGGAAATTAAAAGCAACTTTTATAAGGCAATCCTAGTAACAAGACATGCTCAGATGAGCACATAAGCACATAATAAAAAAGAACAAGAAGCTATTTCAGGTATGTCATTGACTAGGCATTTACATGCAGTTCAAATGAAGCTCAAACTAAAATTTGTTAATGCTATTAACTAGATAAACAATATAGTCTTAATTCCGAATTTTATTATGTTTTTATTTAAACTGCAATACATATTGATTGTAGACTGAGCAGAAGCGTAACTATGAAAAGGCAACCACACTCAGAAAAGCCTGCCGCCCTTACCAATGTGATTGAGTTTCAGTTCTAAATACTGGTAATTAAAGGACCCAGCTGCTGTGTTTCTTTGTGTATTCTGGTCAATTGGCCATATTCTTCCAATTTTTTTTCAAGAATTTTTGGAATCTCAGCAAGAGGAATTCATGTACTGGAAAAAATTATTAGACACTTTGAATTTGGTACCCATGAAACCGACTTAAGAATTATGTATGAACAACTAGGGACACCCTTTGGATTCCTAGGTGAATCACTTAAAAGCTGGAAAAATTAGCTGAAAGATTTAGAAAAACAAAACAAACATTGGGAATATTTTAAAAACTTAAAGTTTTCTTCTAAAGATTTGGCTCCAGTAGTTGTAGGAAGAGACAGTTAAATTAGAAGGTGATTTTTTAAAAAATATTCAGTATCGAAGAAAAAAATGCTGAGTGCAGTCAAATGAAATGCATACTATGTACCTGGTACCATAAAGATTAACTCATCCAAGACTTACATCAACCCTGTGAAATTTGTTTTCTAAACAAAAAAGAGGTATACAGAGTTAGGTAAATCACCCACATTATCAATGCTAGAAACAGCAGAGGCAGAATTCAAACTCAGGTAGTCTGCTTCTAGGATCTATGTTCTTAAACATTAACCTATATCATTTAGTACAATTTTATATCTTAATCAATTAAATAATGTCTTTTATATGAAAGTCGACCACTTTTGAATGGCCCTGTTTCTTTGTCAAATTTGCCTTAAGAATTAAAAAACTTCATAGAATTAAACAACAACAACTGTGCAGCTTAATTTATTCTGATGAATTTTAGCGACTTGTTACTGTAGCATGTATTTATTCTTGCTGGCCATCCCCCCCCTTTCATTTTATTAATTTCCTACAGGAAATTGCAAGCTAATAGAAAAAGCAGCACTGGAACGTCCTCACATCCTATAGTTATTAATTAAAGCAAAATCTGGTTCAGTAATTTTGGATACTAAAAATATAGAGTTAAACAAAGCTGACTGCCTCTTGAAATGAAATTTCAACTTCAATAGTCTGTCTAAAAAATTTATGCATTAAAATCCACATCTTCCCTTAAAGAAATTCTCCACAAAATTTTTAGTGAATAAAGCAACTCAATCTCTGACCGTTCCTCTCCAAGACTTCAGAAGTGAAAGGAATCCGAGAAACCCGAAATAAATTATTCAAGTTCAAATAAGTTTCTTTTAAAGGCAGCTAGTCACGTCATTCTACTATATTCCCATCTACAGGTTATTACCCACAATCAATAAAGCAAGACACTGCATAAACTATCTTATTAATTTTATATAATGGTTAGTAAACTTTAAAATACTGTACTATAAAACTTTTAAATGTTTCGGATGGTTTTAGATTACACCGGATAATCTATCGTTTTATGTAGCATAAAGTGTTAGGTGAGTGGATATCATGCTGGGGAAATGCATATAATTTCTGAATGTGAAAATCCATTCCATTGTCGAGTTTTCTTACACAATATAAGGTTATTTTTGGGTTGATTTTTAGAATCTAGGTCTTTCAAACCCTCGAACTGACAAACACACCAGCTATGTCTTCAAGCCACAGGTTGCCTGCGTGCACATGCACCCCCCTCCTGCTGCTGAAGAAACCAGGATCCTGTCCAGTTAAAGTTGGTTGCCGGTTCCATCAGAATAGATCGAAATGAACTCCTTGATAGTCCCTCAACACACCTCTAGCAAAGCACAGGTAAGAAGGCAATGCCGCAGTGGAGGGAAGTAGATGGAAAAACTAGTGAGGAGCAAATGTTTGATTTAGAACGGCTAGAACACGAGTGGTACGTAACTGCAGATTATCTAACCACTGTTTTATGCATTTATGAAAATCACCTTAAGAATCGTAAGCGGTCAATGACAAGAACTGCCCTGTGGAAGTAGGTAACTTCAAGACATAAAGAGAAGAATCATGACGCTGTTAAAAAAATACATTATCGGGGCGCCTGGGTGGCTTGGTCGGTTGAGCCTCCGACTTCGGCTCAGGTCACGATCTCGCGGTCCGTGAGTTCGAGCCCCGCGTCGGGCTCTGGGCTGATGGCTCAGAGCCTGGAGCCTGCTTCCGATTCTGTGTCTCCCTCTCTCTCTGCCCCTCCCCCGTTCATGCTGTGTCTCTCTCTGTCTAAAAAATAAATAAACGTTAAAAAAAAAAATTAAAAAAAAAATACATTATCTTGAATCTACTACAAGTTGCTTTCACAGGAGAATGAAGCATCCAAAAATACGTTCAGATGCCCTCTTCTGGGATTGAGAGAGCTTCCTATAGTCAAAGGACAGACTGACAAGATTGTACATAAGGCAGGCCATTGTGGACTGTTGGGCTGAATAACAAAGGAACATCCTTTTCTACCATTTGTGGGAAGATAGGGAATGTCTGAGAGTGGAATGTGTATGTCCTTGAAGAAAAATCCTAGATTTGCACATTTTTTTCCTAAAAGGCATACAGCCCTGACCTCCATATTCACCCACCTGACCCACATATAAACATATGGTTTGCAAATTATTCTTTAAATATAACCTATACTTGGATAGACTGACCTATAAACTACCTTAGTGTTACACTAACCTTCTTTAATATGAATTCAGATATGTTCTCAAGGAGTTGTAGAAAATAAATTCTTTGCATATTATATAATATTCTCAAGTTGACTCTCCTGTAATTTTAGTATGTTTCTTACTGGCGGGATATGTAGGAGGGAAGAAACCACATCCACTGCATAATATAACAACACTCTAAAACTCCTGGCTTTCATCTTAGGGTTCCTGTGCCTTTGATGTTTGTAGCATGCATGGATTCAAGTATTTTTTATGTCCTAGGAACATGTTAGTCAGGTGAACAATCAAGACAAATAAGTTTGAAAGACAGTACATAAAGGAAGAGCCTTATCTAGGGAATAGGAGAAAAACCTGGATTTGAGTCCTAGACACCTTTTTAGTTGCTTTGAGTCTTGGACAAGCCATTTAACTTTCTAACCTTAGTTTTTTTGTTTTTGTTTTTGTCCTTACCTTTCTAAAATAATGATAACAATGGTTCCTGTCAGAATTTTAAAAGATAGGGGTGCCTGGGTGGCTCAGTCAAGGGTCTGTGAAGGGTCTCAGTGAAGGGTCTGATTCTTGATTATGGCTCAGGTCATGATCTCGTGGTCCATGAGATGGAGCCCCATGTTAGGCTGTGATGACAGAGCAGAGGCTGCTTACGGATTCTCTCTCTCCCTGGCCCTACCCTGCTCGTGCTCTCTCTCACTCTCTCTCTTTCTCTCAAAATAAATAAGCAATAAAAAAGTTTTTAAAGATAATTATGTGACGTGCCATTCTAGTCTTTTCAGGCTGCTACAACAAACTGAATGGCTTAAACAATGGACATTTATTTCTCCAAAAATTCTGGAGGCTAGAAGTCTAAAATCAGCATGGTCAGGTTGTTGGTGAATTTCTCCCTGTGTCTTCACACAGTCCAGAGAGATCATCTCTCTCCTGTCTCTTCCTTTTTTTAAAAGTTTATTTATTTATTTTGAGAGAGAGAGAGAAGGTGTGAGTGGGGGAGGAGCAGAGAGAGAGAGAGACAGAGAGAGAGAGAGAGAGAGAGAGAGAGAGAGAGAGAGAGAATTCCAAGCAGGCTCTCCACCGTCAGTGCGGAGCCCGATGTGGGGCTCGAACTTACAAACCGTGAGATCATGACCTGAGCTAAAGTCACTGGCTTAACCCACTGAGCCACCCAGGCACTCCTCCTGTCTCTTCTTTTAAGAACACTTCACCTTTGTGACCTAATGACTTCCCAAAGGCTCCACCTTCAAATATCATCACAATGGGGATTAGGGCTCCAACTTAAGAATGGATGGGGATGTGCATAAACATTCAGTCCACAGCACATCCTCGTCACAGTACCGGGCATATAATTAAAACAAATTAAATTGCAGCTATATGAACCTGACACTTTCATTTAAAATGCATATCGATTATTAATTAGAAAAAAAGTATTCCACGGTGCATCCACATCTTATCATATTTGTACCTATTGGCAAGGCAGCAACCCTAAGTCCCAAGGAGATGTCCATAACCACAAAGAAACACAAGATATAAAACTGCAGAAAAAGGTCTATACAGAAATCTCCTTGGGATTCAATCTGTAGTAAAGATTGTGCTTAATCAAAAAGATACACAGAAAGCCCATTAATTTAAAATGTAAAAAAACACTAGAAAAAAAAAATCATGCCAGAATAAAAGCCCCTTCCATACTTGTAATGGAAAGTATACACAAGGGGGGACTAAAAATAGAAGGTGATTCTGTCTGTTCTTATTAACAGTTTACATAGTGATGTTTTATCAGCAAGGTCATAGAAAATCATAAATGTAGTCTGTGCAAAAACGTAGTCCTTGCTCATATTTCAACAGTGGGTTAATTTACTTCTTTCTTTAATGACTCTTGGTAGATTCATGTCATTGCAATATATGTATCCTTTGGGGGAAAAATGATGCACCATTTAAAAATATTAACATATAAATTTCATTGTAAGAGGATTAGGACCCAAGTAATCCTGCCAAATTAATTTAGGTAAGTATACCAGGTAAATAAATCAGCATCTTTTTACTTCTAGAAAGCACTCCAAGCAATTTCAAGTCATTAAAAATACTTTCAGCTGCAACATTTTGCCTTTTAGTGCAGTCTTAATGGTTATATGACAGCATTTCTACCACTGGCTGCATTGCTTTTATGTCCTGAGAGCACAGCATTTTAGAAAACTACAAAGAAAACTAAAATCAGGACTAATTTTTGAAAAAGTCTTCTAAAATTGTTAAATCAAAAATGACATAATAGTTGTAAGCTCCTGTAAATTCTAATTTTATACATTCTTTTTGCTAACCATTCAATGGGAGATGAGCCTTTCCCCAAAAGACTTATACAACTGGCAACAAATTGCAAAAAAGTAAGGAATCCCTGGAGAGCATTTTAGAAAAGTTTTACCAATTTTCTGAGTTGCTGATTTATGAACTAGCTTTATAGGCTTGTGACTTAATTTCTCTTAAGTCAACCAATGTCTCATATAGATGAATGTCATTATGTTTCATCTCTATTTAGATTAAAAGCCAAGTCCCACAAGGCAAGAATAGTCAATTATTTTCATTTTATAATGCTATTATGAAATACTGCTGTTTTTTTTAACGTACTTCTGGAGAATGAGACTGGTGCACCAACATATTTTAAAGTGAATTTCAGGTGTCGGAATGCCAGAAAGAAAATAATGTAATCTCAAAACGTAACTTCAAATGAAGTGTATTTACAATGATTTTGTGTTTTCTCTACTAAGTTTCCTCTAACAAATATGATTAATTCTTTTTTCCCATTTCTGTGCTTACTACTGTAAACTTCTGACAATTAGTTTTTTTTTTTTTTTCAAGAAAAGTATGATGAGTTTATAGATTCCATAGGATAAAGATTAGAAGCTTCTCTTCCTGGACAGACTTAGACTTTTAGTTCCATTTCATAAGTCTGAGAGGAATGGCTTCAAACTTCCATGTTGAATGGTGACTCCCTCAACAAAATTGGCTTTTTAAAAGCCTGTTCATAAGACAAAGCTGAGTTCACTGCTTACCATCACAAGAGAGACCTCTTCCTTAACATAGTTTTAGATACCTTCCAGAGAGGGGAGGGCAAGTTGGGATATTTAAGAGGTTTTCTTTGGGTGGAGTGAGGGTGCAGGTTCTGGTTTGAGGCAGGTCCTTCATCAGGGGAGGACCTGATTGGGGTTGGCTAACATAATAATTGACGATAGGTGGACACACAGGTGAAGGGTTCAAAGTGAATCTTGGAGATTAACCAGTCATCTGATGCTATTTACTGAAAGTCGAGGAGTTTAATATTCCTTTAAGTGGATTTTCAAAAAGTTCCTAAAAGGAACAAGAGTGTTATTTGCAAATTTTATCTTTCTGGGCAAGTGTTTCTTGGATGGTAAAATCATGTTGATGAAGACAGAACAGTAAAGTCATATTAATGAAGCAACTGAAAAGTAGCCATATTAATGCAAACACAAAGCTGTGCAGACACAGATATTTTAGTTCTTAACCAGTATAGTCCATGAACAAGATCGTCCATCCACAGGGGCGCCTGGGTGGCTCAGTCGGTTAAGCCTCCGACTTCAGCTCAGGTCATGATCTCACAGTCTGTGAGTTCAAGCCCTGCGTCGGGCTCCATGCTGACAGCTCGGAGCCCAGAGCCTGCTTCGGATTCTGTGTCTTCCTCTCTCTCTGCCCCTCCCCTGCTCATGCTCTGTCTCTCCCTGTCTCAAAAATAAATAAAAAAGAAAAAGAAAAGATCCTCCATCCACACATTAAATAATTTACGAGTTTAGAAAGTGAACAGTGGTTAACCATGATTTGCATTTCAAATATAATAATATTCCAACACTCTTATTGCAAATAAAGGGCAGAATGATTAAACACAACTGGAAGTACAATAATAAACTGAAATTTCAGAACCTTCTGCACCCACATTTTATTTCCCTCTTTCTCTTCCTGATCTTTACTCTTGTTCTCTCATTTGTTCTCTTCAAGGTGAAGTACCCTACCTAATCTTAAGGTTTTATAAGTTGCCATAAGGACTGTAGTCCCTAAAGGATGTGTATTTTCTCACGGTCAAAAGAGGCAATCATTTAAAGTCAGACAAGAATTAACTAGCCTACCATTACCAGAGGTCTGAGACATTAACTAATGGAAAACACGGGCATTAAAACAAGAGAGAAAGGGCTTTCCATCGCCAGAAGTAAGGACCAGACTAAGGTGAGATAGATGTTGGAAAGCCTTTGGTTTGGGTGCAGATAATGAGCAGAAAAGCAAAAAGTCTTCCATCTAGATCAAGAGCTGGAAACAGGGGTTGAACTTGCCTCTGAGGCAGGTATGGTTCAGCAAAAGGCCTTTCACTTGCATAGTTAAAGAAAATAAAAAGTCATTTTCTCAGTTCAGATGCAATAACAAAATGAAGTAAATGGTTTAAACAATAGACATTTATTTCTCATAGCTCTGAAGGCTGGGAAGTCTGAGATCAGGTGTCAGCATGGTTGGGTTCTGGTGAGAACTTTCTTGTCAGCTTGCAGGAGTTGGCTTGCACTGCCTTCTTGCAGTGCCCTCACATGGAAGGGTACAGAGGGGTAGGCCTCTCTGATCTCTGGTTTCTTCTTCTAAGGGCAGTAATCCCACCATAAGGACCTCACCCTCATGACCTCATCTAAACCTAATTACCTCCCAAAGGTCACACCTACTAATAACATCACATGACGGGTTAGGGTTTCAACAGTGGGGAAACACATTCAGTCCATGACAGGCATAGTAGGAGTCTCTGGTGTAAGAGATGAACAGAGAAGTAACAGAAATAAAGGACAAAGTTGAAGCTTGTCTTTCCCGAACAGAATCAGACTTCTGGGGCTAAGGAAACAGAGGTGGCAACATATATGATTATTTTTCTTCTTTAAGAATGTCTTTCTCCTTCTTCTCTTTGTCTTCCTTTCTCTACTCCCCCCCCCCCCCCCCCAGTCTCTTTCCTTCTTTTACCAGTGAAATTATGAAGAATATGGCAAAAGAGTCAGACAGGCTTCGATTCTTACTTAGGTCTGCCACTCACCTAGCTGTACAATCTTGGGCCAGCTTTTTCTTTCTTCTCTTAGCATCATATTCTTTAACAACAGAATAAAAACATCAGTACCTATTATCTTACAGGTTACTAGAAGGTTTAGAGATAAAGCATGTAACCTGGCTGATACAGTATCTGATTTTAAAAAATGGTAAGCAAGTAGAACCTTGCTTAATACAATCAGTGGTATCTTCTATAGTCTGAATGTATGTGTCTCCCTCCAAATTGATATGTTGAGAGTCCTAACTCCCAATGTGATGATATTAAGATGTGAGGGGTAGAGTCCTCATCATGAGGATTAATGACTTTATAAAAGAGACCCCAGAGATCTCTCTTGCTTCTTCTGTCATATTAGAAGATGACTGTCTATGAACCAGGATGTGGGCCCTCACCACACGTGGAATCAGCCTGTGCCTTGATTTTGGACTTCCCAGGTACCAGAATGGTAAGAAATAAATTTCTGTTGTTTATAAGCCATTCAGTCTATGGTATTCTGTTAGAGCTGCCGAAATAAACCAAGACAGTGTTCAAAAAACTGAGCTGTGTATAACTTGAGGTTGTGTTGTTACAAGATCAACTCAATGACCGAGGGGAACTAGTGCCACAGGTCATCTGGGAGTTCAGTGTCTGCTTGATCCGAATTCCACCTACTCTGGGCTGAAGTTTGGTGCCACCTAGTGGTAATAGCTCTAGCTAAACAATTGATGAGGACAATGGGACTTTCCAGATAGCAGCAGTGACTCCAGGACTCTCCCAGTTACTTGATACATAATTTATTAGCCTGATGCAGAGAGACTGGACTGGGAGAATACTGGGGACCTACTCCCACCTCCTTGCTTCCTGAGATAGGATCACTAAGTTTTCTCTGTCCAGCATCATCTTAGACTCCATGTTCCTACTCTTTCCTGAGGATCTTTGAGGAAAGGGATCAGGTAGAGGACAAGAACCACTTACCAATCATCCGGTGTTTGAATTCAAGTTATTCTTATTTGTATTACTGCTAGGTGCATTATTGCAGAATCACTGCTCTAAAGGTGATAGTAATTGTATTAATATTAAATTAACAAAATGTATTAAACACAAGGTACCTGCAAAGCAAACAGGTATTACATAAAGATGAATAAGACAGAATCTCTGACCTTAAGAAAGCTTACTATCCAGTAGTCAGATAGATATTTGAATAAAATTGAAGCCAGGTAAGTACAGGCATACTTTGGAGATATTGTGGATTTATTTCCAGACCATCATACTTAAGTGAATACTGCAAAAAAAAGTGAGTATTATAATAAAGTAAATCAAATATATATTTTTTGTTGTTTTCCAGCCTATATAAAAGTTATGTTTAGGGGCACCTAGGTGTCTCAGTCAGTTAAGTGTCTGACTTGATTTCAGCTCAGGTCTTGATCTCACAGTTTGTGGTTTCAAGCCCCTCATCGAGCTCTGTGCTGACAGTGCGGAGTCTGCTTGGGGTTTTCTCTCTCCCCTCTCTCTCTGCCCCTACCTGCTCATTCTCTCTCTCTCTCAAAATAAGAAAATTTAAAAAACTTTAAAAAACATTATGTTTATAGTGTATTAGAGTCTATTAAGTATGCAATAGCAAAATATCTATAAAACAAGGTACATATATTGATTAAAAATACTAATTATTGCCAAAACATGCTAACCATCATCTGAGTCTTCAGAGAGTCATAATCTCATTGCTGGTGGAGAGGCTGGCCTTGATGTTTGATAGTTCATGACTGATCAGGGTGGTTTTATTTGAAGGTTGGGGTGTCTGCGGCAATTTCTTAAGGTAAGACTGCAGTTTGCCACATTGATTGACTCTTTAGGAAGGGTTTCTCTGTATTTTGTGATGCTGGTTGTGATGCATTATACTCACAGTAGAACTTGTTTCAAAAGTGGGGTCAATCCTCTCAAACCCTGAAGCTGCTTTATCAATTAAGTTGATGTAATATTCTAAATCCTTTGTTTTCATTTCAACAATTTTCACAGAATCTTCACCAGAAGTAGATTCCATTTCAAGAAACTACTTTCTTTGCTCATCCGTAAGATGCAACTCATCAAGCATTAAAGTTTTATCATGATATTTCAGCAATGCAGTCCCATCTTCAGGCTCTACTTCTAATCCTACCTAGTTCTCTTGCTGTTTCCACCACATCTGCAATTACTTTCTCCACTGAAGTTCTCAACCCCTTAAAGTCATCCATGAGGGTTTCAATCAACTTTTACAAATGTCTATTAATGTTGATATTTTGACCTCTTCTCATGAATCATGAATGTCCTCAGTGGTATCTCGAATGGTGAATCCCTTCCAGAAGGTTTTCAATTCACATTGCCCAGATCATCAAAAGAAGCACTGTCTATGGCAGCTATAGACTTATAAAATGTATTTCTTAATGAGACTTGAAAGTCAAAATTATTCGTTTATCCATGGGCTAATACCACTGGATGTTGTGTTAGTAGGCATGAAAACAACATTAATCTCATTGTACATCTCCATCAGAGCTCTTGGTACATTGCCAATTTACATTGGCAATGAACAGAAATATTTTCAATAAATCTATTTTTTTCTGAGCAGTAGGTTTCAATAGTAGGCTTAAGATACTCAGTAAACCATCTTATAAACAGATCCAGGCTTTGTTGTTCCATTTATAGAGCACAGGGAGAGTATATTTAGCCTAATTCTTAAGGATTCTAGGTTTTAAAATGGTAAATGAGCATTAGCTTTAACTTAAAGTCACCAGGTATATGAGCCCCTACCAAGAAAGTCAGCCTGCCTTTTGAAGATTTGAGGCTAGGCATTGACTTCTCCTCTATAGCTATGAGAGTCCCAGATGGTGTCTTCTTCCAATATAAGGCTGTTTCATTTACATAGAAAGTCTATCATTTATTGTAGGCACCTTCATTAATTATCTTAGCTGGATCTTCTGGAGAACTCGCTGCATTTTCGGCATCAGCGCCTGCTGCTTCACTTTGCATTTTTAGGTTACAGAGATAGCTTCCTTCCTTAAGCCTCAAGAAGCAACCTCTCCAAGCTTCCAACTTTTCTTCTACATCTTCCTCACCTCTCTGGGCCTTCATAAAATGAGAGAGAGTTAAGGCCTTGCTCTGAATTAGGCTTTGGCTTACCCAAATGTTGGAGCGGATTCGAACTTCTACCCAGCCCACTAAAACTTCTATCATATCAGCAATAAGGCTATTTCTCCTTCTCATCATTTATGTGTTCACTGGAGCAGCACTTTTAATTTCCTTCAAGAACTCTTCCTTTGCATTCACAACTTGGCTAACTGTTTGACACAAGAGGCCTAGCTTTGGGCCTGTCTCTGCTTTTGATAGGCTTTCCTCACTAGACTTAATCATTTCTCACTTTTGATTTCAAGTGAGAGACGTGCAACTCTTCCTTTCACTTGAACACTTAGAGGACATAGTTGGGTTATTAACTGGTCTAATTTCAATATTGTTGTGTCTCAGGGAATAGGGAAGTCCAAAGGGAGGGACAGAAATGGGAACAGCCAGTTGATGGAGTTGTCAGAACACACACATTTATGCATCTTATATGCATGCAGTTCAAGGCACCCCGAAACAATTATAATGGTTACATCCAAGATCACTGATCAAAGATGATCATAATACAATAAAAAAGTTTGAAATACCGTAAGAGTTACCACAATGTGGGACACAGACACAAATGAGCAAATGCTATTGGAAAAATGGTGCCTATAGTGAAGGGTTGTACGTCAAGTCTACAGGCACCATTTTTCCAATAGCATTTGCTCATTTGTGTCTCTGTGTTAGCAGCATCAGCGAAGAATAATAACGTGAAGCACAGTAAAACAAGGTATGCCTGTAGTTCATTCTAACTGCATAAGTCAGGAAATATTTCAGGTAGAGGGTAGCATTGGATCTGAGGTTTTAATGATAAGTAAGTTTTCAGTAGTGGAGGCTGAAAGAATATATTCTAGAATGAGTAAAAGCAGGGAGGTGTCAATGTGCAGGTGATGTTCCATACAGGAAATAACCAGATCCTCTTATGGTATTTTTAGAGATAACATATGGTTCCAACTTCCATATTTTGGTATGATGAGTGAAAACCACATGGTTGGGTTTCTGAGAGGACACGGTCAGCTGTGTAAGGAAGATGGGCAGCAAAGTGGGGTAGGCAGAGAGATTTCAAGCGGGGGGTTAGATGCCTCTTGGGACAGGTGACAGATGGCAGGAATCTCACCTGGGATAGCTAAGTTCGGAATGGAGATGGAATGGATTTCAGAAACAAGGTCAGTGGTGTGGAGGAAGGGAAAGGATGAGGGGGAAAAGTGAGAGATGACCTGGAAAAGTTCACTTGATAAATGGAAGTATTTGTAGCATTGACTGAAGAGAATTTGCATTGGTTCTTCCTCCTGCCAGCAGCAGTCCTGCCCCAGATGTCCACATGGTTGGCTCCCTCATGGCCAGGTCTTTGCTTGAGTGCCACCTTACTGGCACTTCTTAACCTCTTCATTTTAAGTTGCGACCCATCTTCCTCCCCTACAATGAATACTTCAAACCCCTTTTTTGTTTTACTTACTTACTGTCATAAGACTTATCACTATCTAACTGATACTACACACACACACACACAGACACATTCACATGCATTTTTACTTGAGTCTTCCACTGTGATAGAAGTTTCATGCCGCAGGGAATTTTTTGCCTGTTTTGTTCACTCTAGTGTCCCCAGTGTCAGTCCAGCGACTGGTACAGCACATGGAGGCCAAGTGTGTCTACATCCCACACCCCCTCCTGCCACTAATGTACCTCCTGGAGCCTATAAAGATCTGCATGTGCCTAATGAGTATTCCAAGTGTATGATTAAATAGAAAACACAAAACATCATACATGTCAAAGGAGAGATGACAGAAGAAAGGAAAAGTGTTACATTTTAGTGAGAATGAACAAATGAATGAACAAATTCCCCAGGAATGATACAAACAAATAAAAGCTTGTTCCTGCCAATAGCAAGAACTAAATGAAAGTCAATATTGAAACAGGACTACAAGTCAGAATAAACCATCAGTTTTTGTTATTCCGATGTAATGCTTCATTCCAGACATCATTTATTTCAATTTTCTTTCACTGTGTTGTTTCTTGGATTAGTTGTAAGACTGAGCATATACAGAAGCTAATCCAGTTATCTGTATTATGAAAATGAAGGAAATAGGTATAATTCTGATCACTTATGACTTGTGCTACTAAATAAGAATAAAGCTGTGTATCTAACATTGCTGCTGTTAAATGTATGATTTCAAAATAAATCAACAGATATAGTTCAAATTATCGACAAATTGCATATAGAAGTTTCAACCTCTGTGAGAAAAACAAGTTCATTTTGTTGTACTTTTCCAGAAACACCCTTTGGAGGACATGGGCAAAACCACTTAAGATTCACCTTCCTCTCTATAATAATGCTCAGAAGATTTTACTGAGATCATCGATAATGGCTAAAGCCTGGAGTTGTAGAAGTTCTCAGTGTTCAACTTGGATAAGGGTGATTTAACAAGCATTTATTGAGTTCCTACTTCTATGTGTCGGACACTTTGTTAAGAGCAGAGAATTAAAGGATGTAAAAAGTATGGTCCCTTCTCCCACAGACTGTAGTCTAACAGGTGAGAAAGACCTGTCAGGTTAAAATATAATGTGAGCTTTTCCCCTCCCGCTTTCTGAACAATTCAATCCTAAAGCCAGCAGGTGGGGGCAGAGCAAGGAAGGTGTCCATAGCAGGGGCACAAAGTAAGTCACAGTGTGCTAGAACAGGCTGTCAGAGCCCCAGTGAAGAGAAGGTGTCTGTGAAGGAGGGCAGATGTGGATGGGAACTTGAGTGTGGTGAGGCGGGCATCCAAGTGAACGTGGCCTGGGCCATCCCAAGCAGAGTGATGAAGGCATGTCCACAGAAGATGCAGCCTAGCATGTGGTGTCAGTACCCCCAGAAGGGTGCAGAGGGAATGGCCAAGCATGGGGATTCTGGTCCTGAGTGGGGCGAGAAGTGTGTCCATGGTGGGTAGGGAGGGAGGTCATGGACTTGGAGTCCTGGTACACAGGCAGAGTGAGGACGGAATCCATGTGGGGAAGGGACCAACCCAGCATGGGGTGCTGGAGACTGTTTTGGGGGAGAAGGGATTCTGCACTAAGGAGGAAATGGCCACTAAGATGGGAGACTGGTTATATAAAAGGGATTGTTATTTGTAAAAAGTAAACATATTAAGGATAACGGAAAACAGGTTCATTGTCTGGTTAGACAAAGGGGTTATAACTATGGAAAGAGCATTAAACCCTATGGTACTGAATTAGAATTACAGCCATTAGTATAAACTCATGGTTTTTAATACGGAGGGAAATGAATATACATGTAAATATATATATACATGCACATATTTTTTCTAGTTCTGTCCACCCAGACAAAGAGGTCTGGGAGCAGCAATACCTCAACAACATGGGCATCTCTGATACCAGATCTTGACTTCTACCTACCATTCTCCACCTCAAGGAATGAGGACTTCATGGAGAAATGACCGGGACACGGAAAGAATGAGATGAGACCAGAACAGCTTGTGCCAGAAGACAAGGGAGTACTCCAAGAATACGGAGGCTCATCAGAAGAACACAGAAGCCATCCTAAACAGTCTCTTGATGCTCAGATTCCAGGCAATTTGAGCATCAGAGTCATCATAGTAATGGGTTATTATTCAGTGAATACAATTGGAAGCTGTGTTACATGAGTAAGTAAATAATAAATGGAAAGTCTGATGGAGAATGTGAAATGCATATAGTTTCAGAGTCCCTTCCATAAAATACTTATTAGTTCTAAAAAGAAAAAGAGTAACTGTATATTGGAGAAGCCCTGGAGATACCACCTTAATAATTAAAGTGAACATCATCAGTAATGGAACAAATTACAATTGTGCACATCTTGATGGGATGCAATGAGAAGAACATGGGATCACTTCTGTAATATTGCTGCTAAAGATTACATTACCTGAATGTAATCATGAATGAGGAAACGTGAGAAAATCCAAATTGAGGGACATTCTATAATCCACTATAAAATAATTCTTCAAAGTGTCAAGCTCATAAGAGTTAGGGGAAGACCGAGAAACTATTTTAGACTGAGAAAGACCAGACACAATATATGATCCTAGACTGGATTCTCTTGCTATAATTTTGCCGTAAACGATGAAGACATTGGTGAAACCCGAATGGGGTCTGAGGATTAGATGCTGCTAATACAGTGATGTGAATTTCTCCATATTGATGACTGCACTGTGGTTATGCAGGAAAATGCTCTTTTTTTTTTTCAGGAAACATACACTGAAGTATTGAAAGGATTTCAGGTGGCAATTTACTCTCAGGTGGTGCAAGAAAACAGGTTCTTTTGACATGTAAATTTTATTTATTTTATTTATTGATTTATTTTATTTACTTATTACATTTAAATGAATTATTTATTTATTTTTTGTTTTTTAAAGCATAATGTGCCACAGGGCCTGAGCTTTCTTGCACATCCGGAATAGAGCAAACTCTAATCCCAAATTCAAGTGCCCTGCCTTCTTCAGGACTAGCATCGTAAACTATTTGTACATACTTGCCTAGTTGGTCAACATTGGCTCTAAGCCAGTATTATAACCAATGTCATTATGATTTTTTTCTTGTCTTCCAACAATAGGGCTTTTTTTTCCTAATTACCTTTACTGAGATACAATTCACATACCATAAAACCCACTCTTTCAAAGTGCCAGTGCACAGTTCAGTGGTTTTTAGTATATTCAAAGTTGTGCAACCATCATTACTGTCTAATTTTAGGACATTTTTACCGTGTCTCTCCAAATCCCATGCCCATTAGCAGTCATTCCTCATCTCCACCATTACTATTTTATTTTTAAAATTTAGAAGGGTACTTGTGATGAGCACTGGGTGTTGCAATGTAAGTGATAAATCACTAAATTCTACTTGTGAGACCAATATTATGCTATGTTACCTAACTAGAATTTCAATTAAAAACTTGAAATAAAGATACACAAATAAAACTTATTTCACTTTCTACTTGTGCAGAATATAGTGGTACATAGTAGGTAATCAATCAATATTTGATGAATGAATTGCCAGCAATTCAATACATCTGTTAATGATTGGCATCTTTATAGTTATTTCCCATTTGCTCTTTTCGATATTTACTTTTTTAAAAAGTGGTCCTCAAGCATCTTATACTAATATAAATTAAGTTTTCGGGGCACCTGGGTGGCTTAGTCGGTTGAGCGTCTGACTTCGGCTCAGGTCATGATCTCACGGTTTCCGGGTTCGAGCCCCATATCAGGCTCTGTGCTGACAGCTCAGAGCCTGGAACCTGCTTCTGATTCTGTGTCTCCCTCTCTCTGACCCTCCCCCGTTCATGCTCTGTCTCTCTCTGTCTCAAAAATAAATAAACGTTAAAAAAATTTTTTTTTAAAGAAGGTATTTCCTCTGACAACCTTATGACAAAAAAGTAGTGAAACACAGGATATTCATAACCATACAATTAGTTCTTTTATAAACTATGTTTAATTTTCATTGAAGACTCACCAACACCTTCCTTTCATGAACAATTCAGTGTAGAACCCTTGAAAAAGGTCAAATCATTATGTTGTGGTAATGGTGAAAAAATGTTTCAGCCTCCACTTTAAAGTAGCTCCTTAAAATTTTAGTACTTATATAGATACAATCATTTATAGAATTGCATTCTTACAAAAACTACTTATTTATAAATGGTTGTCAGTAATATGTCTCTCAAAGATCTGGATTAATCTGCTACAGAAAATAGATACTATCCTTAGAAAGAAATTTCTCAAACTGAAAAAAGACACTTCGATTGTATTATCTGAAGTAAAGTTCTGTGTGTGTATGTTTCAGCCTGTTTAAACTTCAGTTTATTAAGCAGAGGTTATAATAATCTCAACCATCCCTTAAAAATCTGTGTTTTGAATGAAGAAAGAAATGCAAAAATACTCAAGCTAATAAAGACAAAAACTAAACCAAAACATTACATTTTTTTTCTTATAGAACTTTCAATATTTCTCCTTTACCAAAGAAGCTCCTGAACTTTGTACAGATAATCTATCGCTCCACAACTTTTGTTTCCAGGAATACGCATCCAATGGAGAGAGAAGGCAGAACACTGATAAATGCCTCAAGGAAGTAAATTCAGGTGTATACTGTTACACTTACCATATGCTGCTCTGGATAGGTAAAATGGCAATATGAAGATTTAGATGCTACATGTAATTTATGTTGATAGTGTAGTGATTGCTGAATTTAAGAATTCATTTCAGGGGCCAGTGACACAGTGATTGCTGCTATTGTAGAACTCAGATTACAGATGAGTGATCCATCTAATTCTAACAACATTAAAAGAAAGTGAGAACTGTTCTCTAGACTCTACAGTATACAAAAGAAAGGTGGACACTGTTCAGCTGAAAACTCTGTGAAGAGAATAATGGCTAACTTAAGCAGATGAAGACCAAGGACGCTTGTAAACAGGCAGAGGTCCCAATGGTGATAAAGTTTCATTCCCATCACCTCTGATTACACATTTTGATTGTATACGAAATGATTGGGCACATTATCAAAACAAAATGAGATCATCTGTGAAGCAGTATGCCTGCTAGAATCTTTGGGGTAAATTGAAATGGAAATTATGGCTTGTACATGTGATAAGCCAAAGCAAAGCAAAATCACTCTGAGGACTGGGCCAGAGAACAAAGAGAACTTGGCTATCAGGATAAGCCTTGGAATGGGTAACAAATATCAAACTCTATAACTGTTTAAGTTTGTTTCAGGCATGAAATAAATGAAAGAAATTACATGTCATGTGTCCAATATCTGGCATTTGAAATCCGAGGGGTGAGTTACTTTCAGTAAAATTACATTACTTTGGTCAGTTGATTCTGACCTAAGTCAAAAGGGAATATTGTCCTGTTAAGGGAGTTAGGAAAGAATCTGAAAATCTAGCAAGGGTAAAATATCAGAGGCTGAAATGACTGCTAAGGTAGGGAAGAAAATCTGGGAGGGGGTGGAAGGTTGGGGTGAGGTAGATGAAGCGAAGAAAGCTGGTGAAGAAAGAGGCAGGTTGGTTGGGCTAAGAATGGATCTGAGGGTGCTTCAGAATAGGTCTAGAAATCCATTTGTACAAAGAATGCCAGGGATCTTAATCTATTGTTTTCACTATAATAAATAAGTAAATTATGTATTATTAGGACTAATGCATACATAGCTATAATAATAAAGAAATGAAATTATTGTTGCACTATATGCTAACTAATTTGGATGTAAATCAAAAAATAAATAAATAAATAAATAAATAAAAGAAGTTAAAAAAATGTCCCATCCTGCAGTGAAATAGATGAAAATTGTAAAACCCCTAACTTACTCATAATAAGCACTCAATAAATAGTGGAAATTATTGTGGGAAAAAAAAAATGTAAGGGAAGGTTATCAAAAAAGTCGGGATAGTGGCTACCTCCAGGGAGAACACAGGGAGCTTCTCATCTCTCACCTGGGTGGTGGTTTGCTTATCCAGGTGTCTTCTCTAAACTTACATGTGTTTTATACACTCTCCCGTACGAATGACATCCTTCACAAAGGAAACGAGAAAAAGCACACGGAAGATGATGAGTGTTATATTATAGAGAAAAACAAAGCAGGGAGGGGAGGTGATGAGGAGTGTGTGGGCATAAGGAACGGGAAAATACAATTTTAGGTAGGCAGACTTGGCAAGGTCTCACTGAAAAGGTGACATTTCCTGAAGCCGATGAAGGAGTCCATTATGTGGATCTCTGCGGACGGCGAAGGATCTCCAGGAAGAGGCGACAGGAAGTTAAAAGGGCCTGAGACAGGAACATGTCACAACATATTTTCCCTAAAATTACCATGGTTGCTAGTAATCAACTGACAGATTCTTAGACTTCATTGATGTCTTTGACTCCTTAGGGTAGCTTCATGTAAATCACACAGAAACGTGTTCCCTTGGGGCATGGCCAGAGTAAGAGAAAATGTGTCCAGCTGAAAACCCCCAACACTCCTTCCTTTAATACTAATGAAGTTTCTACATGAAGCATGAAATATATACAGATGAGAAATAGCGTAAAGAAAATAGGTGTCTTTTAATTTTTTCCTCATTTTAAGCTTATTAAAATAAAGTAGGAGAAGATAGGGGAAAGAGAATACAGCTAGAAAAGTAAATGAAATATTACCTTAAGCACAAAATTTCTAAATACACATCCAGATTAGGTCTCTCTGACACCAACATATTCAGTTTTAAAAAAAAAGTCAAGTTACAAGTTTTTACAGCTAAATGAGACATAGTATCTCGTTCTCCCCAGCTCCCTCTTTCCACCCTTACCCCAGTTTGAATAACGTACCTCTGGTTGAATATACCTTTAACTGAGCTATTGTTTTGCCACTGTTTAAGACCAGATAGCTAATAAGACTGTTTTAGACCACATTTTAAGCAAGGTCTGCTTATTCTTTATCTGTTGTGTAATTAATGCCTTTAATCCTTCTGTATTATCCTTCAGTCATTGCTAATTTAAAAAATAACCTCTTGGTTATGTATTTATTTTGGATATTCTTTTCCAGATTTTAATCCTCAATTGTGTTGCAGTGTTTAAATTGTTCAACCGTAATAGCGGATTTGCATTTGTTTTGACTTTTACTTCAAGGTAAATTTTCTTCCACCATCCTAGACATTTTGCCCTGGTTCACAAGGCAGGGAAGTAGAAGGCTGGGACCGGCAAGAGGAATGATGGGAAAATAGAGGGTAGGGCAAAGAAATTTAAAAATAGGAAAAAAAAAAAAAGATAAAGGCATTTTTCCAAGTTAAACCATTAATTCTTGGGGCACACGTCTTATTTTTGGAAATGCCGACTTTAGGCTCCTTGGCTCTTTCAGGCAGCTATCTGTGCACAACCCCCATTGCCAAGGCCTTTTAGCAGTAAGTAGTACCAGGTGCTGTGGGAGGAGCTCCTGATGGTGGTATCACCAGCTTCTCCACTATAATTTGTGCTGGGGCACAAATTACCGTGGAATCGGTTGTTTACAGTTGGGTAAAAAAGAACAAAGAGTGCAATCAGAAGCTCAATGGGGCATAAAACCCACAGGGATTTCAACAACAAAACCTGCTAACTACAGGAAGCTTTCTGCTCAAGGTGGATTTGCCATAACATGTGACCGAAGTTCTCTGTTAAGTGAAGAGCTGGTCAGGTGCAGTTGAAGAACAACCAAAACCAAAATGATGTTCCTCACAGAACCCTTTATGTTACAACATGTGAAAAGCAGATGCTGATAACACATGATCAAAACTCACTATTCCAGATTGCGTTCACAATATATTAGTTCCAGAAATGAAAGACCTTTGAAGGTCATAGCACGCCTGATACATATAAGTTCAGGCGCACGTTTTTTGTTTGTTTGTTTGTTTGTTTGTTTGTTTGTTTTTTGACAAGTTATTATTGGTAATAGGAAAACTGCCCCAAAGGCAGCCCTTTGCCAGAGGTACAAAGGTTCTGGCAGTCCCTTGGAAAAGGTGGCTTATAGATAGTTCCTGTTTGTTTTACTGTCTCTCATTAAGATACTGCCAGATGCATTAAGTCTCCTATCACTTTCCAGAGACTGGTTTTCTGCCCAGTAGACACTGGTACCATCTTGGTGGGTACAATTTTCATTCTTGTAATTAGTTGTGGGCACTACTAATTGCTTTTCTAATTACCTGCTTGAGAATGCCAATTATCTCCTTGCCCCCACATCAGCATGTGCAATTGGCTAATTAGACCTTCAAGTAGGCAACTAGAAATATAATTAGCCATTTGAGAGAATGATTAGTTGTACTCAATTTTGCACCCATGAAGGAAGGAAGCTTTGGTTTAATTTGTAGTTTATAATGTGAAATAAAAACTGAACAGAACTTGAGGCTTTTTAAAGGAATATGAAGGTTTACAGAACAAGGAAATCTGAAATATACTATTCAGATAGGGAAAGATGTGCCGCTTTTTAAAATGTTTTTTTGGGGTGCCTGGGTGGCTCAGTCGGTTAAGCGTCTGACTTCGGCTCAGGTCATGATCTCACAGTTCGTGAGTTCAAGCCCCACGTCAGGCTCTGTGCTGACAGCTCAGAGCCTGGAGCCTGCTTCAGATTCTGTGTCTCCCTCTCTCTCTGGCCCTTCTCAGCTTGCACTCTGTTTCTCTCTCTCTCAAAAATAGATAAACATTAAAAAAATGTAAAAAAAAAAAAAAAAAAAAAAAAGAAAGACATCACTGAAATGGTCTCCCAATTTAAGGAACAATTCTATATGTAAGTTCAGAGTTCATTTTGACTGCCAGATCAGGTATCACACCTAAGGTCAAAGGAAAGACACACTACTCAACACACAGTATCAAATCAAAGGATGTGCTTACTCCATAGATCTACGGAGAAACATGATTACTATATATAAATCTAGTAAGTAATCCTGCTTTTGATGGGGTATGGTGTTTGTCATATCTTCCAAGGGAAAATGTTATATGCCTGTATTCGTTTTCTGAGGTAGCTATAACAAGCAACCCAAATTTGATGATTTAAAACAACAGAAATTTATTCTCTCAGAGTTCTGGAGACCAGAAGTCCAAACTCAGTTTCCCTGAGCTGAAATCAAGGTGTTGGCAAGACTAGGGGCTTTAGGGGAGAATATGCCCCTTCCCTCTTCCAGCTTCTGGCATCCCTTGCCTTGTGTCTGTTTTTCTCCAATTTATGCCTTGGTGGTCACGTTGCCTTTTCCTCTTCTGCTGTCAAATCTCCTTCTCCATTTTCCATTCAGACATGTGATCACATTCAGGGTCCACAAAGATAACCCAGGATACTCTCTCATCCCTAGATCCTGAACCTAATCACTTGTGAAAGGCTCGTTTCCCAAATAAGATTCACAGGTTTCTGGGAGTAGGATGCAAATATTTGGAAGTGGTGGGTAGGGGAATGGTTTTAGCCTACAACAATACCTAAATGAACCAATACCTAAATGTGCCAGAGCACATTTTCATCAAGAACTTCAAGAAACAACACTCTAGTTTAGAACTAGTATGAGACAGAATTTCTAAATATAATAATAATAAATCCATGTAGTACATGGATTGCTTTGAAGGTAAGACAAGTAAAATCTAACAAGGGTATTAGAGAAAGTGGGGGCGTCCCTAAAACAAAAAGAAGGATATTGTTAAATAGGTTTCAAATGATACAATAGACATATATTTTCTAAGAGCCAAATAAGTGAAGAATAACATTCTTGGAATTAGCCGCATCACGTGAAAACAATTAAAGCTATGAGCATCAGTCTTAGTAGCCTGAATGGGTAAAGCTCACTATATATTGATGCTGTAAATCTCCACTCTCAAGAGCTTAGAAAGTACCATGAATTTATAGTCTTAGATATCATTCTTTTCTTAAAGAATGACCTTCAGTTACAAACAAGGTACAAGACTATTGAATACAAAGACACTTTCAAAATCACTAGCAACTTACACATTGACTTTGCCATTGATTGATATGTTAAAGTAACAAATCCCAGGCTGGGTAACCATGGCAGACCATGTATTAAATATCAACTCATAGAATCAGTTAAAGAACGCTTGATATTTTCAACTTGAACAAGTAACTAACCATGAACAAAAACAAAGATTATTATTTAACCACAATGAGTAGGAGACATATTAATCCAGTGAATTAAAAAGAATGTTTCACTGTTTCTGACCTCGCCTTAGCAAAATTCCCATCTCCAGATAAACATAGTGTTCAGATTTCTCAAGACATTCCCAGCAGTTCATCTGTCAGTTTAAAGGTTTAACATTTAAGAAACACAGTATGAAAAGAAACAGGGGATTAGAATGCAGACAGTAGGTCAGATGAATAAACTGCCACCATAGCAACTTAGTATTAGCATGGCCAACCAAAAGAGAGGAGAATCGGGATCTATTAAGAGCCTGTAATGAGTTGAATAGTGTCCCTCCAAAGTTCACGTCCACCAAGAACCTCAGGATGTGACCTTATTTGGAAAGAGGGTCTTTGCAGATGCAGTTAGTGAAAATGAGTTCATATTGGATTAGGGTGAGATCTAAAACCAATGAATGGTGTTGTTAAAAGCCATACGAAGACACACAGGGAAGAAAGAAGTTCATGTGATGAAATGGAGAAGATTGTTGGAAGCCACCAGAAGCTAGGAGATAAGCAAGAAAGGATTCTTCTCTAGAGCTTTGAGAGGGAGCCTGGTTCTGCTGGCACTTTTATTTTGGACTTCTGGCCTCCAGAATTATGATAAATAAAGATTATATTTCTTTTGTCTTTAGCCATCCAGTCTATGGTAATTTGTATGGCAGCCCTAGGAAACTGATACAGATTTTGGCACCAGGAAGGGAGGTGCTTCTATATAACACACATCTAAAAATCTGCAAATGATTTTGGTATTGTGTAATGGGTAGAAGCTGGAAAAAATTGGGGGCACTTGATATAAAGAGACCAGATTTCCTTGAAAAGACTGTTGGTAGAAATACAGATACTAAGTGTGATTCTCATGAGAGCTCAGAAAGAAGTGAGGGGAGCTTTAGAGGAGGCTTCTATTATCTTAGAGCATAACATATATTGCCATTAACAGAATGTTGCTAGAAATCTGAATACTGAATGTGAGGTCTCAGATGGAAATAAGGAGTATGTTGTTGGAAACTGGAAGAAAGGCAAAGTGTGGAAGGTATGCCTGTTTCCTTCTTGCTGCATATAGTAAAATGGGAGAAGAAAGAGATAAATTAGGGCACAAACTGTGATAAACAAAAAGGAACCAGAACTTAATGATTTGGAAAATTCTCAGCCTATCTGGATAGCAAAAGCTGAGAAAGCATGCTCTGTAGAGAGCACAAATGTTGTAGCTGGACCACATTTTGTTGAAATTAGATGTCTGATTCATGGATCCAATCAACCAATCTTGGCAGAAGCCAGCAGAGACGGGATTGATGGGGCTATCTCGGAAAGATGTGTGGAGGCCCTCCCATGTGATGGGGTGAACTTCCTGTATGGCACACGAAACTAACAAGATCTTTGAGAAACTTTTACTAACAGAAACACTGCCAGCTTAGACTGAAAAGTATGGAGATGGGAAGAAATGAAGAATGACTCTGAGGGCAGAGCCCATAGACGCAGATGCCAGAAGGGGTGACCATGGGTCCCAAAGATAGAGCAGTGAGCCAATGAATATTATTCTCAGGCCTTGAAATCTAGTAGAGCTTGGTTTGCTGGATTTCAGATGTTTTTGGACTAATGCTCCATTTATTTCTTCCATTTTCTTCCTTTCAGAATGCGACTACATATCTATGCCTGCCCCCCACCCCCCACTGTATTCTGCAATTAGATAATTTGTTTTCTGATTTCACAAATCCACAAGTAGAGAGGAATTTTGCCTTAAGATGGATCATACCCACCTATATCTGATATACATGCTGATTTCTGAACCTTTTCAGGTTGATATTTAGATAAGAACTTGGATTTAAAGTTAATGCTGGAATGAGTTAAAACTTTTGGGGATGTTGACATGGGTTGAATGTATATTTCACATAGGATTTTATGAATTTGGGGGGAACCACAGAGTAATTGCACTGGGTTGAACAGTGTCCCCCCAAAACCTCAGAATGTGACTTTAGCTTGGAAAGAGGGTCTTTACAGATATAATTAGTTAAGAGGAGATATACTGGGTTAAGATGTGGTCCTTATTAAATCCAGTGACTGGTATCATTGTAAGAAGGCCATGTGAAGACCAAGGCAGAAACAGAGTGATGTCAAAGAACAACAAACATTCCTGGCAACCACCAGGAGCTAGAAAAAAGGAATTAAAAATTTTCTCTTTCAGAAACCCCAAAAGGAATAAATTCTTCTGGATTCCAGAGCTGTTAGAATACATTTCTGTTGTTTGAAGTCACCTAGTTTGTGGTAATTTGTCATGGTAGTCCTAGGAAACTAACACAGAGCCCATCTTGCAACTGACATATATCTTACTTGTTTGACAATCCTGAGTGTAGGACCGTCTCCTGTAAGAAGTCTTGTCTGAGTCTACTGCTCCATGCACCTTGGGCATACCTTTATCAGAGGACTCAGTGTGCTGTGTTGACATTATCTCTTTATATGATATTTCCTCCACAGTGGTCTATGGGTTTGAGGGAAGGGCTCAAGTCTTTCACTATTTGTATCCCCAACATTTCAAACTACACCTGGCACAAATAAAATGCTTAACAATCCTGGTAGCTAATAGGTGCTATGTGTTTATATAGTCTCAGAAGTTCCACAACCATTGCCTAAAGTTCCAAACCATTGACTTTACAGAAAAGGAAACTAAGGTTCAGAGAGGTTAATCTCTTGGTTGAGCTCACAAAGCAAATAAATGACAAAACTAGCTCTTCAACACAGTTCTGACTCTAAATCACTGTATACTTCTCTGTCATTATCACCTGAGCTGAGGAATTCCTGCTTCCCACCTGTAATTCACTTACAAGACTTAGAGTAACTGCTCTATGAGCTGAAATACATTTGTATCTGAATGTTAAAACCCAAAGATAACCCAAAGGTTGTCTTGATATCTTACATATGTAGGTTCTTTACAATTTATATATATTTTAACATTTATGATTGTATTTAATAATCTGAACAAATTTAGGAATTATTGTCCTATTTTTCAAAATGAGCCTGCTGAGGTGAATGGATGTTAAATCATATGTTCACGGTTATTAAGCTAGTAAGTCTAAGGAACTTGAAACTCTACCTCTGTCTCTAAATCTGAACTCTTTTTATTAGATCACAACTGGACTTCATATCTCTACCAGTCTCATGTAGAACTTTAAGTGCGTTTATCTTTCTCTTTATTATATGCCATCCACACACGCTTAACCATGTGACTGTGTGTTTGTGTCTGTGTGTGTGCATGTGTGCGTATTTAGTATCCTAGTGGCAATGGGAATCCAGAGACTCTAATTTTCCATCCTATTCATTAAGTATTGACAGGGGCTAACAATGCATTACCATCTCCATGAAGCTGTTACTTTTATTTTTTACTTTTAGGAGAAATATGAATCCGTGCTGAACAATATCAGGCAGATCACCAAACATTTTTGTACCCTCAAATGTAGTATCTTTTTTTTAAAAGGACAGGTCCTATACACTGATTAATAAAATTACCTCTAACAAATATATTTGATCAATTAACATGCCAGAATTCTCCTGAACTCATCATCATTATCCTGTCCACTGAAAACTATGTGTCACAGGAGCACTTGGGTAGCTCAGTTGGTTAACTGTCCGACTTCAGCGCAGGTCATGATTTCACAGTTTGTGAGTTCAAGCCCCACGTCAGGCTCTGTGCTGACAGCTCTGAGCCTGTAGCTTGCTACAGATTCTGTGTCTCTCTCTCTCAGTTCCCCATCACCTCCCCCTGCTTGCACTCCATTTCCCTCTCTCTCTCAAAAATAAATAAACATTAAAACAATAAAACTAACATGTCACAAAAATATTTGCCCCAATAGCAACATCCTGGGAACTCTCTATGTAGTTATAGTCCTATTTTTATGGCTACTCTTATGTTAAAAGTCACCATTTAAGAACACTTCATTGTCAAGGGTATTGTTAACTTGTAGGCTGAAAATATGACGATCAGAGAGGTAGAATGATATTTCTAAAGTGCCTGTAGAATGGCCATGGAATCAGTAATAAGACTTCCAATTTCAACTTCACAGCCCTTTGCTCTTTTCCAAGCACTGAAGAGTCATTCTATAGGATGGGCACAGTCATTTTATAATTGGCCGTGTGAGTGGAATCAGATGCTGTGAGATGACCTCAACAATTAACAAATAGAAAACTGTGACATATCAACATTTCTTTTCACCATTATTATTTGAACTGGAAAAATAATCACAATATATTAGGGGTAAAATAATGTTAACTGAACCTAAAGGAGTAGTAATTTCCCCGTTTATTCTTTTGATCCAAAATTTAATATGGGCACTTTGAAAACATCCTTTGATGCACCTACTGAAATTCTCTAAGAAGTATGGTTAAAGAAACCATAAAGTCTAGATGTTATGTCCAGGTTCTATGGCATATATCTTCCTTACACACCACTGTGTATAAATCAGTATGAGGGCACTTAAACTCAGACATTTGCAGCCCTTCCATTTTTAGAACCAAAGTGATATTAACTCTTTTTTTTAGCCCTTTCTTGGGGTCATGAATCATCATTTGACACACATATCTTAAGTTATCTAAATATATCCGTGGATCCATGCAATTGTCATTTAGGGCAGAAAGGCAACAGAATAAAAAAAAATGTTGTGGATAAAGAGTCAGCTATCAGCTGACTATAACTACCAACTTAAATTTGAACAGTGGAAAAAGACTTTTTTTTTTTTTTTAAGGGAAGGGGCTGTTACTGAAATGTAACATACAGATAGAAAACATATAAAAACATACAGATAGAAAACATACAAAAACTCTTAAATGTATATACCATGATTAATTTTCATTAAGTCAACAGACTTGTGTGATGATTATACATGTTAATAAAAAAACAAAACAAAACATTAGCAGCATCTCAGAATCTTGCCTTATTCTCTCTTCTAGCCATTTCCTCCTATCCCCACAAGGGTAACCATTATGCGGATTTGTACTATCACAGATTAGTTTTGCCTGTTACTGAAATTTATATATGGGGATACTTATTTAGTGTCTGGCTTCTTTTAGTCAACATTATGTTTCTGAGATTCATCCATATGGTTGCATCGAGTTGTGACTTGTTCACACTGGTATTCCCTTATGTGAATATACCAAAATTTATACTAAAATTTTGTGTGTATGAGAGAGTTCTACAAAACACTTAGGAAGTTTCAATTATACACTTAGAAAGTTTCAATTATACACTACAGTGTTACCAACTATAATCACCATGTTTTATATTAGGTTCTCAGAACTTATCCATCTTACAGACAAAAATTAGTATTCTACCACCACCTTCTCCCTATTTCCCTTACCCCCCAGCTTGTGGCAACCACTTTTTTACTCTCTGTTTCTATGAGTTTGCTTTAAATTTAATTTAATTTAAATTTTAGTTTTTTGATTCCACATATAATTGATACCATGGAGTATTCGTCTTTCTCTTTCTGAATTACCATAATGCCCTCAGGGTTCATCCATGTTCTCTCAAATGGCAAGATTTCCTTCTTTCTCATGGCTGAAAAATACTCCATTTTATACACATCTCACATCTTTATAGATTCGTTCATTGAAGGACATTTAGATTATTTCTGCATCTTGGCCATCATAAGGAATGCTGCACTGGATGAGGGCAGGGGGGTAATATGTTGTGCATATATCAAAAGTTAATGCTTTCTTTTCCTTTGGATCCAGAATTGGGATTATTGGATAATATGGTAGTTCTATTTTTAGTTTTTTTGGGAAATCTCCATAGTGTTTTCCAAAGTGGATGCCCCAGTTTGCATTTCTACCAACAGTACATGAGGATTTCCTTGTCTCCACATCCTTGACGATACCTCTTTTATCTCTTTGATGACAGCCATTCTGTCATTAAACAGGCGTGAGATGATACCTCAGTGTAGTTTTGATTTGCACTCCCTGATGACTAGTGATGTTGGACATCATGTACGTGTTAGGCATTTATAAGTCTTCTTTGGAAAAATGTTTATTCAGTTCCTCTTTCCAATTTTTAATCAGATAGGTTTTTTGAGGGGAGAGGAAGGTAGGTTATTTTGCTGTGGAGCTGTGTGAGTTCCTTATATATATTAAGTTTTGTATAGATATTAATTATATATAAAACCCTACTTATCAGATAGATGATTTACCAACATTTTCTCCCATTCCATAGGCTCTTTGAATTGACTTTTGTTACAGTATAAGATAGGAGTCCTGCTCCATTCTTTTGCATGTGGCTGTTCAGGTTTCCCAATATCATTTGTTGAAAAGACTATTCTTTAACAATCAATTTATAATTGCATCTGACAGAATACCTAGGAATAAATTTAGTCAAGAAGGAGAATGATCTGCACACTGAAAATTAAGATATTGATATTGAAGATGACACAAGTAAATGGAAAAATATTCCATGTTTACAGATTAGAAGAATTAATATTGTTAAATTGCCCATACTACCCAAAGCAATCTATAGATGGAATGCAATCCTTATCAAAATTCCAATGGTACTTCTCACAGAAATAGGAAAAAAAGTCCTTAAATTCATATGGAACCACAAAAGACCTTAAACAGTGAAAGCAATCTTGATAAAGAACAAAGCTTGAGGCACCACACTTCCTGACTTCAAACTATATTTTAAAGCTATAGTAATCAAAACAGTATGGCAGTGGCATAAAAACATACATATAGATCAATGGAATAGAATAGAGAGTCCAGAAATAAACTCATGCATATATGGTCAATATATGACAAAGAAGTCAAGATTATCTATTTTAATCTTGATAGACATTTGGCTATCATGAATAGTACTGCCATGAAAAAATCTTGTACACTTTTTTAAAGTTTATATAGTTTTGAGAGAGAGAGAGGGAGAGAGAGAGTGAGGGAGGGAGGGAGAGAGAGAGAGAGAGAAGCAGAGAAAGAGATTCCCAAGCGGCTCCCTGTTGACAGTGCGGGGCTCTAGGTCATGAAATGAGATCATGACCTGAACTAAAAAAGTCAGCTGCTTAACCAACTGAGCCACCAGGAGCCCCTTGTTCATATATATTTTTTTAATGAACACTTTTTTTGTTGGATTTGTATCTGAGAGGAGAATTTCTTGGTCATAGGGTCTGTATATGTTTATATGTTTAAAATATATGACCCATTTTTCAATAACTGTTGTACCAGTTTACATTCCCAAAGCAATGTATGAGAGGTATGGTTGTTTTCATATCTTAGCCAAGATTTGATGATGCCTGTGTTTAATTTTAGCCATTCATGTGGATACATAATTGTGTTGCACTGTGGTTTTAATTTGCGTTTACCCAATGACTAATGAAGTTGAGCACCTTTAGATGTGTTTATTGGCCGTTTGGATAGCCTCTTATGAAGTGCCTGTTCAGGTGTTTTGCTTACTGAGTTGACTGCATCCTTTCTTATTAATTTGGAAGAATTCTTTATAAATTATGAAGAATGAATCTTTTTTAGAGATATTTTTGTAGTAAATACCTTCTCCCATCACATGCATTACATTTTCACTCTCTTAACAGTATCGTTTGGTGGAAAAACGTTCTTAATATAGTTTAATATGCCACATTTTCTATGCCACATTTTCTATTTGATAGAAAATGTTTAAGAAATCATTAAATACTCCCAAGTCATGAAGGTATTCTGTTTTCCTTTAAAAAACTGTTTTATTTTCACAGTGTAGATCTACAGCCCATTTGATTTTGATTTTTGTGAGACGGGAGTCCCAATAATTTTTTTCTTACATGGATACCCAATTGATCCACCATGATTTATTGAAAAGACCATTCTCGTTCTACTGCAATGCAATGTCACCTTTGTCATGTATCATACTACACTATCCATTGGTCTCTTTGTCTATTCTTGCACCAGTTCCAAGTGTCTTAGTTATTACAGCATTATAAAAGATCTCAATATCTGGTAGCATACAGTTTTCTTCTTGGGATATTCTTTGCCTTTTGATTTCCACAAATATTTTAGAATAAGTCTGTCACTTTCCATAAAAAAAAATATCTCTAGGATTTTTACTGGGAATGCCTTGAATCTATTTTCAGCTTGGAGAGAAATGACATCATTATAATACATCATTAAAATTCTTCTTAAACTTAGCTCTCAAACATCAATAATCTTTTTAAAAAATATTTATTTATGTTTGAGAGAGAGAGAGAGAGACAGAGCACGAGTGGTGAAGGGGCAGAGAGAGAGGGAGACACAGAAGCTGAAGCAGGCTTCAGGCTCCCAGCTACGGAGCCCGACGTGAGGCTTGAACTCAGGAACAGTGAGATCATGACGTGAGCCGAAGTCAGATGCTTAACTGACTGAGCCACCCAGGCACCCCTCAAACATCAATAATCTTAACTATAATATTGGCAGGAGGGAGCTTAGTGAAAGATAAATCAAGATGGAGATTTCTGGCAGACACCCTTGATTGTATGTATTCTGTGTATTATTTGCCTTAAGATCCACATGCCTTAGAGACCAAATATGTAGGTGATATTGTAGATACTTAATTTTACATGTCATAGTCCTCAAAGCTTAGGAATTCCAATAGCCTCAGTTGCCACCCTTCAGCAGATGACTTCCCAACCTAGATCTCTACCCTAACTTTTCAGCTGAGCTACATCCGTGCTCACATCTCCAGGGTTGATATAATTATTTGGCCATTCCACCAGTAACTCATATTTAACATGTACAAAATTACACTCATTCTCGAATCTAATCTTCTATCTTCCTAATTTCTACTTCTATTGAAAGAATCCTCAGAATTCCAGGTGTTAAGCTGAGATCTTTAATTGCTTCCATCTCATGCAGCGGTATACAGAGGTGGAAAGTGGTGGGGGAATGTGCCCTGGGTGCAGGCAATAAAGGGGGCATTGTCAGAAGAGAATTCAGAACAACAATAATACTGACTAAAAACAGGTAGAGTTTTTATTATCACTAAATTTTTAGGAAATTCTAACAATGTGAATCTCCCACCACACCGCACTTTGGTACACTCCTCCTGTCCCTGTGCTCCTGAAGTTGAACTGGTTGCAAGATTATGTCCTTTTATCCTTGGAGACAGCTCTTTCTATGTCCCTAGCCTCAGGCTCTCATTGCCTTATGGTCATTTTGCACCTAGAGTTTTCTTCTTCCAATTCATCCTATACAAGCCACCAGGGTAAAAACAAACAAGTTCTGAACATTTCATTCCTCAGCTCATAATCCTTTAATAGCTCTCTATTGCCAACAGAATAAAGTTCAAAACTTAGCTTGTTATTCAAGGCCTTGGTGGCCTCCCTCCCTTTGTACCACCTTTCTCTCTATATGATTTCCAGAAAGAACCATATACTCTATTTCATGTATATGCTCTACTTCTGTGACTTAGTTCACTACTATTCTTCTCCTTACTCTTTCACTGCATCACTGTCCACATTCTACTCATTCCTCTTCAAAGAGCAACTCACTATTACCTCCTGCATGAGTATCTCCCTTATGTCAACTGCAAGAAAACTCTTCTCTGAGTTTGCCTAGCATTTCGTCTTTCATTTATGGTGTTTGCTATTTTACACTTTGTATATCACGGATTTTTTTTCTTAGCTCTTCTTATAGACTCCAACCAGCCTGGAATACACTTGGCATTTAACAGTTCTACTTATTGTCACTTACAAACTCCTTGGAGTTACGGCCAAATCTCACTCATATTAGCCATCAGCAACTATCCCAATTCTTTACATGAACTAGACTCTAAATACCTCTTGAAATGAAGGAAGTGTATAGTATTCAGCTACTCATCTTGTGATTGTTGTTGAATACTCTATTCTTGTTTGTCCCTCCTGTCCATAATTCCCTAGGAAAGACCTGCCTGAACAATACTATCTATTCAATTGCATTTAGTCTCCCATCAAAACCACATGTTCTCAAGAAGTTTCCTTCATGTTCCAAAGGATTTAAATAGGCCCAGAATCCCCAAAATTTTTACTTCAAAGCTATTATGATTTTTTCCCTTTTCTGAATTCTCAGCACATATTATTTATATTATTCATTCAGTTCTTAATCATATAGTTCTTTGTTACATGCCTTATATTTTTAACTCATGCATTGTTCTTTTTCCCAAGGGCTAGATATTTCTTCCTAACCACAATGAAATTCTTTTGTGGATGGGGGCCTTGTATTAAGCTCCATTTTCCCTCCCCGGCAGCTAACACAGGGCTAATTCCCACCCCCACCCCCACCCCCGAATGAATGGTTTTGCTGCAAACATGTTGGCTAGAACTTTATACTAAATATCTCCTTCCTTCTTGTCAGTAAACTACAGTTAAATTTAAGTTAGTTAAAATTAATCTTGAAATACATCACATACCATGGAATTTGTGTCAATTAATTTTCCTTAATCTTACAGGATTATTCTGAATTTGGAGATTATAGAAACTAAATTATTTACTTAGCAAGAACTTTACATTTCTTGATATAACATTAAAGTCATAATTCCCCTGCTAAAATTAATTTTTTGAATTTAGAAATATTTTTAAGGGAAATTAGGATATACAAATTATTTTTATTTTGTTATTCAGTTAATAGTAGACATAAAAACTAGTAACAATTTGAAAAAACAATAACTTGTGCTCTTTGTTTACTGGGGTCAGACATTTCATATTATATTTAATTCCTACACATACAATAGGTGGTATATACATTATACTCTTGTTACAGATGATAAAAATGAGACCTTAGTGTTTCACTTAACATGGCCAGGGTCACATAGACACTATGTGTAAAAATAGGTATTCTACTCTTGGTCTGTCTGACTATAAATCCTGTGTTCAAGTCTGCAGGTTGACTGCCTTTCCAACCAGAAAAAAAGGATCGTTCCCCTTCTCTACTGATAAATGCTTTTCCCGACAACAATTCATTATGCAAATATTCACGCATGCAGAAGGGTTGGAAGGATAGTGTAGTAACCACTATATGTATACCTGTCATTCCAATTCTACAAATCTTAACCTTTTGCTCTATTTGCTTTATCACAACTTTATCACCGATCTGTCCATTTGTCAATCTATCAGTCCATTTCTTCGGAGACATTTCAAATAAGTTACGGACATCAACAGATTTCATTGCTAAAACTTTCGGTATGAATTATTAATCAACGTTCATGCTTATTCTGAGGAGAGTTTTAGTTCAATCAAATGGCACTTAATCAGAGAGGCTTTCAAACACTTCTTAGAAACTTTTTTTTGGGTGGCAATTCAAATCTTCAAACTTTCTCTACCATATCGGTCAAAATAGAAATGTGATGTGGAAATGCCGGTTCTCATGTTTGTTTAAATGAGGCAAGCATTCAACTACCTACATCAATTTTAAACTGGTAGGTCAAGTTTGAAAATGATAGCCCCTTTATGTTGTCTCTAGTTCCTTTGATATACATACATATTTTTTAAAAAAATGTCAGTGATGTCTATGATATCTCCTGTGGCAGTTATAATTCAAGATCGTAAATAATAAAAATTCATATGCTCTAAAGTTTTCCTAGCTCTCTGACAATTATGCACATATGCACATTATCCCATAGTTACGACACTGCTGTGATAACTTATTTGCTTGATGATATTTGCCAATGAAGTCATATCACTCTCTTAAGGAATCCTGAGAGTTATCTTGGAGTTAGTTTTGTGATGGTGATAAACAAAAGCGATCCACATATTCAGAAAAGTTCATCCTCAGTGCTGACTCCTATCAGGACCTGGGTTTTTGGTAGTATCTATCAGGTCATGAAGACAATTGTGCAGGTAGCTATGAGAGATTGGTATTTTTCTAAAATGCTCGTTTTGTTGTTGTTGTTGTTGTTGTTGTTGTTGTTGTTCATTAGGATTCCTGGATAACTGACCTGATCCAGGGTTCCTGCTCTGCCACTAATGCCTGCTGGGATGGGGCATTTCCCAGTTGTTATGCTCACTTAAAGTTACAGTGGGCAAGTCCTTAATTACTTTTTTAATAAGATGGACCACAGAAGACAGTCCCATCAGTATTCACTGAGTAGCTCAGATTAGAATGTTCTGAGTTTTGTTCATTCTCCATCCCTAATCTTTCTCTTCTATACTCTTGCCATTTCAGAAAAAGTTACAGAAAACAAAACAAAAGAAAGTGTCCTTTAGAGTATTAGTTCTCAGTGATTAGAGATTCTAACAGTGGTTAGAGACTCAACAGCTCTGATTATAGACCAGCTTATTAAACGGAAGAATTCAGGGTCTTCTTGAGATTAGCTAAATGAAAGTATCAGAGGGGACTGGGCCTGAGAATCTTCATTTTAACAAGCATTTCTCTGGATCTGATACAATTCTAATTTGAGAACCACTGATTAAAACAGACTTCTCCTACTGAGAAAAATCTTAGACGTAAACCCTAGTTATAATGTAATACAAATATAGACAATCGAATGATTTGCTGGTCAAGTCTCATTTGAACAAAATCCAGAGGATAGTGAAGCTGTTTGGAAATGTTTGAATTCTGTTCTTCCTGAAAGTTCTAGTTTATAAAAAGTGACTTTACCTCTATGGAGTAAATTTTCTTTCTATATCTAAAAGTGCTCTTATTTCAATGCGAGAAACATACTGCACTTTCATACATACTTAATTGTTAAAAAATTCCTAAAGAGTTGTTTTTGTCACATACTTATAACGATTTAGTTTAGTTTTGTTTTGCTTTTACTTTTTCTGGTAGGTACCAGAGAAGTTTCTGGCAAAAGCCATCATAAGATGAAAAGGACTACAAACAGTAATTTCTATTTGATGGTAAAAGAAAAAGGCGTAATGTGATCCTTTATTATCTGTAATATAAACAGCATCCAGTGTGGTACCTTCATTAAAAGTGAATATTTGGGGTGCCTGGGTGGTTCAGTTGGTTGAGCATCTGACTTCGACTCAGGTCATGATCTCATGGTTTGTGAGTTCAAGCACCACATGGGGCTCTGTGCTGACAGCTCAGAGCCTGGAGCCTGCTTCAGATTCTGTGTCTCCCTCTCTCTCTGCCCTCCCCTGCTCATGCTCCATGTCTGTCTGTCTGTCTGTCTCTCTCTCTCCCTAAAAAATAAAAAAAAAAAGTGAATATTTAATCAGTGGACAAATTCAACTATTTTGTTTAAAGTACTGCTAGAATCCACGGAGGACTGCACAGAAATGTAAGACTTCTTAACAGCCTTTCAGAGTATTACAGTGTTTTGAGAGAGGTATGATGTGGTTATCAAGAAATATAAAATCAAGAAGTTTATGTGTTCTACCAGTGGTACATGGAAGTGTGGGAGATGGAGTTGCCCTGAATAAGAAAGAATGGGTTCATACAAGTTTGAACTCAGTCTTTAGAATGAAGACTTTCAGGAGAATAAGAAAAAACCAAGGCTGAGCAAGAGCATGGCACAGAGGCACGTCCGGGTTTAATATGGTTAAGAACAGAGGTTTGGCCTGGAATCGCAGAGGGACATGAGGTTGAACAGAGTAAATGGTACTTGATTTCAGAGGCATTTAAATGCCAGACTAAGGAGTCTGAGTTTTACTAGACTGTTCTGTCAAGATTAACATATGCCTTATATAATTGGCAGCAAGGATCTACTTTGAAGTAAGGTCTTGATATCTGATTTTGGTACTGAACTTCCTAGATAACATACTATTTGCTCTTGAACTATCCCATTTATTTTAAAGATGCGTTATCTTGAATTCATGACTAAGCTTGGTAACTGACTCCATCACATACTAATTGCCTATGCCATCAAGAAAGCATAAAGCCTATTAATACTCTTTAAATGTTACCTCTAGGGGCGCTTGGATGGCTCAGGCGGTTAAGAGTCCAACTTCGGCTCAGGTCATGATCTCGTGGTCTGTGGGTTTGAGCCCCGCGTTGGGCTCTGTGCTGACAGCTCAGAGCCTGGAGCCTGTTTCAGATTCTGTGTCTCCCTCTTTCTATGACCCTCCCCTGTTCATGCTCTCTCTCTCTCTGTCTCAAAAATAAATAAATGTTAAAAAAATTTTTTTTAATGTTACCTCTAGCATACTAAAGTTCCTTCAATAAAAGAGTATTTGACTTTTTTTGTAGTTTTACTGTCTCCTCTCTTCTAAGCACTTTGCCTTAAACAAATAATTATACTGATTCTTCCAGATTTCTTATACATTTTGAAGTCTACATACTACATTTGTCTTTTTTAGGTTCAAACATCATAGCTTTTCATATTTTGTTACAGACCCTTGGCCTCATGTTTATTCTGTTATATTGGATTATGACTGGAAGCCTATAAAATCTGTAAAAGCTTCATTTTAGAAAAATAATCCAACACTATAATATGATACTTAGTGTAAACGTTTTCTGAGTGAAGAGAAAATATTATCAATACTGTTTCCTAAAGTCAAAGTGACCTATTGGTAGTGGAACACTTTGTATACAATGCACAGAAAGAAAAAGAGTACTATTTTATATAAGTGTTTTATTTTAAAAGATAATATAATAATAGTCTTTAAAAAAAACCAGTCAAGTATTACAAAGACGATTCAATATTTTTAAACTAAACTATTCACATTCACTTGCTAGTAACTTGACAAGCTATGGTTGTATGTTTTTGAAGGGAAAATTTAGAGAGCAAGTATTTTAGAAGTATGTATTTAGAACTGCCTTAGACATAATGTAGTGATTCAATACATATTACTTAAAAAGAGTTTTAATGATTAACTCCGATCACAAACAGGATTTACAATTATTTTCTAAATTATAACATTAAAAATTAACAGATTATTCAAAACCTCAATGCCATTCATTTCTCAACTCCTGTCTAATGACTATTAGTCAACATTATAAAAATGTCATTATTTCATGTAACATCTTTGATGCCTGTGGGATGGGGCTGGGAGGAATAAAAGAAAGCCTCACATCAAAGAATGGCCTCATTTACTCTAATCACAACTGAGTAAAATATTAAAAAGTCAGAAGAGTTATCAGTGACACCTGATCTTGAAAAAACAAAATAAGGAAAAAACAATCCTGGGGCATTCTGTCAGTGGTGGGATTAATGTAATATTAATTATAGTAAAGTGTCAACCAAAGATTAAGAGATAGAACTTAACAGAGGAATCAAAAAGCAGCCTACTGCTGGACTAAATTCAAAATAGATACTAGAAAGGAAAATTGGCTTAGATAGAAGTTTACTGAAAATTGAATAGGAATGTGAAACATATTCTACCAAGAGGTGAAACCATCCCTAGCTTTCATTAATCTCCTTTAGGATTTGGCATAGCCAGGTAACTTTCATGCACATTCCAATCTCAAACCTGGGGCTGGAAAAATGGCTGGATGTTCTACACGAGCGCTTATTTGGGGGATATTCTAGGGAGCAATCCTTGAATTTATGTACTTGGGTGGTTCGTGAGTTAGGAATGGTAAATGGGTACTAGGCTCTTGAATCTCAGGCTTACAGGTAAGGGCTGAGGGTCCAAACTTCAAATAATAAGGTAGGAACTCATGACAGCTATACATTCCCAAAGAACGTCAGGCAAATAAGGAAAGATATGTAGGCAGATAAGATAGGTCAGTCATACAGAATAAAAAGAGTTACACTTAGTGATTTCTAAAGCCACCCATTAGCTTAAAAAGAACTTGGGTAAAATTTTGTATTAGTGTTGAGAATTCACAAGTCAGTATTTGAATATCTTTAATGAAATGTTTTTATGAACCTGGTTTAGAGTTCACCATTTCTCCTATTATAATGAATAAAATGAAGACTGACTTCATGGGCATATGGCCTGTGCAGTTACACAGGGCCCTGTGTTTGGGAGGGCCCCAAGCCTGGTTAAATGCTCTGCTGAAATTCTTGAAATTCTCCATCTTGAAATTCTTCATAATTTTGTACCAAAAGTTTCGGTATATTCATTTTGCACCATATATTACGTACTTGGTGTTAAATACAATCAGTTATGACTGCGTTATATATCAGTGCCAAGAGAAAATAAACCAAATACATTTAGCAAAATGGGGTGTTGGCTACAGTAATACTTTATAAACACTTTTCTCTTCTGATCCCATCTTCCCAAAGTAATTTTCTTGTGTTCTCCTTGTACTACGTTTGGATGGGAAAGTACCTGATATTGGAAGATTTTAACCCTTCTGGGCATATGAATTTTAAAGGGACCTGATGAAAAAGCCTACTGAAGAAGGAATGAATTGCTAATGATGGACATTTAGGTAAATGTTTTTGGTGATGGATTTTTCTCCGCTTTTCATTTTACACAAAATATGCACTTGATTTACTCTTAACGCCTGAGCAGAGAAAAAGAGCCATTTACTCTACTCTTGCTCTCTACCTTGACTTCATTTCTCATAGCAAAGAAAAGTCCCCTTTTCTGCTTCCCCACAAAAATTTTCTTTACTGGATCATCCTCAATGTTCTTTGCTAGCTCTTTGTATAAAGGTGGTGGTAGGAAAATGGTGCCTCCTCAGTATAATACCAATTGAAGCTGCCTATTGGTTGTGGCTGGTTTTTAACCTCAGTCACAAGCCACAATTTCCAAGACAATTTCCCTTTATGCTCTTTTACACCACCCCCAAATCTCCCCTCTCACAGCATAATGAATCTCAATGCAGCTGAATCATGCAGGTCTGATTTAGCCTGCAAAAATGTCAGTCAAAGCAAGCAAGATGTACTCTTTGGCCTTGAGTGCTCTAAGCTGCTATGAATCATAGGTTTAGTTTTTGCCAAATGAAAAGCAATTTCACTTGCAAAAAAATATCTGTGGGGATACTTATGGCTTTTAACTCATAGGGAAAATGTATTAAAATTGTCTAGGGGAAGAGATTGTACGTGTGCGTGTGTGTGTGTGTGTGTACGTGTATGTGTGTGAACCTTTTATGAAACCAGAAAAAAAGAACCAGAATTTACTGCATTTGCTTTCAGTTAAAATCTTCTCATTTTTTCAGCTTCAACTAACAGGTGTTAACCATTAGACTAATAAATTGCTTCTACAAATGGACCATATCAATGAGTTAGATTATTTAATCAGGTTCAAATTTTTGTAAGGGAGCAACTCAGTTAGATTTCGTTAGGAAGACTTTCTCTGAAATTAATTGCCAAAATATTGAGCAGTATGATATTTTCTCTAACTCCTACTTATAAACACCAGGCATTGTATAAAAATGGCTTTGTCAATACTGCATTCTATAACTTGGAATTTCTGTTCTTAGGAAAGAAAAAATTTACAAAAAACAAAATTGTTAACCTTCTTTTTCACCTTGGAATCCAATACCATAAATTGCAAGCTCTGTTCTGTTAGTATGGCACTTCATCTTTAGCCACAGAACACCTATAATGGTCAAAGGAGCCTTCATTTCTTACGAGAACTGTCTATCCTGACTTTTAAAGTGCAACTTAAGACATTGTTCAATATGTTCAGTCTATACTAGCCTTCAGCTAATCCAAGACTCCTCTAAACAATGGTTATCTAGTATGGTGGCAGCCCCATTAAGCTGTCTGAAACATCGCATCTTATTTTTTCCCCCAAGATTGTTCTTGTTATGAACAATTTTTGTAGCACCGAGAAAAAATTGTGAAGGAGTAAGCATTTCAGATAACATTTCGGATTAGGCTATTATAGTAAAATTGAACATCCCAATCAAGTCATTGGGCTTCTAAACTGATTTACTACATCTATGATCTTTTATGGTTTTAACTATTTGGAAGAGACAGAAAACTAGAACTGATTTCTCTCCTGAAAATATACTCAAGGAAGGAAAGCATGGAAAAGGGTAAAGCTGGTATATTAGATTCACAATCTGCTGAAAACATAATAAAAGAGGGCATTTTCTAAAAATGCTGAGAGATGATGTGACCTAACAAGATTAGGAGACAGACTGTAAGCAAGAAGCCTTTGAATGCTTGTGTTGGTTGTGTCTATCTTTGGGAAAATTATTTAATCCTGGTTATTCTTATATTTCTTTCTTTGTAAATTGGGGGTGTAGTTTCTCACCACAGTGCTGAAGTAATAATATCTGACAAATAATGGATCTTTTCTGTTACTGAATGTAATTTAATTTCTACAAGATCCAGCTTCTTAAAAAAGTTAATATCATATGTTCCATAAGATCAAAATGTTGAATTTTTTAAAAGTTTGTTATTTTTTTAGGAGAAACATTTTTAATACACTTTATTTACCTTGCAGTAGATATACACTTTTTAAAGGTAGGGCACATATTTTTAAAACACTTGACTTGTAAATCAAAAACTTTTTCTGAACTGTTTTACATTATATTTTTTATATTTTATACCTACAAAGCACATAGGCATATTTTTTTATTTTTAAATTTTTTAATGTTAATTTATTTTTTGAGAGACAGAGTGTGAGCGGGGGAGGGGCAGAGAGAGAGGGAGACACAGAATCCAAAGCAGGCGCCAGGCTCTAAGTTGTCAGCACAGAGCCAGACACGGGGCTCAAACTCACGGACCGCGAGATCATGACCTGAGCTGAAGTCCAACGCTTAACTAACTGAGCCACCCAGGTGCCCTAAAGCACACAGGCATATTAAGAAAACCCATCAATAAATTCTTTAAAAGACTAAGATTAACAATACAAACTCCAAGACATGTTCAGTGGTTTTATTAATGCTTTATTCAAACTAATTGATGTCACCAGAAAAACCTCTAAGTTTTTTTTTTCTCAAATTCTTGAAGCTCACCATTTTAAACAGAAATATATTTTCTGTAGACTGCAGCTTGCTTATTTTTATAATACCAGAGTTTGTTTTATTGACTTCAAATATGTAATTTTCTCAGCTTCAATTATTGCATGTGTGAGTAATAGACATTTAATTGCTAATTTGTTGGAAGATCTATGCCTCAGTATGCTTTTGACATACTTCAACTTGAAGAGGACTGATATTTATTTTAAGTAAGTTTACTCAGTTAACTTTCTCACTGATCTGTTAAAACTATTTTCTTTATGAAAAACAGCTTAGAAAGTATTGACTATAAAAAATGAGACAATTCCATATCATTGATTACATATCTTCAGCGTTTTACTGCCATGCTCTAGTTACCTCTAATTTTCATTGCTTTTAATATGCCATTTTTACTTGCAGCATTATTTTGAAGATTTTATGAACTTATGGGATTTGGGGTTAAAATGATAATTTAATATAAATATTGCTATCAATGTGTTCATTAGATGGCATAAATTTTTAGACTTCCTTATAAAGGTTTTCCTTTAAACATTTTAGTTAAAAAAATTAAAAAAACGGGGCACCTGGGTGGCTCTCAGTTGGCTGACAGCCCGACTTTGGCTCAGGTCATGATCTTGCGGTTCGTGAGTTCAAGCCCCACATCGGGCTCTGTACTGACAGCTCAGAGCCTGGAGCCTGCTTCGGATTCTGTGTCTCCCTCTCTCTGTGCTCCCCCCCTGCTCATGCTCTGTCTCTCCCTCTCTCTCAAAACTAAATAAACATTAAAAAATTTAAAAAAATTAAAAAAAACACTTTCAGGTCAGTACAACCTAGATCCAGGTTTTGTGGAACCTGAAACTTTTGGAGTTTTGGAAACTCTCTTTAAGAGAAAGAATATAAATGAAGAATACAGTATTAAATGCCAGTCTTTAGAAGAGTCCTGTGCATATGAGGGGCCTTCATGCTTAAGCTTCATTATCTTTGAAGTCAACCCACTTCTGGGGCAATAGCTGTTCGACTCTTCCATATTTTTCTAAGACATACAAAGAAACCTAGAACATCAGGCACTATGGTTAGTAGTAAAAATAGGAGTGATAACAGCTACTGCCTAAAAAGTGCTTATAAAATGAACTAGGCAAGGAAAGTCCTTTATATGTACGATCTCACCAAATCCTCAGAACCACCCTGTGACCCTGCTATTTTTTACTTTTGTTTTATTGATGAGGAAACTGAGCTCAGATAAATTTAGTAATGTGGCATAAATCAACCAACCATCAGGTGATAGATCTGGAATATGAAACCAGGTGTGAGTATCTCCAAGTTCAGAGATAATGAGGACTAACTGAACCAGAGAACCCTTTCTTTCTTTTCTTGTTGTTTGTATGAAATCTGATTAATATCATTCATAAGTCTATTACTTCTAAATCCTTCCACAAAAGGGCATTACAAATCTTCAGTTTACTGCAAACATATCTCTGAAAGAAGAGTGAACCCTAATGTTAAAGCTGTAATACAAATGTTTACTCACTGGCACTATAGTATAAAGCAAAATGAAGAATATCTTATTTAAATAAAACAAGGATTGTTATCTTTGCTTTATCATTATTTTGTTTATTTATTTACTTACTCATTTTATTATTTACTATTCCCTGGAGAATATATTCAACACATTTTTTTTCCTGTATATGCCTATAGCCAATTTTCTAGGCTCATTTAAAAACAAATGCAAATCAAAAAAAATTTAATGTTTATTTATTTTTAAGAATGAGAAAGAGAGTGTGGGGGTGGGGCAGAGAGAAAGGAGGACACAGGATCTGCAGCAGGCTCTAAGCTGGCAGCACAGAGCCCAAGGTGAGACTGGAACTCACAAACCGTGAAATCATGACCTGACCTGAAGTTGGACACTTAACCAACTGAGCCACCCACGTAGCCCAATGCAATTTTTTTAAAAATAATGAAAGCTATGTTTTGCTCAGGAATACTAATGTATACATACCATATACATTGTTTTACAGGAGATACTAGTTTGCCAAACTTCAGTAGCAAAACACCAAGTTGTGAGTTTGGCATCGTCTAGCTCCGTGGTTTCTCGATGCCCTGGGGAACCTGGTAGTTAGCAATGTTGAGAAACACCTTGTTGCTGCCACTTCTCTTCTTACAGGTGACTCTATTGTGATAGAACATTCAAGTCTTTAAGATGCAAGGCCTGGCAGGGGCGCCTGGGTGGCTCAGTCGGTTAAGCATCTGACCACAGCTCAGGTCATGATCTCACAGTTTATGGGTTCGAGCCGTGCAGGGGGCTCTGTGCTGAGAGCTCAGAGCCTGGAGCCTGCTTCAGGTTCGGTCTCCGTCTCTCTGCCCCCTCCCCATTCGCACTCTGTCTCTTTCTCTCTCTCAAAAATATATAAACATTAAAAAAAAAAAGATGCAAGGCCTGGCAAAAAGCCTCCCACAAATCCACTGGATATCACTATGCTCTGTTTGATAAATTCTGTTGCCTCTTCAATTATATTGTTGATTTCAAGTGCTGTCTTATTTGCTTGTTTCTTAATCTGTCTTTGGCTTTGTTTATATCTTTTCAACTCTCTTCCAGTCAGTCTGCATGTAACCCCTGTGACTGGCAACCTGAAGAAGAAGATAGCTGGCACCTACTGTGGTTGCTGCAAGTTTTCCAACTTTTCTAGAACAAAAATCCCTCACAGCAGCCAGTCAGTCCACCCTTTACAACCTGAGTGGCTACTCAGTATTCTTCTACCATAGGTCCAGAACTGCAGCCAAACATTTGATCCCACCAATTGTGTCTTCCCACAAACTCAGTTAAATAGGACACTTTTTGAGACTCCTCATTGCTTTCATGCTCTTGGCGAGGGGGTTTCCGGTCGCCATGATACCTCCGAGGCCAGCTCTGAAGGTGATCCCACCCTCCCCCCTCTCCCCACTACTTTCCTCTTTTCTTTTTTCCCCATAGAAATCCCACTTTAAAGTCCAATATAAATCACAAGTAGAAAAATATAGCCTCTTGAGAAGATGCAGTTAGGGTTGTCCCTCTGACCATCTGCTAGAAACAGCATGATACTTTACGACAATGTCTAAACAGCATGATACTTTAGGACAATATTAGTACTGAGCACTAACTAGGTGTCAGACCCCATGCCAAGTGCATTTCGTCCTTCCAGCAACTGATAACGTGAGTGTCAATATATTCATGTAACAGAGGAGAACCAAACATACATCTGTTTGATCCCTTCAATCTACTGTAAGAAAGACAATCACAAAATTTTTCAAAAGCACTTTCTTCTCAACCCTAAGCCCTTAGTATTGTTGGCATCTGAATAAATTTCAACTACAAAAAGTTTGGAAACTGAAAATATGCACTGTTTAGCAATGCTGCGTCTTCAGGTTTGACAAACTTATGGGAAAAACTTGCATGATAACAAAGAAACCCGTGGGGCGCCTGAGTGGCTCAGTCGGTTGAGTGACCAACTTCAGCTCAAGTCCTGATCTCACGGTTGGTGGGTTCGAGCCCGCGTCAGGCTCTGTGCTGACAACTCGGAGTCTGGAGCCTGTTTTGGATTCTGTGTCTCCCTCTCTCTCTCTGCCCCTCCCCCACTCATGCTCTGTCTCTGTCTCAGAAATAAATAAACATTAAAAAAAATTCTATAAAAAACAAAGAAACCCGCACAGTTTCTAGTTCTAGTGCAGGAGGGGTTGGCCACCATCATTACTTTGACAACTTTGAAACTGAAAACCAGCATAAATGTCCATGGTTGAAGTAGTTATTTTCCCCATTTAATAGCTCTGAATATTTTCAACTGTATTACGGTTGACAATGTATCACTTTGGTTAATTCCTTTGCTATTATTTGCATCTAATTTAATGGAGACAAGTCATTAAATAATACTTGTTTTTTCATACATTTGTATTTTTTACTTAAAAAAGGCAATTTCAATGTTTTCATTAGTAAGAACAGAAAAGGATGAAAAATGACTTAAGACATAGAACTTGATAAAAGTAATTTATGTAACAACCTTCCGTGGAAAACAAAATACTCTGTTTTCTTGCTAATTCTCACAAGAGCACAATTTTTATGATGAGTCCAAATTTAATAGAATAATGTTACTACTCCCTAATTTTTTAATTAAATGAAATAATTATAAACTGTACAATAAAAGTTAGCTAAACTAACAAACTAAAATCTTCCTTTAAAGTGCATTTATGAGGGAGAGAGAGCCGCTTGATAATGTGAAGAGAACAGGATGTGTATATTTACAATATTCGTGGCTCAGAGTTGCTGCTGACAAGAAAAAAACTGTAGTGGTACATATTCTACTGTAACCAAGGGAACAGTCAGTGGATGAATGGTCAAAAAAAATGGGACACTCATTTGCTCCTTGGAATGAGAAAGTGTAATTAAAGGACATAAAAATTGCACAGTAGCTTGCAATAGGGCCTTGATATCCTGTCTTCCTAATTCTAATAGTAATGTAGATAAGCGTATCTTATCAAGTCATAAAATAGTAAATCCTAAAGCAAGAAAGATAAAGGGGTTCCCAGCATCTCCAGAAAAACACGGTATAATGTTAATACTAGCCAAAATGCTTGCTATTTATCAACTATTAGCTATGATTTATATGTATATACATGTTCTCATAACACTTAGAAACATAGATATTATTCTCCTGTTACATATGAAGACAAATGAGGCTAAAAGAGAACAGGCAATTTATTTAAATCATGGAGCCAAAATTGGCAGAGGTGGGATGAAAATCATAGGCTTTGCAGAAAAGGAATAAGAAACATTTGATATTCAAAATACCGATCAAACAATTATTAACCATGTACCTTTAGCATTTTTACTGGCACTTAGAACTTTTTGGTTAAGAAGAGAAAAACGAAATAATTACAATATCCACAAGAATGTTTAAGCCACTCAATGTCAAAACTACAATGACTTCAAAGGGTGGTTCTGGGATTAGGTACCAAGATAACAAAATTCTTAGAAAGTGAGTCTGATGTGCAGCCAGGATTGAGATCCTCTGTGACATACTAAGTGAAACTGGCCAATAAGAACACGAATTAAATGATAAGAAGATCAGAGTAGGGTGAAATATCAAGGTACAAAAAATATGGAGGAGTAATGATAATGATACAGGCCTTGAAAGATAGGGCTGGTTGGTAGGTGAAAGAACAGATGAAGAGAACTGTAGGGCAGAGAACATGATGAAGAAAAGCATAGGTGCAAGAATGGGCCTGGTGCAATGAAAGGAAAAGTAGTTAGGAGATCTAATTGGTGAGGGTAATAAGGAGAGCTAGTAAAAAATAACTTGTATTTGATGTGGTAGCCAATAGGCGGCTCTCATAAAGCTTAAAAATCAGTGGGAGGGAACGGAAAAGGGGGTGCTCTATCATAATAAGTCTGCTCATGACATGTGGGATCAGTAAAACGGGGAACAAGCAAGGTAGATGACTACAGAGTTCCGACCCTTAAGACTAGATTAATAACAACATTGACAAAAATGGAGCTGTTGAAAAGGAGAGTCAGTGGGGGGGAAGATAATGGTGCTTATTTCATGTTCACTGAATGAATCAATGACTGATGAGTCTGTCTGGGACTTGCTCAGTTATGAAGAAAATTGTACTGTAGTGATTTAAGACTACAGAGCTGGAGCAAAGGTATGGTAAGGTACAAAGTGCCTATGTTTAATAAATAAATGAGTGAGAACAGTTAGAAGGGATTTACTGAAGCACTGAGAAGTGATAAACTCTCGAGACACTATGAGTCATAAGATAAAGCAGTGGGTCATAAAACCTTCATAATAATTATCCTAAGCCTTGCAATTGTGAAAAGCTTCACAATCTAAAAAAAAAAAAATAATTGTTCAGTGATGTAGAGAGAGCAAATGTTATTACCCATAATTTTCATACAAGTAAATTGCAGCTCAGAGTTTATGTGACTTCCCCAAGGTAATACCACTAGTAATTAGGAAAACCTGCACTCAAGTCCAAGTGTTTTGACTCCAAATTTTGTTCATTAATTAAGGCCAATTTACATAATTCTAGAGAAGATTCAGTCCATGAAGTCATAATGGTCTGAAGAAAGGATTTGTAAAACTTAGATATTTTAATGAAGAAAAATAAGGGCACATAACATTTTTTCCCCAATGATTCTAGATTTCATATATTCACTCTCTTTCTCTCAATAACGGAAAATCAAACTTACCTTCATCACTGCAGCATACAACGCCAGGGATTCATTATACCAAAGTTCTATTAAAATGTGACTTAATATGGGAGCTTAAACTATGAGGTAGTAGCTTTCACCATCAGATTTCAAAGAGCAAAATGTTTAGAGTATTGGCAAGGCTGTAGGAAAGAGTCACTGGCATAATTGTTGGTGGGAGTCGCAGATAGTATAACACACGAGAGCAGTGTTTTTAACAAAGAACATTTGCAATGTCTGGAAACATTTTTGGTTGTCACATCTAATGGCAAGTGATGGTTAGAGGCTGGAGATGTTGCTCAACGGTGTACAATGCACAGCCCTCCACAACAAAGAATTATCAGGCTCAAAATGTCAACAGTGCTGAGGCTGAGATACCCTGCTGTATAAAGATCAATTTGGCAATCTTTGCCAAAATTATAAATGTATATTCCTCTTGGCCTAGAAATTTTACTTCTACTATTTTTTCCTACATATACTTATACCTGTGCCAATCCATTCATTCAACAAATATCCATTGAATGCTTCCTCTAGGAACTAGGATTATATTAGGGAACAAACCCAAGAAAAGTCTTTGCTTTTTGGAGCTAGCGTGCTCATGCAGGGTGGGTGTGGGAATTGAAGATGAAACAAGTAAGGAAAACACATAGCATCTTCGAGGATGATAAGATCTTTAGGGCAGGCAAAGGAAGGTTAGTAAGACCTGCACAATAATATTTACTGCAACATGGTTTCAAATAGCTAAATATTAGGAAAAGCCTAATTGTACATTAGTGGGGGACTAGTTAAATAAATTATGGTGCTATGGAACACTATGCAGCCGTTAAAAAAAGTAGTTCCATCAGCATTAATATGTAATTATCTAGCAAAGTGAAGAACACTGCATCTATAAAGAAGGGAGCCCTGATATTAGCACCTGTATGAAATATCTCTATAAAGAAATACAAAAATCCTGGGGTGCCTGGGTGGCTCCATCAGTTAAGCGCCTGACTTTGGCTCAGGTCATGATCTCACCATTTTTGAGTTCGAGCCCCCTCTGACAGCTCAGAGCCTGGAGCCTGCTTCAGATTCTGTATCTCCATCTCTCTGCCCCTGCCCCGCTCACACTGTGCCTCTCTCTCAAAAATAAAATAAAGACATTAAAAAAATTTTAAGAAATACAAAAATCCTGAAAATACTTATTACCTATAGGATGATGAATAGGTAGGTAGCTAGGGGATCAAGGTGGGAGAATGGTTTAATTCTTTTTACTATATCCTCTTCTGTATCTTTTGATTTTTGAATACGAATGCTATATAAGAGGCATTTAATACCTAGCAAAATAATTCAAATTTTTTTCTAAAAGTATCTTTATGCTGTAGAAGGTTTAAAAAATATACAAACTTATGTATATGTGTATATATAAATAGAGAGAGAGACAGAGATTCATGCATATATTATCTATCCTTCCATACACACACACACACACACACACACACACACTCTACACACGAGTGCATTTTCTTAATTTATTAAAAATACAACATGAATCAAAGGTTTACTTAGAAATCACCTTTGTCCTGGATAAGGGTGGGAAAAGAGTCCCTGAATCCTTTCCTGCCTAGCATATAAAATTCACAAGCACAGGAATCTTGTCTGTTTTTTTCCGTGTTGAATAACTAGTGCCTAGAACAATGCCTGGCATAGATGGAAATCAAATGTTTGCTGACATAATGAATAAATGAATGAATACATAGCCTTACTTTACGCCTACTTCTTTTTTCATCAACTGATAGACTCCTAATACCTTTCTCTGCTTTCAGTCTTTTTCTTTCAATTTATTCCCCATAACGCCACCAGAGGGATTTATCCAGAATACAAATTTGTTGTGCTTTAAAATCTTCTCCAGTTCCCCACTGCCACAGGAGTAAGACTCTCTGTAACATCCACTGCTCCCTTCCCTGCCTCTCACCATCTTTCTTGGAGTCCATTTGCAGCTAGGCTAACTATTCCCTGCTCCCACTTGACTACTTTCTGGAATGTTCTCTCTCCTGTAGGAGAACTCTTACTTTTTTCTTTCCCCCAAGCTCTTGTCTCAAATATTGAGACAATTTTGAAACAAGAACAAGATTAGTTCTCATTGAGACAATTACTCCACTTCTCCTATAATCATAATTAGTTTCTCCTTTCTCTCTGTTCCCACAGAATATATACATCCCTATATTTTTAAGTCACACAGTCAAGTGTCTATCTCTCCCTCAACAGACAATGAGTGCCTAAGGGGTGAGGCCTAAATTTTATCCATCCTTGCATAGGCAACCTTACCATAATGGCAGGCCTATGATAATTGTTCAATAAGGATTCTTTAATAATTAATGAACACATTAATTATTGGATAAATCTTAACCTTTGATGCAAACTGCATACAGTAATAGGTTTAAAACATATCCACAAAGCAAAACAAAATAACCTTAATAAGAATTAGAGTACATTGTATTTATTACATTATAATTTTTGTGATAACATGTACAAATTATTTACACTCTCACAATCTACCTGAAATTTTATCCAATTTTACACAAATGCCATAAAAAAAAGTAAAGAGCATATTTTAATATAATCCCTATATAATTTAAGCATTAGTGTTTCTATAGACCTAATTTTTATTTAAGTTCAGAAGGACTATTTTGAGAATTTGAACAAAAGCGGGTAAAGATACTTAAAATTTTTTTTTAAATGTTTATTATTAAGAGACAGAGAGAGACAGAGCATGAGCATGGGAGGGGCAGAGAGAGAAGGAGACACAAAATCCGAAGCAGGCTCCAGGCTCTGAGGTGTCAGCACAGAGCCTGACGTGGGGCTCAAACTCACAAACTGCAAGATCATGACCTGAGCTGACGTCAGACGCTTAAACGACTGACCCACCCAGGTGCCCCAAAAGTGGGTAAAGGTATTTAAACACAATTTGAAAATTATAAGCTTATGGATATTTCCACAAGATGGCAAGATAGAAAAATCCTGAACGCACCTCCTCCCACAGACACATCAAATCTCTGCTACAAATAGATCAATTACCTCTGAAAAAGATCTGAAACTAGATGAATGGCTTCTTCAACAACAAAGGATAAAAGACCACACCAACAAGGGAGGAGAGGCAGAGACACAATCTCACCACTTCTTTCTACTCCCCTGCATCTCACCAGCCCCCCCACTTCTCCCAGAGGAGTGAGGGGTGGCTGCCCTACAACAGGAACCCCAACTGCTGTGATCTGCACTGGAGAGACAAGCCCCCAAAACTTCTGGCTTAGAAAACCATCAGGGCTGACGTCCAAGGGACCCAAAATATGATCGGAAACTGATATCTCCCAAGACCCAGGGATTTAATAAGCACCTAGACTAGGGATGCCTGGGTGGCTCAGTCGGTTAAGTATCTGACTGTTGATCTGGGCTCAAGTCATGATCATGGTTCACGAGTTCAAGCACTGCCATCAGGCTCTGCACTGACAGTATGGAACCTGCTTGGGATTCTCTCTCTCTCTCTCTCTCTCTCTCTCTCCCCCCTCTCTCTCCCCTTACCCCACTTGTGCTCTCTGTCAAACAAAATAAATGAAAACTTAAAAAGTAAAACAATTAAAATCAAAAGCACCTACACTAAATATGCAGATTCATCTGCCAATTTAAAAGAATATGCAGGAAGGACAGGGGACAGTTGAATCTCTCCCTGGAGTTGGAAGGGCTGAGAGACAACATTTTTTTAACTCTTCTACCCTACTGGGGGGTAGCAGAGTGGGCAAGCTCAGACCTGACCCGCCTTGCTAAGGCAAGTGCGGGTGAGAGGTCATGGCACTATTCTGCTGCCTTGCTGAAACACTCCCCTACTCCTGGCTGGGGCTGGCAAGTGCCAATGGTCGCAGCACTCTCCTGCTTCCGAGATGAAACTGGTGACCGTGGGCACTTGTGACACTTCTCCACTCCCTGGCTGGGGTCGCTAGCAAGAGCAGTCAGGGCATTCTCCCACTCCCAGCCTAAAGCCAGCACCACACACTGACAAGACACTCTCCCACTGCACTACGGAAGCCCCCGTGTGCCCGGAGTCAAGACGTTTTCCCACTGCCTTTCTATTGCTGCTGAGTGGGCCCCACCCCTTATAGATTTCAGCTGCCTCGCTAAAACCAGTGGGTGCTCACAATCCATACAGGGGATGCCTCTCGATCACCTAGGCCTAGTGGCTAAGGTGCTGGTGTTCTTGAGCTCCACAGGGATGTAACAGTTGAAAGAGAGTTCTTGGCATGCACCCCCCCTCCCCTCCCCGGCACTGCACAGGTTAACAGGCTGAAACACAACCACAGTCTTCTTGTGAAAAAAGGCCTATTTACTTAGTCTGGAGCTTCAGCCTAAGGGACAGGCTTCATGTTTTCCACCCATCTAGAGGCTAAGGGAGGTGCTTAGTGAGAACATAAACAGAGAGACACCATCCTTAAACATCCCGCTGGCCTCATTACAGCTTGATAAAACCTCCCCCAAAAGGAGCTGATACATTCTTCTGGAGGCCAGAATTTTGCAACGGTCACCCAGAAGAGACTTCCAGATCTCCTGGTCTGCAGACCAGCAGGGATTAAAATTGCAGCCCACAGGACTATATATATTTGCATACTTTAAAAGCTGCTGCCTGAGTGTCTGGTTTCCATCAGCCTGAAACTAGATGCTAATTGAGATTCCTCCCCATGGAAGGACGGACAGGTCTTAGCACACCCTCGACAACAAGAACATATCAAGAATAAATTAGGCAGTTTAGACAATCACAAAGTTTCAAGAGACAACCACGAGCGAAAACAAGGTTGAACCACAAGGTTTATCACCTGCACAAGGCTACTCCTTGAAGACTGAGAGGTAGCTATTTCAACTAATACATAAAAACAAATACAGAGTCCAGCAAAATGAGGAAACAGGAGTATTTTCCAAACAAAATAATAATACAAAATCTCAGAAGAAGGCTTTAATCATATTGAGATAAATAACCTACCTGTAAAGAATTCAAAGTAATGGTCATAATGATGCTCACTGAACTCAAGAGAAGAATGGGTGAATATAGTAAAAACTTCAACAAAGAGCCAGAAAATGTAAGTACCAAACAGAACTCACAAAGCTGAATAATACAATAACTGGACTGAAAAATATATCCAGTAGACTGGATGAAGCAGAACAGATCAGCAAGCTGGAAGACAAAGCAATGGAACCTACTTAGACAAAGCAGCAAAAAGAAAAATAATTTTTAAAAATGAAGATAAATTATGGCACCTATGGAACAACAAGTAGAATAACATTCATGTTATAGGTGTCCCAGAAGGGGAAAAATAGTAAAAGTGGCAGGCAACTTATTTGAAGAAATAATGGCTGAAAATGTCTCCAGTCCAGAGAAGGAAACAGATATCTGGGTACAGGAAGCTGAGAGAGTTAAAAATAAGGTAAACCTAGAGATTCACACCAAGACACATTATAATTAAAATGGTAAAAGTTAAAAAGAGAATCTTAAAAGCAGCAAAAGGAAAACAAATTGTTACATACAAGGGAAACCCCATAAGACTACCAGCAGATTTCTCAGAATAAACTTTACAGTCCAGAAGAGAGTGGCATGACAAATGCAAAAGTACTGAAAAGTAAAAATCTTTGAAACAAGACTATGGTATCCATAAGGTTATCATGTGTAATTAAAAAGAAGAAAAAGAGTTTTCTAAACAAGCAAAAGTTTATCACTAGTAAACCAACCTCTTACTTCTTGTAAGAACAGTAAAGATGTATCTTTCAGCTGTAAAGAAATGGCACTTCTTAATAATAAGAAAACATAGAAAAGAAATAATCTCACTGAAAAAGGTAAATTTACAGTAAAGGTAGTGGATAGATTATTTATAAATGTACTATAATGATTAAAAGACAAAAGTAGTAAAATTAAATAAAACCATAATGATTAGCTAAGGAATACATAAAATAAAAATATCTAAACTGTGAGATCAAAAACATAAAATGTTAGGGGGTATTTGGAATGCGCTCGACTTTAAGTTGCTATTAACTAAAAATAGACTGTTATAAACATAGCATGATATATGTAAACATCACAGTACCAGAAAGCAAAAACTTATAGTAAATACAGAAGAAAATGAGAAAGGAATCTAAACATAACAATAAAGAGAGTCATCAAACTACAGGGAAGAGAAAAAAAGAAGAAGAAAGAAACAGAGAGGAACTAAAAAAAAAAATCCCAGAAAACAATCAACAAAATGGCAGTAAGTATATTCCAATCAATAATCTCCTTAAATGTATAGGGTATTAATGCTCCAATCAAAAGGTATAGAGTGGCTAAATGGATAAAAAATACAATACACATCCATATGCTACTTACAAGAGACTCACTTTAGAAGAACACACACAAACTGAGAGTGAAGGGATGAAAAAAGCTATTCCATGCAAACGGAAACATAAACAAAGCTGGTGTTGCTATATTCATATCAATAAAATAGACCTTAAAATAAACACTTTAATAAAAGACAAAGAGGGGCACTATATAATAATAATGGGGTCAATCCAGCAAGACATAATATCTATAAGTAGGTATGCACCCAATATAGGAATACCAAATTACACAAAGCAAATATTAATAGATGTAAAGGGAGAAATTAAGAGCACTATAATAATATTAGGGGACTTTAGCACCTCACTTACATCTGGATAAATCATTCATCCAGAAAATCAATAAGGAAACACCAGCCTTAAGCAATACATTAGACCAGATGAAGTTAGTAGATATATATAGAACATTCCACCCCAAAACAGCACAATACACATTCTTCTCAAGTGCACATGAAACATTCTCCAGGGTAGATCACATTTAGGCAACAAAACAAGTAAGTCTCAATAAATTTAAGAAGACCGAAATCACATCAAACATCTTTTCCAACCACAACAGTATAAAATTAGAAAACAATTACAAGAAAAAACACATGAAATAATGACAAATATGTGGAGATCAAATAACATGTTACTGTGCAACTCTAGGGTCAAAAAAATCAAAGGAAAACATTTAAAATAATCTAGAGACAAAAGAAAACACAAACACAACATACCAAAATCTATGGAATGCACCAAACACGGTTCTAAGAGGAAAGTTGATAGCAACACAGGCCTGCCTCAAGAAATAAGAGAGATATCAAATAAACAATTTAACTTTTATGCCTAAAGGAACTAGAAAAAGAAGAATAAGTCCAAAGTGAATAGAAGAAAGGAAATAATAAAGATCAAGAGCAAACAAATGAAATAGAGACTAAAAAGATGATAGAAAAGATCAACAAAACTAAGAGCTGGCTGTTTTAAAAGATAAACAAAATTGACAAACCTTTATCTAGTCTCACCAAAAAAAGAGGGTTCAAATAAATAAAATCAGAAATTAAAGAGTAGAAGATACAACTGATACCACAAAAATACAAAAGATTATAAGAGAATACTATGAACAATTTTATACAGTAACAATTTGGACAACCTAGAAGAAATGGATAAATTTCTAGAAACATAATCTTCCAATACTAAATCATGAAGAAGGAAAAGATCTGAATAGGTTGATTACTAATTAAAAAAATTGAATCACTAATCAAAAACCTCCCAACAAATGGAAGTCCAGGACCAGATGGCTTCACTGGTGAACCTTACCAGACATTCAAAAAGATTTAATACCTATCCTTTTCAAACCCTTCCCAATAATTGAAGAGAAGGGAATGCTTCCCAACTCATTTTACAAGGCCAGCAATTCCTTGATGTCAAATACAGGCAGGGACACCAACAAACAAATAAACAAACAAAACAAAACCAGCAAAAAAACCCTATAGGCTCATATCCTTGATGAACATACATGTAAAACTCCTCAACAAAATATTAGCAAACTGAAATCATCAACACATTAAAAGGATATACACCATAATCAAGTGAGATTTATTCCAGGGATGTAAGGATAATTCAACATCTTCAAATCTATCAACCTGATATACCACATTAACAAAATGAAAAATAAAAATTATGTGATCATCTCAATAGACATTTGAAAAGAAAGCATTTGACAAAATTCAACATACATTTATGATTTAAAACAATAACGAAGTGGGTATAGAGGTAATGTACCTCAACATAACAAAACCATCTATGACAAACCCACAGCTGATATTATACTCAACAGTGAAAAGCTGTAAGCTTTTCCTCTAAAATCAGGAACAAGACTAGGGTGCACACTTTCACCACTTTTATTCAACATAGTATCTTAAGTCCCAACCAGACCAATCAGTTAAAAAAAAAAAAGGCATCCAAATTTAAAGGAAGAAGAAAAATGTCCCTTTTTTTTTGCAATTCTATAAATACATAATCATAAAGATTCCATCAAAAATTATTAGAATTAATAAATAAATTCAGTAAAGCTCCAGGATACAAAATTGTTATGCAAAAGTCTGTGGTGTTTCTATACACTAATATGAACTATCAGAAAGAGAAATCAAGAAAACAATCTGGTAAATAATCACATGAAAGAGAAAAATACCTAGGAATAAAAGGCCAAAGAGATAAAAGATCTGGACACTGAAAACTATGACATTAATGAAAGAAATTGAAGATGACACAAATAAGTGGAAAGATATTGTAAGCTAATTGATTACAAGAATCAATATTGCTAAAATATCCAAACTACCCAAAGCAATCTACAGATTCAATGCAATTCCTGTCAAAATTCCAATGGCATTTCTCACAGAACTAGAAAAAATATTTCTAAAATTTATATAAAACCACCAAAGACCCTGAATGGCCAAAAAAATCTTGAGAAAGAAGAACAAAACTGTACGTATCAGAATTCTTGATTTGAAACTGTATTACAAGGTTATAGTAATCAAAACAGTATGGTATTATCATAAAAACAGACATATAGATTAATGGGACAGAATAAAGAATCCAGAAATAAACCCACACATATATCATCAATATATGTCAAAAGAGCCAAGAATATATAATGAGGAAAGGGTACTATTTTCAATAAAATAGTACTTGGAAAACTGGAGAGGTACATACAAATGAATGAAACTGGACACCGTCTTACACCATATATAAAAATTAACTCAAAATGGGTTAAATCCTTGAATGTAAGGCCTAAAACCATAAAACTCCTAGAAAAAAAACATAGGAGGTAAGTTCCTTGACAATGGTGTTAGCAGTGTTTTTTTAGATATGACTTCAAAGGCAAGGGAAACAAAAGCAAAAATAAACAAATGAGAGTACATCAAACTAAAAAGCTTCTGTGTAATGAAAGAAACCATCAACAAAATGAAAAGGCAAGTTACTGATGAGAGAGGATTTTTGGAAAGCATGTATCCAGCAAGGAGTTAATATATCCAAAATGTATAAGGAACTCCTACAGTTCAATAACAAAAAAAACAAACAATCCAACTTAAAAATGGACAGAGGACTGAAAAAGACATTTTTTTCCAAAGACATACAGATAGCCAACAGGCACATGAAAAGATGTTCAACAACACTAATCACCAGGGAAATGAAAATCAAAACCACAATGAGGTATCATTTTATGCCTGTCAGAATGGCTATAGTTAAAAAAAAAAAAGTGTTGGCGATAATACAGAGAAAAGGAAATCCTTGTACACTGTGGTGAGAATGTAAATTTGAGCAGCCAGTATGGAAAACAGTTTCTCAAAAAAAATTAAAAATAGAACTAGTATATGATCCAGCAATTCTACTAATGGGTGTCTGTCTGAATAAAACAAAGCCACTAAATCAAAAAGATGTATGTACCTTAATGTTCACTGCATCATTAGTTACAATAGCCAAGATATGGAAACAGCCCAAGTGTCCATCAATGGATAAATGGATAAAGAAACTGCCATAGTTTATCTATCTATCTAGATAGATAGAGAGGTAGATAGATATAATATAGATATATAGATATAGATAGATACACATGTATAGATACAGATATAATTCATACACACACACACACACACACACACACACACACACACACATATATATGCAATTCTTATCCAAAGTCCAATGGAATTTCTCAAAGAACTAGAACAAATAATTCTAAAATTTATATAAAACCATGAAAGACCCCAAATGGCCAAAACATTCTCAAGAAAGAAGAACAAACTTGGAAGTATCCCACTCCCTGATTTCATATATATACAAACATATATATGTATGTATTCATATATAACTTAACACTTAACTAATATAAACCTAGAGGGTTTTATGCTATTAAATAAGTCAGATAAAGGCTAATTCTGCATGATTTCATTTCACTTATACGTGGAATCTGAAAAACTAAAGAAATAAATAAACAAAACAAAATAAGACCCAGACTCATAAAGAATGAGAACAGATTGGTGGTTACGAGATGGAGTGGGTTTGTGGGGATGAAATAAGTGAAAGTAATCAAGAAGTACAAACTTCCAGTTATAAAATATATAGGTCACAGAGATATACAACATGGGGAATATAGTCTATAGTATTATAACAGTTTTGTGTAGTGACAGATGATAAGTAGACTTATTGTGGTGATCATTTCACAATGTATACAAATGTCAAATCACTATGCTGTACACCTTTAATAATATTGTATATAAATTATATCTCAAAGCAGTAAAATGGAAGTAGTAAAATATTAGTGTACAGTTTTAAAAAACTGAACATTGATGTAAATACCACCCAATTCAAGAAATAGAACATTGCCAGGATCCCAGAAGATCTCATGTGTCCTTTCCCATCTTAACCTCTTCCCCTTTTTGTTTTTTTAATTTTTTTTAACGTTTGTTTATTTTTGAGACAGAGAGAGACAGAGCATGAACGGGGGAGGGGCAGAGAGAGAGGGAGACACAGAATCGGAAGCAGGCTCCAGGCTCTGAGCCATCAGCCCAGAGCCCGATGGGGGGCTCGAACTCACGGACCGGGAGATCGCGACCTGAGCTGAAGTCGCACGCTTAACCAACTGAGCCACCCAGGCGCCCCCCTCTTCCCCTTTTTGATAAGAACACTATCTACTTAGGGAAACAGTTTCTTGCTTTTCTTCATATAATTTTTATAGTTCATTCATTTTCATTGTTATAAAGTATTCTACCAAATGTTTACACAGGAATATATCCATTCCACTGTTGATAGGTATTTGGGTTGTTTGAATCACTTCCTGTTTAGGACTATTATAAACGAGGCAGTTATGAACATCTCCCTGTGCATATGAGCACTCATTTCCCTAAATGAAAGTTTCCTAAAATTTGTTAAATTTTTCCAGATCATTCTTTGATGTAGGTGAGGAGGGGACTGTCTTATGTATTGCAGGATGTTTAACAGCATCCATGGCTTTCACTCACTAGACGCCAGTGGCATGCTCACCATTGTGAAAGCCGAGAATGTCTCCAGATGTTCCCAAATGTTACTTAAGAGGCAAAATTGTCCCAGTTAAGAATCACCATTCCAAGGTAAATAATGAGGAGCAGAATTGCTGGTTTGTGTATTTTTAGATTTGCTACATAGGGCCAAACTGTTCTCCAAAGTACTTGCAGCAGAAGTAACATCAAGGATTTAGCATAATAAGGAGTTCCAAGTATTGGTCCCTTGTAAGACATGGTCTCTCTAGCAAGAATTAAGCTGATAAAAATGGACAGAGTCAACTTTTTTGAAACTCTGGAATCTAATCGAAAACTGTGTCTATCAAGGAGTGCTTAATGAAGAAAGAAGCCATTGAATTTTGGTAAGAAGCATTGTATGGTTTTTGGTTACCTGACTAGCATTCTCTACTCCTGTGGACAATGGCCGGTGTTCCTGGTGCTAGGAAAAGCAATATAGACCTTGTTCTCAAAAACTGATCAGCTGACTCCCTAAGGAGTCACACAGAGACTGTCAACACAGAGACTGACCTTCATTTTGCCCCTCTATGTGGAATGGTTTCTGGGTGACATCTGATGGAAACATTTAAAGATATATGCTACCCATTGTTGCCTGGGGCATGGAATAAAGGATGAGGCAAACAGCAGACAGACCCAAAAAGCCTAAGTACGAGGAGGCTGAGGAAGGAAGATTCTTCGGAGAACTGTGAAGAGCTCTGAAGTATGCAGGAGAAGCTGGAGTGCAACGTGCATGACTAGGTTTGGACCCATGCTCAGAAAAGACTTTTGTCTTTTGAGACAAAATTAAAAAGGCAGGAGGTGAAGGCTAAGGCAGAGTTGTAGGTAGCTTGGCTTAAGCACTGAAAAAGTATCCTAGCTCAGAGCCAATATGCAAAGACCAAGGGGGTTGTTTTTTTGTTTTTTCTCTTTTATTTATTTATTTATTTATTTATTTATTTATTTATTTATTTATTATGTAATTTATTGTCAAATTGGTTTCCATACAACACCCAGTGCTCATCCCAACAGGTGCCCTCCTCAATGCCCATCACCCACTTTCCCCTCCCTCCTATCCCCCGTCAACCCTCAGTATATTCTCAGTTTTTAAGAGTCTCTTATGGTTTGCCTCCCTTCCTCTCTTTTTTTTTCTTCCCCTCCCCCATGGTCTTCTGTTAAGTTTCTCAGGATCCACCTAAGAGTGAAAACATGGTATCTGTCTTTCTCTATATGACTTATTTCATTTAGCATAACACTCTCCACTTCCATCCACGTTGCTACAAAAGGCCATATTTTATTCTTTCTCGTTGCCAAGTCGTATTCCATTGTGTATATAAACCACAATTTCTTTATCCATTTATCTGTTGATGGGACATTTAGGCTCTTTCCATAATTTGGTTATTGTTGAAAGTGCTGCTATAAACATTGGGGTACAAGTGCCCCTGTGCATCAGCACTCCTTGGGTAAATTCCTAGCAGTGCTATTGCTTGGTCATAGGGTAGACCTATCTTTAATTTTTTGAGGAACCTCCACACTGTTTTCCAGAGCGGCTGCACCAGTTTACATTCCCACCAACTGAGTGGTGACTACTGAGATAACAGTACAGAGACTTCAGTGAGCATACATGACAAGGAATAAAAACTTTGTAAAATTAGTTTGGAGAAGCCACTAAACATATGGACAATAGCAGCCCTTAGCAATCAACAACAGAAAGCCCTATGGAGAGAGAGCAAATCTATAGGATAGGGTAGATTAGTGATTATTTAGGGCCAGGGGAGTTAAGGAGGGACCACAAAGATGATAGCTAAAGGGTACAAAGTTTCTTTTTAAGTGGACTAAACGGTCTAAAACTGGCTGTGGTAATGACCACACATATCTGTGAATATCTAAAAACCATTGAACTGCACAGTTTAAATTAGTGAAATGCATGGTATGTGAATTATATCTCAATAACGCTGTTTTAAAAATAAATGAATAAAAATAAAAATTATAAGCTGTCATTTTCTAAGTCAGTAAAGAAATTAGAAAATAAAGTAGTTACAGAATGATTTGAATGATTAACTGCTTAAATTTAAATGTTTTCCTGTTGTTAGAACCTGTCAATATAAATTATTGATAGTTACTTTCTACAGTATGGAGTAATTTTTTAATTATACTTTTATATAGTATTTTTGTGATGCTTGTCTTTAGATGGGATGTAAAAGCACCCTTTTCCCCCAACTCATGTTTTAATCAATAGAAATTGAGTAAATAGTAAATTTCAGTCCCCCAAGCTGATCCTAAATAAAGAATTTATAAATCCTGACTTGTTTTCTCAGATACTGAGTTCTATACCACTGTGTCATTTGTTTTCACATTAAGTGACTATCCTATCAATGAATCCTTAACCTTGAACTTTCATTATTACTTACGAAGTACTAGATTTTCTGCAATTAATATGTCTCATCTATATATTTTCAACGACATCATGGATGAGGTCACACAAATCTTAGCAAATCTGCCAAAAGACCAAGCAGACTTTGTGAAGAAGTCAGCAGTGTGGTCTCAGTCAAGTTGAGTACAACTCTCAGACCTAATGATATATCTACTGAGAGTTTTAAAAATAGGAGGGAAGAAGAAAATTGAGGGTTTTTTGTTTTGTTTGTTTTGTTTTTTAAATTCCTTTCTCCGAAACGCAAGGGTCCTTCTTGCTGAGAGGTTGGGGCATTTCAACTGCCAGGTGTCTTACACAAAGTAGGTGCTCAAAAAAAATTTCAGCGAATAAATGAATGTTGCTGATTTCTTCATACAAAACTTGGATACTCTTTCATTACTGTGATCTTACATACTTAAAAGATAATGCTTTGATGGAAGAGAGAGAAAACAGCCTTCTGGGCAAGCTTCCTTGAAATCTCCATCCCCTGGGGCGCCTGGGTGGCTTGGTCGGTTAAGCGTCCGACTTCGGCTCAGGTCATGATCTCTCGGTCCGTGAGTTCGAGCCCCGCGTCGGGCTCTGTGCTGACAGCTTGGAGCCTGGAGCCTGTTTCGGATTCTGTGTCTCCCTCTCTCTCTGCCCCTCCCCTGTTCATGCTCTGTCTCTCTCTGTCTAAAAATAAATAAACGTTAAAAATTAAAAAAAAAAAAAAAAGAAATCTCCATCCCCTTAGGAAAGGGAAAACGAGAGGGAAAGAAATGTTCACTATTGAGCTCATTCTTTTTTCTAGGTATTGTGCTAGGTATTTTCCCAATTTTGGCTCATTTAATTATCATGACAATCCTGAGGTAGTCATTCCTGTGTCTGTTTTAGTTTAAGGAAGCAAAGCACAAAGAACTGAATTAACCTACCAACACAAACATAAGAGAAAAGAGGTGGGATTTATAGCAAAGCCTGTCTGACTCCAAAGCTTATTCTAATATGCCACTCTTTTCTTAAAACAAAAACACAACAAGCAGCAAGCAGCAGCAACAACAACAACAAAAACTGTGCTTTTATTTTGTCTATCTCTTTCTAAGTCACTTCAATTCTTTTTTGAAAATTGGACACAAAACAACAACAACAACAACAATTTTGTCAAAAAGGACATTGCTCTTCATTCTCATTAGCCCAAATGAAGAATTGTCAGCAGTATTTAACAGGGTAAAATTATTTATGGTTTTTGTGTTTTATCAACACACACATCTATATACATACATACATAGAGGTACACCAGGTATTACATCCTTTTTCCTAAGTCAAGTCACATACTACCAATGAATGCATGTTTCTGCTTATCTCACCCAAGTCTGTGTGTCGTCACCACCCTTCAAATTGTTCTGTTAGGACACGGCAAAAGGTACCCACAAAACAGGCAAACTAACAAAGTATAATTATGGTCTTCTTTAATATGTATTTTAATATTACTTGAGGCCAATTTCAAGCACTTCAAATAATCTATTATTATAACAAAGGTTTTTCTAATAAATACAGCCTTTTGCTATCATTTTCAGCTTTCTTTTGATAATGTGAATTGATTTTTTTAAAAGAGCTCCAAACGCACGGTCTTTGAAACTCTATCTCAAATAGGTCAGAGTCTTACTTCCCTAGTTGTGCTGTACGGCATGAAAGGCTGCCTGTGTTTTCTCATGATTTTACTCCTTGGGGGACCGCCCATGGATCATTTCTCTTAGTAAAAAAAGAATCCATTGACTGAGCCTATCCTAAAGCTAACAAACTGAGCTTTCCAGGGGGAAACAACAGCAAATTGAGTACAGCTATTGACCAGCCGTCTGTAGTTAAAAATACAACAAACTATACCTTGTCCAATTTATTCTTGAATTACTGGTCATTTTCATGCTCTGCTGGCATTACTTACTACTTGATAACCTTTCAGACAAGTGGAACAAAAAATTCCAGCTACTATCTTCTGTTTTTGTTATCATGCATCCAATATATAAGACATGCATTTCCTTTATGCATAGATAGCAAGAAACTGTAATGTTATGTATAATAGATACATGTTTTGTTATGAAAGAAAGGTGTTTAAAATTGAATAGTTTCATTATACTAATGATGACACAACATTTATATTTATCTTTTTTAATCAAGCGTAATAGGATAACAGAAAATGATATGCACTAAAAAGTAATAAACAAATTACAAATCATTTTATTTTATTTTATGAGGAGAGAGAGAGAGAGAGCGAGAGAGAGAGAGAGGGAGAAAGTGTGGGCAAACAGGGGAGGGACAGAGGGAGAGAGAGAGAATTTTAAGCAGGTTCCACACCCATTGTGGGGCCCAATGCAGTGCTTGATCTCATGACCGTGAGATCATGACCTGGGCCAAAATCAAGAGTCAGACTCTTAACCAAGTGAGCCACCCAGCCTCCTAATTTATTCAGTACTTGAAAAGCTTCTAGACATATTATTTAGGTATGTTGGAAATTAGTTTGGAATTATTTTAATTTAAAATTCAACATCAAGGGTGCCTCGGTTGGTTAAGCCTCAGGAGTCTTGATTTCGGCTCAGGTCATGATCTCACGGTTCTGAGGTTGAGACCTCCATCTGGCTCTGTGCTGACAGCGTGGAGCCTGCCTGAGGTTCTCTCTCTCCCTCTCTGCCTCTCCCCCACTTGCACATATGCACTCTCTCTCTTTCAAAATAAATAAACATTAAAAAATAAAATTCAGTGGAAAAATATAAAAAAATATTTTTCATTCATATACTGCTTTTTAGGAAGAAAATGTCAAGTAATTATTTTCAAAAATCTATGAGATGATATTCAATGTACTAGAGCTAAAATAAAAGTAAATGTTTTTCCTCCAAAAATTTACTTAATATTTGTAAAATAAAAAAAAATGAAAACCAAAACACAAACATATTTAATACAAATTTGGCCTTTTTTTGATAAAAAGAATAGGGTGATGAGCAATGTTTGTGGAAAGCATTAACTGAATAAATCATATGTGATAGGTAAATGGAAAACATCTCATATATATTCACATTTATTATGACTAAAATTCACATTTTTATTTCTTTAAAGTTTTATCAGAACAATTTCATATGTTCACAATTAGAAAATCCTATTTACTTAAAGTTACTGACTATATCATAAAATGCCTTAGAAATCACTCTCTTTACTTTTTGTATATAAAACATAACATACTAATCAGAACATACCTAATTAGAACTTTGCTAGGCTAACATTTAGGGCAATGGTTCTCATTGGTTTTCACTTGCTCTCACTCATTCATTCTTACAAATGTCCTCTGTGCCCTGATTCACATTTTCTGCATGTGGATGTCCAGTTGTTCCAGCATCATTTATTGAAAAGACTATCTTTGGGGCGCCTGGGTGGCTCAGTCAGTTGAGTGTCCGACTTCGGCTCAGGTCATGATTTCATGGTTCGTGGGTTCGAGCCCCACATTGGGCTCTGTACTGACAGCTCAGAGCCTGGAGCCTGCTTTGGATTCTGTGTCTTCCTCTCTCTCTGTTCCTCCCCTGCTCTCGCTCTGTATCTCTCTCACTCTCTCAAAACTAAATATTAAAAAAAATTTTTTTTGAAAAGACTATCTTTGCTGCATTGCATTGCCTTTGCTCCTTCCTTAAAGATCAATTGACTATATTTATGTGGGTCTATTTCTGGACTCTCTATTACATTCCACAGATACAATTGTGTATTCTTTTGCCAATTATACAATGTCTTTGTTACTGTAGCTTTGTAGTAAGTCTTGGAGTTGGGTAGTTTCAGGCCTCCAACTTTGTTCTTCAATATTCTGTTGGTTATTCTGGGTCTTTTGCCTCTCCACACAAAGAATCAGAATAATCAGTCTGTCAATATCTATAAAATAACCTCCTGGAATTGCTTTTAACCTATAGATCAAGTCGGGAAGAACTGACATCTTAACGTATTGATTCTTCCTATCCATGGACACAGAATATCTTTCCATTTACTTCTTTTTTTTATTTTGTTCCTCAGAGTTTTATAGTTTCCCTCATGCAGATCTTGTACATATTTTGTTAGATTTATACCTAAGTATTTCATTTTGAGCAGTAGTAGTGTAAATAGTATTGTATCTTTTATTTCAAATTCCACTTATTCATTGCCGGTATATAGGAAAGCACCTGACTTTTGTACATTAACTTTGCATCTTTAAATCTGGCTATAATTGTTTATCATTCTAGGAATATTTTTGTTGATTCTTTTGGATATTCTGCACAGACAATCATGTCATGTGTGAATATAGTTTCATTTCTTTCTTCCCAATCTGTATACCTTTATTTCCTTTTCTTGTCATATTGCATTGCTACAACTTCCAGTACAATGTTGAAAATGAGTAGTGATAAGGGGACCTCCCTACCTTGTACTTATTCTTAGTGGGAATGCTTCAAGTTTCTCACCATTAAGCATTATGTTAGCTGTAGGTTTTTTGCAGTATTCTTCATCAAGTTGACGAAGTTGTTCTTAATTTACTGAGAGTTTTTATGTAAGTTGTACAGGTAAAATAGTCTAAAACTTATTTCCCTTTACTTTCCACTTTCAAAAAATTACTTGCTAGCATTCTCCAAACATGATTTTTATTATCCTTATAAATGCATACCTTTTAACTTTTCCGATGTGTTTCAATTAGTCATAGTAATAATTTTTGTTAATATTAGTTAATTTTTCAAATTTTACTCTCTTTGAACTATGAGAATGTCTTCAAATTGGCTCCTCAGTTCTTCCAATGACAAAAAAGCCTTTGATGGCTTCTTGGTGTTTTGCTTGTCCCAGACCTGTAATCAGACATTTCTCTAAGGATGCCTGATGGGGAATGGTATTTAGAGATCTCATTCTGGATATAAGAGGTATATATTGCTACTGGGTTGGTCACTGTCCTAGGAAATTTTAGGTAACACAGCTCAGTGTCATATATTTATTCCCAGAGGCAGACTCTCTGGAAGATGGAGTTCTTATGAACTTAAAAAAAAAAAAAAGAAAGGGAAAGTAAGGAATCCTGATTGGATAGAGGGAAAGGGATAAACTGTGATGCAGACCCATGTGGAGATCTGCAGCAAGAATAGTTTTTCAATAATCAAGTTGGGCCAAAGGGTCAGGTTTTTATACCTCTTCAAGGATCGGTTCCTTTATACTTGTTGCCCTGGGAAGCATCAGGACCTTGGGCAAGGCAGCTCTCTGTTTTTATGGTAATCCCTGAAAAAGCTGATATCTGAGGATAGTCAACAGCATTCCAAAAAGCAGGGCAACACATCTTCAATAAAGGGGGATCTGTGTAAAATATCAATGCGCCCTCCCTACAGAGAATTTTTTTAAAGATAAAAAATATACCATGAATTCATGGTGCTATTACCAACTGAAATTAAGTTTTTTTACTTAACTTCTTTGAGTTTTTTTAAATCTTTTTTCTCTTACATTAAAAATCTTGATACCTAATGACATTGATAATTACTTTTACGCTATAGTATAATTTAAATATAAATTATACATTCTATCTGAAAATACAATTAATAAAAATTTATTTCTTTGTTTTTTTTTGTCAAAAGAGTATATCCCCACTAAGGATATATAATAAGGCTGTACATTAAAAAAATCACTTGAAATAGTTCTCTCTGTGTGATTTTGCCACTGACTCAATCTCTATTTAAGTCAATGGGGGTGGGGTGGGCTCTTTCTCATTTTTATTTAATTATGCTTTGTAATTTTAAGACATTTTTATGGTTCCAGGGTCAGATCTACAAAACAAAGTACACTTCAGAGTACCATCCATCCTTGTTCCCTTCATGCTATTCCCTTTTCATCCCTATTAATAACCAGCAAACATACATACATGCCCTTTAATTTTTAAAAGAAAATGTGTGTATTTATTTATACTTATATTCTCCTCCTTATTAGCTAAATAGTAAGATACTAAATATACATCTATTCTACCTTGCTACTTGCACTTAACAATATTGCCTGAGATCATTTCATAGGAAAATATGGGAACACTATTTTTAATGACTGAATAGTACAATGTTGTATCACACTTAATTCAACCACTCCACTATTGATGGATATATGGACTGTTACCAGTCATTTTTGCTATTACAAATAGTGCTGCAATAGCTTCCTGCATATTTTTTCATGTTTTTGACAGTGGCAGAGAAGGGTTTGCAGGATCGAAGGGTAAGTATATACATATAAATATAGCAAAATTATCCTCCAAAGCCACTATACAACTTCCATACCCAAAAAGATATGAAAGTGCCTGTTTGCTCACAACCTTCCTCTTAGAGAACTGTATTTGTTGGCTATTGATACAGTAACAAGTTACTACAAATGTAGTAGATTAAAATAATATAAATTTATTACCTTATGGTTCTGGAAATCAGAAGTCAAAAAATAAGTCTCACTGGGCTAAAATCAAGATGTCAACAGGACTGTATTCCTTCCAGAGGCTCCAGAGAATTTGTTTCCTTGTCTTTTCCATTTCAAGAACTCTCCACATTCCTTGCTTTGTGGTCTCTTTCTGTTTTGAAAGCCAGAAATCACGTCTCTGACCTTTCTTTCCCTCATCCCATTCCTCTGACTGACTCTGTTGCCTCTTCTTTCACTAATAAGGTAAAGATCTTTGTAATTACATTAAGTCTGTTTGGATAATCCAGAGTCATCTTCGAATCTCCTAATCCTCAATTTGATCATATCTACAAAGTCCCTTTTGCCATGTGACGTTGGGAATTATGATGTAGACACCTTCGGAGTCAATATTCTACCTATCACAAGTATGTTGTCAATCTTTCAGATTTTTTACAATCTTACTGACAATCAATGATGATCTCAGTTCATTTTAATAACATTTTTTATTATGAGTAAATTTGAACATATCTTCCCACGTTCTATGCCTTTTGAATTTTTTCCCCTGTGAGCTGTTTATATCTTTTGCCCGTTTTTTGTAGAGTTGTTGGATTTTTATTTCCCTTTCATTTTTTTAATTTTTATTTCTGTATTCTGAGAGAGAGGGAGAGGGAACATGTACACATGAGCAGGGAAGGGGCAGAGAGAGAAGGAGAGAGAGAATCTCATACAGGCTCCAGACTCTCAGAGTAGAGCTTGACGTGGGGTTCAGACTCATGAGCTGTAAGATCATGACCTGAGCCAAAATCAAGAGTTGGATGCTTAACTGACTGAGCCAAACAGGAGCCCCTCCCTTTAATTTTAAAAGTTCTTTATGTTCTAGGTATATCAGCCCTCCGTCCATGACATAAACTTCAAATATTTTCACATATTTTATTTTACCTTGTAAGATTGGGGGCCATGGACAATTTTTAATATTTCTTATAAAGTCACTTTATTAATCTTTTCCCTTGTTGCTTCTATATTTTGAGTCATAGGAAATTTTTGGCCACTCTGAGGCTATAGAGCAATTCACCTTTGTTTTTTTTCTAGTAACATATGCCATTTACTGAGAAGCCCATTTTTCCACACTGATTCATATGTGCCACTTTCTATATGCTAAATTTCCATAGATCTATATCTATATTTTTAATTCTATTTTTTATCTTTCTTTTTATTATATCTCTTCCCAATATAATAATTACTTGTACTTGGAAAACAGTCCACCAACAACAAGTCAATTAAAATCAATGACTGAAATTAGAGTATTTTGTTATGTATTCATATATTTTCCCCACTAGAATTTGAGGTGGTTGGGTAGTATTATTACTCACTTTTATTTCCCTAGTGTCTGTCAGTGTTTCTTGCACCATGACGATAATCAATAAATCATTATTTTAAATGTATAAATGAAAATCTTGGACAGTAAGTCTGTTAGAATACTGTATGTTTGGATAGCAAACATGTTTGAGTTTGCCATCTAGATGCAGCAAACCTTATCTGACCCAACGAAAACTGTGAATGATGGGCAGAGAGGGTATTTCTGACCTGTATTATATAAATGAGGAACTTAAAACTCAGAAACGTCTAAGTTACTTTCTGGAGGTCACGTACACATAAGTAAAAAGTAGAACTAAAACTGAAATTAAGTTTTCTGACTTCAAACTTAATGTTCTTAGTGTTAGAGGTAAAATGATTACACTATTGGTCTTGATTTCATTCCTCTTTATTTCTCTTTCTATTCTAAAAAACATTCATCTGAGAGATGTACATGTTACTAAGGTCTAAAACCGATTAATAATGAGCTGAACAAGCTATTCTCCATCAAAAGGAATGCATGAGAGCTGAAATACCATTTTCAAAATCTCAGTCTTAAACATCATTTTAAGAGGGATAATACTAATTACAAGTCTGAAGGCGATAATTAGGTTTAAAAAACATAATTTTTTATTCAACACTGCAACTGTTTATCTGTCTTTTACCATTTCTACACTTCACTTTTTTATTGTGTATGAAGACTAATTTTTATATATATGAATCTATATGTTAAGATTGTTTTTAACAGGACAAAAATAAATGATCAAGAAGAAAAACAGCTTTCCTTATTTTGGAATTGTTGGTTCATTGTTTCCAGTGATAAAGAAGGAAAGAAAATAAAATAAGTATGATAAAAAACAGATATGAAATATTAAGAATATGGTCGGAATCCAGTATGTTCTTACATTTAAAAAGTGTAAGATCTGTTAAGCAAAGTTTCTCCACTAATATGGTACTATATTTTAGTTTGTTACACAACATATTAACTAGCTGATTAATTTAAGAACATCGACTTTGCCTTTGAGATCTGTGGTTCACCTTGAAAGATTTTCTGTAATATTTGTAATTTAAATCAGTTTCATTTTTTATTATATTTAAAATCATCATAGATGCTAATAAATTACCTTATACATTTTATTGTTACTCTATAATTCTATCATTTAAATATGTATTATGTAAGCTAAAATATATTTGCATTTAATAAATGAACATTCTGAATCTAGATGGAATGCTCATTTCCAGAATTAAGGTTCCTAAGGGATAAAATGAAATTTCTGCTTGTGGAAGCTAAACATAATGCTGTATAATCGATTGGTTCACTTAAAGGCATCGGCCATGCTCCCTGTGATGATAGATTAAGTAAATATGAGAGTAGACAGCGCAAACATTATGAGTATTTTACAGCATATTGTAGTAAGGACTATGAAAATTGGTCATGCTCTAGAGCAAGCAATATGGATGGAAATGCTTTATTAGAAATATATTTATAAGGGAATTGAGAAAAAATGCTTATATTAATTATATAATTGGTAAATAAATGGTGATATATGGGGTGAATTAAAACCAAAAGAACCTAGGCTTTTCCAGAAGCAGAAAAGAGTTCCAAACCTCTAAAAATAGCCAAAATTATCATATAGGCTTATTCTTTATGCAAAGAAAAATCTGCATTTGCACATGAAATGTGAAAATTCAAAGTGAACAAGAAGAAACTATAATCCCTAACAATTTACAACAGGAAGACAAAAATGATGCGGCCGATGACTAACACTAAACACTAAGTGGATTATAAATCAGATGAGCAGGATGCCCTCTTATCCTTCCTTAATTGTATAAAACAGCCTTGAAGCTTCAGGATAGGGAACTGTGCTGCCAGGCAGCTTGCCTAGGCATAGGATTCTGTGTTAAACCACACCAGGAGCACCTTGATAACACTGTACTGTCCACAACTCACAGGTTTGACCAACAAAGTTAGTAGGACAGCTAGCATAGGAGTGCTTGCAGGTTTAGGGGCGAGCTATCAGTAAACAGATAAAATAAATAGCTATCAATGGAGACTTTTTTCTTCTGATCTTACTGTATACTGTGCATACAGAGATATGCACAAGTCCCTTCTTTCTCTACCACTGTAAAGTCAAAAACAAGGGCATATGTAATACAACACATACGATGATACCGCACTTGAGTCATATTTATTACATGTCTTGGTTAAAATCAGACCCCCCCAGTAACCACTGGATGATCTTCAAGTAATTTGAATCTATTCCCAACGTTACCACTGAGTTACTGATCCAGTTTTCACACCTGCAAGACCAACTTCTTGATTCTCTTTCTTATGTTAACAAAGATGAGGTAAGAACACGTAAGATGAAATGCTTTCGACTATTTGGGAAAATGAAGCACTACAGACATGGAAGGTATTCGAACTGCAGCTGAAAGATCCACAGGATCATCATCCGAGTACCAGTCTGGGAAATGAATAAAAACGAATTTGAACCCAAGGCTGTTATCAATGGAGGACGACATGACACAGTAAGAAAAGGCTATAGGCTGTATTTTCTTTCCTTTCTATCTGTGATAACTATGTTCCTTATCAAAGTGAATACCAACTCCTACTTCTCATTAAGGCTGTCATGTTTTTCACAGTCTCATCTGCCTTATAATTGAAATTCTTATTTTAACAGCATTATCTTAATGTTATTGCTAGCTATGGAATGTCTTGTGAAGAGAGCAACATTAAAGTTAATTTGGCCCTACATCTTTGGTAATGGATACTGTCTGGAACATAATAAACTACAGAGACTCATACTTGGACTGAAATATGTCAAGGTTACTTCCCCAATTATTGTAGTTAGTCATAGGTGGTCCCTAACATGGTTGCTTATCATGCCTCACATCTGACTAATCTCACATTGCTCACGGTCTTTTTTGTTAGAGTGGCAAAAATCAGGATTCCTAATGATGTGAAGTTCCTTTCTCTTTTTTATTCTTAAAATTAATTCCAGTACTTCTGGAAAAGCCTAGGTACTAGGTACTATAATAGGAATTAAGAAAGTATCCTAGGATTATACTCAATGTATAATTTTAAAAATATAATATACTAAGTAAAAAAATACATCAAATGGCCTATATTGTTAACTTTAGTAGCACCTTTAATTAAGCAAAATCTGCAGTTGTTTTAATTTGAGGTCTATACAACGCTATTAAAGAAACTATATATACGATATGCCAATGAAACAAAACAATTTCACTTAATGAGTTTTTATTTCTATTCAGGTATGGTGATTTCCCATTGCTTATTGAATAAATGCCTGTAATAATATAACTAGCAAATACTTTACATATAAATAGGTCAAACCAAAAAAAAAAAAAAAAAACTAGTAAAACCTCAGAGATAAATACTAGAAATTAATTTTTAAAATTTAAACATTTTAAACAGTTATTTTTAATGCTAATATGATAAATCAAGAACTCAGAGATTAAATTAAAATTTAATCTTTGGTGCCTGGGATTCAGCTTCAAAATAATCACTGGTGGGGTTTGGGGGAAGAGAGGATAGAGCTGAAACAAGATCGGCCATGAGTCACCACTTGCTAATGCTAAGTGATATGATTCATTTTTCTATTTCTCTGTATGCTTAATTTTTTTATTATAAGTGTTAAAAATTAATCTTCGATATTAATAATTTATTTTGTATTTAATAGACTTATTTCACTAAAGAGGGCCTCACAGGAAGCTAGAAAAATACAACTATTTTACAAAGCTATTTTTCTCAAAGTCACTTTCTGAATTCTTGTTTTATAGGCACATATTAGATATACCCTGCTTCCTGTCTTTTATTTCAGAATATCCCTCGTTAATGTCTATGCATCTATACGTCTATGGAAAAATAAACATTTACAGATATGCACCCCTACAAATGGGTAGGCAGGCCTCATCTATACGGAAAGAAATTTAGGTCTCCTTAAAATCAAATACAACAGTGACATACCACCACACACCTATTAGAATAAAAAAAATACAAAATAAAATCAACAATACCTGGTGCTGATAAAGATGCAGAGCATTGGGAACTTTTATACGCTCCTGACAGGAACACAAATGGTACAGCCACTTTTGAAAATAATTAAATTTAAATATACTTTTGCCATATGACCCACAATTTTGCTGATATTTACCCAGGAAAAATAAAAACGTATTTCCATAGATAGAGCTGTATGCAAGTGTTAATGATAGCTTTATTCACAATAGCCCCATATTGGAAATAATCTAAATTATTTCTAATACAATATAATATAATATAATATAATATAATATAATATAATATAATAATTTAATATAATCACCATCCCTTGGTGATTGGATAAACCAATTGTAGCGCATCCATATAATGGAATGCTACTTGGCAACAGAACAGATTACTGACACCTAAAATGACATGGATAGATCTTGAAGGCATGTGAAAGAAGCCAGATACCAAAGGCTACATAGTACATGTTTCCATTTATATGACTTTCTGGAAAAGGCAAAACCACAGCAACAAATCAGACCAGTGGTTGGCAGGGCTTTGGGGTAGAAGGATGGTACCAACTACAGAAGGGCATGAGGGAACTTTCTGTGGTGGTGAACACATTCTAATTTAGATAGACGTGGTCTCAACATGGCTGTAAACATTTGTTAGAGCTGATGGAGTATGGATGAGGCTTTTGATTTTTATAATATACCTTTCTGTATTTTCCAAAGTTTCCATAATTAGAATTTTTGAATTTTCTAATCAGAAAGAAACTAACATTATTTAAAAAGTAATAATGTGTGTTATGACAACTATACTGCCTTGACGATTCAAGAATACATAGGATAGGAATTTCTAGACCACTGACTGTAGCATACACATTTTCGTGTTGTCTGCAATGTCTCACATTGTGCACCGTACATTTTCAAAATTTTAAATTATTTATTTATTTTGCTGAATGAATGAGGCCATTAAATTTAATGTGCTTTGTTAAAATGTACTTCATTAACAGTTATATGGAACTGCTTGAAATTCAGTTTATATAAGATAAAATTATTTTATTTTGTAAATGTACTTTCTAAAAATTCCCAAAAGCATAGACAAAGAAGTCATAATATATCATTTCAAAAAGAGAATCAAGGGCCGCATATATATTACATACCTTAAAAATGCAATAATTTTGAAAAAGTGAATATTATAGCAAGAAACTATAAGACAAAAAATTACGTTGTGCTTGTGTAGGGGTACTGGGTAGGCATATGGCAATTCTCTGTGCTGTCCTCTTAATTTTCTTATGAACCCAAAACTGCTCTAAAAATATATTTTTAAAAGTATGTAGGTTTAGTAATACTCAGTATTTATTCACATAGAGTACATAATAATTTACATTTCCTTTTCCCCAGGACAAAAATATGTGTATATAAAATATGGATATGTATACAACATAGTGGTTAAACAACATTTTCCACTGTGGTTACCAAAAGATGTTTTGCCTGTTCATTCAAAATCATCTTTTCTTTTTTTTAATTTATTTTTTATTTTATTTTATTTTTTAATATGAAATTTATTGTCAAATTGGTTTCCATACAACACCTAGTGCTCATCCCAACAGGTGTCCTCCTCAATACCACCACCCACCCATCCCTCCTTCCCACCCCCCATAAACCCTCAGTTTGTTCTCAGTTTTTAGGAGTCTCTTATGTTTTGGCTCCCTCCCTCTCTAACCATTTTTCAAAATCATCATCTTTTCTAAACAAAGTGTTTGATTTTTTTTTAAGGGTGGTATATTGTTTGTGTGTTTCTGTGTATTAAAGTAAAAGAAGTTGTAAAACAACTGAGTATTTAGAACACAGGTCTACCTAATTGAGAACAATGACTAAATAAGGCAAAATCAAGCAGTCCCAACTATTTTACAACTCAAATTTCTTTAAGATCTTAAACACTGAATTACTCCCACACCCCTAATTAAACTGTTATTCACGAGAGTAGAGTCTGTGCTCCTATATTCATTTCTGCATTCTCAAAGCTTGACACAGTAGAAGAAACCCTTTAAAGGTTAGATTAGCAAGAAAATAATGAATTAACAAATTAATCTCAGCTCTCTATTCCTTGAGCTATCCACCAGACACAGAATTTTGCCTTCACCATCACCTTCTTACTCCCACTCACATCAAATTTAAAAGGGGTTCTCATACTAAAATCCCAGAATCTCTCACAAACTTGATTCTCTATTCACTTTGCCAGTATCTGACTCTGAGTGAACCCCACCCTTCTTTCCTCACTTCTGATTCTAGCTTTAAGGTCATTATAAGACAAAGTCATTGTCCTTACTGCATATGCTAAGTTCCTTTGGGTTTTTCTTGCTGCTCAGCAATCCTTTTTTTCATCTTAAGATACTGTATTTCATTCATTTCTTTCCTTATTCATACATCTCTTCTCTCCCTCCTCCTCCTTCTTTTTCTCTTCCTACTTCTTCTCCTTCTTTCTCCTTTGCCTCTCTTTCTCCTTCTTCATCTATTTCTTCTCCTCTTCTTCCCCCCCCCCCCTCCTCCTTCTTTACACTATTAGAATTAGTCACATTCTACCAAATAGGCAAGTTCTTACAGGATAAGGGAATTACAGAAACAAAAATAGAGGCAAGGATGTTGGGAGGGGATCAGGTTGTTTGAGTGAGATAACAAGAAATGATTGGATAGAAAGGAACAGACTGGATTGCTGTAGGTTATGGTACCTTATGCAAAGGAGTTTGAATTTTTACTATAAGAGATGATTCCTTGGAGAATTTTGAGCAGGGGGACATAAGCAGATTTGTACCCTAAAAAGATCACTTTGGTAGCACTGTGGAAAAAAGGCTGGAAGAGGGAGGCAGAGAAAGGCAGAGAGACCATAAAGAGAGACACACAATACATTCAGGAAAAAGGTTTTGAAGGTTTGAAATTACAGCAGTAGTAGTAGGATGAAGTGATGATTTAAAATCTATTTTGGGTGTACAACTGACAGGGCTCCATGACTGATAGATGAAGAATAGGGTAGGACAAATCTTGGATAACTCCCAGTTTTCTGTCTTCACTTGCTATCGAGCCTCCCGTATAAGTGTTCTAAATCTCTTCTATTATTCTTTTTTTTAATGTTTATTTATTTATTTTTGAGAGAGAGAAAGCAAGCAAGTGGGGGAGGGACAGAAAGAGAGGAAGACTGAGAATCCCAAGCAGGCTATGCTCTGACATTGCAGAGCCCTATGTGGGGCTCAACCCCACAAACTGCAAGATATAACCAAGAGTTGGCTGCCCAACTGACTTAGCCACCTGGACACCCCATTATCCTTAAATCTCACACTTATACCCATAGTGTACTCTCTGCAGGTGACCTTACTTCCAATATTACCACACACGCACACAAAAGATCATCATCAAAGGTAAACTTCTATCACATGAAACTGCTCAAATTCCCTTTAGTCTTTACTCATCATTTTCTTATCTCTCCCAAATAATTCTCTTACTTGTTTCTTTGATCCTGTCTCTGCTTTCACTTCTCCTCTGTGCTAACATACATTTTCCCCCCTTCGATAATTCTCCTAGAGGAACTTTCTCTTGGATCTGCCAGTTTCTTAAATTACCATCTCAACTCCTTCCTTCCTTTCAACATTATCAATGTGAAAATGGTAGTCTAGCCTTGTTGCATCCACTTTCTCATCTTCAACCAGCCTTTTTTGTCTGGTTTCTGCCATTCATTTGACTTTCTCAATAGTCACCAATGACTGCATAATTACCAGATTTCACCTCCCCTCCTCAGTTCCCACATTCTTTGACTGAGTATGAAATGGGTGGCATCTTTTCTCACTTCATCCCTTCTGGCATACCTTCTTTTTTTCAATTTGCATCTTTCTCAAGCTGTCATTTGATACTTTGTTTCCTTCAATATGCCTCCAACATTTTAATTATAGCAGTTTTCCTACACTCTGTCTTTGATTCTCTTTTCCCTTCTCACTCCCATTACTTCAAGTGTGTATGAAGAATTCCCAGCATTCTGACCTTTCCCTTTGTCCCAGTCTCGATTTCCATATTCAATTCATTGTTTAGTTCTATAAATTCTGCTTCTTCACAGTTTTCAATATATTTACTTTACATTTTGACAGCAACTAGTTAGGGGCTTAACTTGCCCACAGGTTTCTCGTTCTCAGTCATTCTTCAAAACAAGTGATGCTACAAAATGCTCCCAGTATCATTTCTCTAAAATCAATCAGAAAATTCTGCTCAAAAATCTTGTGTGATCCTTGCCATCTCATTTAAATTGACTTTCATAATATCTTCTATCTTGATTCCCACAATTCCTTCTCCAGCAAGCTAATCCTGCCTTCCTACTGCTGCACACACATACAACACTCTTTCCTGTGTCTGCCTTTTGCTCTTACTGGTCCTGCAGTGTGGCGGTCTTTTTGCTCTTCACATTTCAAACCTACTCTTGTCTCTGTTTATTGACATTTTACCTACTTTCAAAGGCCAAGATCTTCCACCATAATCGCTCATGAAACATTTATCAATGTCCTGAGTTTTGAATTCTTTTTTTCCCTATTCTTTGTGTCTGTTTTTCTTTTGGCATTAATCACACTGTATTTTTTATTAGACACATTTTTACATGTCTTATATTTCCTTTTGGTCTGTAAATTTCTGGAAGATAGAGACAATGGCTTTCCATATCCCTCTCCCTTACTGCTTTGCAGCAGTTAAGTTTGGTCAACATTTGTTGAACCAGTTTTTCACAGAATAGAGATTTTCTTTCTAAGATAAATTTTCCATCAGGAAATAGGGAAAAATGAAATAATGTTAATTTTGCTTTTGTTTTCTAAGATGTATTGGAGATAAAAAAAACAAAAAGACCTTAAGAAATAATGACTCCTTCTCCATGAAAAATTGCACATACACCTTACTTATATGATATTTAGTCTGCCCATTTTTATATGACATAAATGGTTAATGCACAACCTTTCTTCATAAACTAAAAATTAAAAGGGGCTTACAATAAACATGAACAAAATTATAAGGTTTAAGTATCAACAAAGGTGTTTTGTATGAATAGTATAGAATTATGGCCTTGTGTAAAAGGAAAATGTATATTAAGATTTGATGTAAGTTTTCAGATTTAATATCCTAAATTTTTACCTAGTTGCTATTTTATTTTCTAAGAAAGCAAAGTGTGAAAACGTGTACTTGGCCAAAGTATAACATTATTAGTTTCTCTGATTCTACATACAAAATATCTAGCACTACACTTCTAATATCTGAGATATCACTTTATGAGATTTCCATTTGATTTAACAGCATTTTATAGAGTTCTTACAGTCAGTTATTCCCTTGAGGATATAAACCTCATCAGATTATCTATCAATGGAAAGGAGGAGGAAATAAAGGTTAAATTAGTAACTGATTTTACATGAAATGTAAGCAAAAAATGTATTACAGAAACATAAATTTAACGTAATAAAAACTGTCATGGGGAACTACATCCTAATAAAATATTTAAAGAAAACTAAGAAAATAACCATTGCATACTTCCAGACACAAAAAAGTGCTTGAAGGTGACCTAAAAAGTTAGAATAAGGAGACAAAAGCATTATAATAAGCTTTTTGTTGTTATGAGTAATCAGTATTAAGATATTAATATTAGTTTTATGTTACTCATTAAACATTAATAGTTTAACATATATATTATAGTGAGTATTAAAAGTCTTTGACAGTACTCAAAAATACCGTACTGTGCATCACAGATTGTGGAATATTTTTGTTTGCAGTATATGTAATCTGCCCAATCTATTGAGCACATTTTTTTTAATGGGTCCAATGTTTTATGTAAGAGTAGGTGAAGGATGAGAATGGGGTTGGAAATTCAGTCTTTTTTACTCAGAGCTGGAAGACCACCCCCCAAGAATTGCTAAACTGCACTTACAACTTTCTAATAAATTATATTACAGCCTCACTTTGCATAGCCACTTCTAACTTGAAGGACTGCTATATATATAAATAATTTATGCTAGTATTGCTTTAACTGTGATATGACCATACCCTTGAGTGGTGTATTGCTCTGCTGAATGATAGCTAATATGAATACAGGGGCTCAGGGTTATAAGACTTTGTATTGGCCAATGTTTCTGTTTATCATATCAGCCACTAAGAGGTGAAAATGCATATCCTTTTGTTGTTGTTCATCTTTACATTCTTCTCCATCATAGTTTATATTCATTTTAAATGATTAAGATGGGGCACCTGGGTGGCTCAGTCAGTTAAGCATCTGACTTTGGCTCAGGTCATGATCTCGCAGTCTATGAGTTCGAGCTCCGCGTTCGGGCTCTGTGCTGACAGCTCGGAGCCTGGAGTCTGCTTTGGATTCTGTGTCTCCCTCTCTCTCTGCCAGCTCACAGTGTCTCTCTCTCTCTCTCTCTCTCTCTCTCTCAAAAATAAATAAACATAAAAAAATTTAAAAAATCATTTTAAATGATTAAGAGAAGACAACCATAAAGTTTTAATGTCTCAACAAAAACTTTCATTTACAAATTTTTAATTTTGAAAATATATGAGAAATGTAAATGTATATACATTTAGCTTTGAACTCACTGAATTCTGTATGAAATACACTAGCAGTACTTTACTTATACATAGTTTACCTAGGGCATTTATAAAGCTATTTACTAAAAATTGTAAACAAATAACTTTTTCATGATTAAATAAATTCTGTCTTCTGATCATATTAAATTAGGACCATGCAGATTCCAATAATTTAAGTGTATATTCATACCATGTTGTTAGGCTCTATTCATATCATGTTAATTCTGAAGAATCACCTTCAAATCTTAATTCATGCTCCATTCATTCATGAAATTCAGGACATTCTGTTATGATTCCAAATCTTGTATTTCTAAAACAATTTTTGAAAACATCATCTGCTAAATGGTCTTGGTGATGAAAGGTCTTTCATAATTTTACAATAAAGATCTAGGCAATTTGAAAAGACAACTGGGAATCCAGATCCTTCCATACTTTAAGAACTAAAGCTGTGCCTATAAAAATCTCCTATTTATTTTAAATATTTTTCTTGAAATAAGAAATACTCTATCTTCTAAAGCATTTGTTATGAGGAATATGAGAAGATGTGACCTTAACTCAGTTTCTTTCTATCACGAACTGAAAATAATCTCCCTCTTTAAGGTACGTGGCTCCTGGGACCTAAGAGTGACTACGTGCAAATAGGGCTTGTGGCCTGTAGAAGTTTTGGCTCAGGAAACTTGTGCCAGATGTTGCCCTCTTCGGACTGGGAAAGTTCATAGAAATGAGGATAAGGATTTTACAGATGTTTGGTCTGTAAAGATCTATAAAACACCGAGAGGAAAGTCCATATACTTCCTAAAAGAATACGCTTGGATTGTCTGTCCCTCCAAGGGCTAAAAAAAATAGCATAATCAGTGGTAGGAGTCCTTCCTGTTCCTGAGCCTTAGAAGTACAAGAAGGTCAATAAGGAATTGGTGGCTTGACTGCTTCTATACCACCAGCCCATGAACAAGTAGTGAGACCTCAGAGGTTGACAAAACTGGAGTCTCAAAATGATGACCTTTTAAAATAACAAGCGAATGACAGGGAAAGAGCCATCCAAGCAAAGAGAACCTCTGTCCGGTAAAACAGAGCTGCTACAGAAGACAAACCGCCATGTTGAGTAAGGTCTTCCCACCCTAAAATAACCAAATTCTTAATACTTTTTAACGCATTCCTGACATTACAGGCAGTAAGGGAGTGGTCCAAGGCAACCAGTCAAAACTGGAAAGGGGAGTAGTAAAGCAGCAAGCAAAGGATAAAGCGGGGTGGCCCTGAGGACAAATGCTAATCTAAGTAACCCAAAAGATAAGAAAGCTGAGCTTGAGATTCCTGCACTACACCAGGGACCCTGGGAGAAGTGGGTAAAGAATTATGGCAAGCCCTTGGTTTCTGGCAGAAGCAATCTTCTTTGGAGGAAAGCATTCTTTATTTAGGCCAATAGAAAACCCCAGATTAAGATCCAACAAAGAGGAGCTCACAAAGACCGCCAAATACACAAGGAAATATGCCAGAATGGGTGAGAGCCAACAGAAATAAGCAATAGATTTAGGTTTCCAAGGATTTCAGAGAGTGGAATGATCAGATATAAAATAAAAATAATTATGTTTGGAATGACATATGATATAATAAAAACTAGCAAGAAAAGACTTTCAAAAACTGCTAAGCATCTTCAAAAAAGAACAAAACAGAACTTTTAAAAATGAAAAAAAAGAAGGTATTGAAAGTAATACAATGGATAGGGCAGAAAGCAAGTTATATATTGCCTAACAAAAAAATGTGTGAGTTGGAATAAGGCCCTGAGGAAGTAAGTCAAAAGAAACACAGAGAAGGTGATGGAAAATACACCTGAGAGGTTAAGAGATATTGCAGATAGGATGAGAAAGGCCAACATGCATATAATCAGAATCTTGTTGGGAGAACAGAGAAAATGAGGGAGAAGAAAATTCAAAGGGATAATAAGTGTGAATTTTTAGAAGTAAACAAAGATTTGAATCCTCAGACATAGAAACACAAAATATGCCAAGTGGCATAAATACAAGTAAATTCATGTTAGGAAAATCATGGTAAAACTGCAGAATACCAGAGACAAAAGCTATTGGAAAGATGGGCTAGATTAGCTGCAAAGGAATGGTAACAATACTGTTAGAAGACTTCTCAGTTGTGACATTGGAAGCCAAATGCGAGAACAATTTTCAAATAAACGAAATGTGCAAGTATGTCCCTCCCATTGCAAATCAACTAGATGCTTGATAAGGTATATTTTTAAAACATTTCTTAGAGTGTAAGTAATTAGGGAAAACTGAAAAGGGGAGCAATAAGCAGCAAACTAAACGATTTTATTATCAAACGACATGTGGTAAAGGAATTTCTAAAGGCAAGTCATGGGACAAAGCAAACATTTTGGAAGCAAGCTCTGAATGCAAAGAAAAACAGTGAGCAAAGAAATTGTAAATATGTTAGTAAATTTAAACACATATTGATCATGTAAAGCAACAACGTCAATAATAATGTTTAATTCAACTAGTGACAAACTCAGAACTACAAAAAAACTGCGTCACATAAGATTCAAACTGTTTTTAGGTTCCTACGTTGTTTGCAAAGAAGTAGAAATGTTCATTAATTTCAGACTTTAATTATGCCTGTTAAAAATTGAAGAGAAATTACTATAAAAAGAGCAAGAGTGTATAACATAAAATTGGTTAAAGAAAAAAAATTGAGGAAATTTGAGGAGAAAGTTGAGAAATACTGATTTTTTTTAAAAAACAATCGTCAATTCAAAAGAAGGCCAGCAAAAAAGGGGACATAATAGAAAAGTCAGGACAAACAGGAAGCAAGGGTAATGTCTGAAAATATTACTAAGACAGTCTGATTAATAGAAAAAAATAGAGAAAATATAAAGTTCTAATAGCAATATCAGAAGGGAAAATATTTATAACAGAAAATATACATTTAATATATTTGGTATAAATAAGAAACAAAGAATGTTCCAGTACAAAAATGAAGAAAAAACTGAAAGCTCTTCTAACATCTTCAAATTTTCTGTAATTCATATAGAAAATCTTGCATAACCAGAGTACCAGCAATAAATGCTATTAAAATAAAGGAATACATGGGGTGCCTGGGTGGCTCAGTCGGTTGAGCATCCAACTTTGACTCAGGTCCTGATCTCATGGTTGGTGGGTTCAAGCCCCACGTTGGGCTCTGTGCTGACAGCTCAGAGCCTGGAGCCAGCTTCGGATTCTGTGTCTCCCTCTCCCTCTGCCCCCCCCTCTCAAAAATAAATAAATATAAAAAAATTTAAAAAAATAAAGGAGGACAAGGAAATACTGGTCAATGAAATGAATGAGGAGAAATAAAATGGTCAAAGACAATACAAAAATATTCACTCTCACTACTAATAAGATGTCTGATGAAGAAAAGACAACATTTCATGTATCAAAATTAACAAGACTGTTTTTAGAAATGCTTTTAAAATAATTTTTGACACCGGTGCTAGAAAACCAGAATTCTCATACTTTACTAAAAGTAGTACAAATAGGGGCAATTTTGGAAAGTAAATAAGCAGTGTATCTCAAGATCCACAAAAGGTTATAATTTTTGACCTAATAGGTTTTCTTCTACAGATTAGGATCAAGAGTTGTGTACAAGAATTAATTACAGTCTTATTTATAATAGTGTGAAATTGGAATCAAGCTAATTGAAAATAAAATAGGGAAATAAATTATGTTATGCCAGAAAATAATTAATACAACATTTTAAACACAAACCTAGAAGTAAAAAATGTTCACCAAATGAGAAAAACAGAATGTAAAATCAAATATAGAATATACTTTCAATTTTGTAAAAATACGTATGTGCAAAAGGAAAATGTTACTGGGAGGAAATAAAAGTTCTGTCAGTGAGTATTTATGGATAGTGAGATTATGGAAGATTTCAATTTTAACTTTGATTATTTTTGCACTACTTTTTCCACAGTGAGGATTTATTACTTACATAATTAAAGAATCATGGTCAATGTTAACAAAATAATTAAAATTCAAATATCACAAGATGGTTATGACACTTCCAAAAGCGAAAACCCAGGGAAAAGAAAATAAACCACTGACGCCAACCATAGGAACTACTGTCCAGGAAGATGGCGGGCAGGAATGAAATGCCAGAGGGGCTGGCCACTGGCTGTGCCCAGCAACTCATGCTTCTCTGTGGTGAAGCCAGCAGTGCTCTTACCTTACAGCTGCTCATTTGTCTGGCCTGGACAATGTGCCTGTCACCTTGGACAAGAGGTTTCTTACATCGTGTACTAGGCTGAACTGTCTCAATTCTTCATGACTGTCCGAGTCCCTGGAATCAAAGAATACTACAAAAACCTCAAGTAACTCCATGTTTTGCAAGAAAATATTCCACTGATAACGTTAGGGCCTAAGATATGTTCCCAGCTTGAACTAATATCAGCATGTTTAAAGAATGGGATAAGAGAGAAACTTTGGGGCCAATCTGAGATTCAGATCCCAGTTCTTGCTCTACTGGTGAACGAATATGTGGTTTCGAACAAAGGTCTTAAGCTCACAGAGCCTCAGTTTGCTCACTTATACCTGATTCTGGTAAACAGAACAAATGAAATTGCTGTGCCTTTTTCCTTAGATTAATGTAAGGCTTAGATTAATGTAAGAAAGTGTACGTAAACAAATGTTGAAGAATAGAATCTTAAACTCAATTGAAACATTTCAATTTTTCCCATGACCTAGGAAGATCAAGATGAAGCCCCTTACTTTGGCACCATGAATCCTCATTTCTATTGTCTGGAAAGCTCTCTCTAGTACATGCTTGATGAATACCTAAGTGCTAATGTTACAGAATACACCCCACTGGTCATCTACATTATCAAAAATTGAAATGTAGATAAATTAATTACAGTGGATTAAGAGGTAACAGAGCAGCCCATAATATGTACAATATGAATAGGGTTTTTATTCCCTAAAAGGGAAATGATGACCAGAAACATTCATCTTAAATAACTGGCAAAATTTCAAACCTGAATATATGTGAAGTTAGCATGAGTCTAAAAATTGGGAAAAACTAGCCCACATTTTGTACTTCCATTAGACTGATACTATCATTAATTCCTTGTTAAAAAAAAGAGGGGGCAGTGCATGCCATCAGAGAAAGGACAGTACAGAATGCTATGCACGAAGAACAACTCATATATCCCACCCTGCTAGATGTAACTATTATTAAGAATTTACTCTTTTCCATGTTTATCGAAATTAGATCACAATGTATATACTACTGTGTAACATATAATAAGTTAACAAATCCTTTATTGTTGGCCAGGAAGTGGTTTTGTTTTTCAGTGTTATAAGTGGCAGCATGAGAATAATTGGCTAAAAAAATAATTAGAAATGAAAATAGAAACAAAGAATAATATCCCAGCAAAACTGCCAATTATACTTAAGGACTCATACAAGTTTATACTCCCAGCAAAAAAAAAAAAAAACAAAACAAAACATGAGTAAGAAATGTACATTTTTAACATCCTCATCACTTCAGTCAAAGGGTTGTATGTTCACTGGCTGGTCATCCAATTGTTTGCTGTGCTCTTAGTGTGACACCAGAGCTAACAAAGCCAGCCAGTCTAAGTCACTTAAAGGGCGATAGATGCTTTTGCCTCCATTTCCCATGGTTTCCATCAGTTGATAAAGAAAGGCACATATTTTGTTGCTTGAGAGACTAAGACAGAATGCCATTATGTATCTCAATGAATAAATACAGCAGCCTCAGAAGTTCTAGAATGATTACAGTGCCATTTGAAAAGATAAAATAATTTTCTTGTTCTGAAATTTTTTGATGTATAATTGACAAATAACACTATATTAGTTTCAAGTGTAAAATATAATGAGCCAATGTGATGATATTTGTATATATTGCAAAATGATCACCATAATAAGTCTAGTTAACATCTGTCACCATACGTATACAATTTTTTTCTTGTGATGAGAACTTTTAAGACTTGTTCTCCTAGCAACCTTCAAACATACAATACAGTATTATTTTTTTAATGTTTATTTATTTTGAGAGAGAGGGGTATGAGGGAGAAAGAAAGAGAGAGATTGAGAGAGAGAGAGAGAGAGAGAGAGAGAGAGAATCCCAAGCAGGGATTCTATCAGCACACAGCCTAATGTGGGGGTCAATCTCATGAACCATGAGACCATGACATGAGCCCTAGCAAGAGCTTAATCAACTCTGAGCCACCCAGACACCCCAAATATACAATATATTATTACTAACTATGGTCATCAGGCTGTACATTGCATTCATATGGCTTATTTATTTTATAACTAGAAGTTTGTATCTTTGATTCCCTTCACCCATTTTGCACAGTCCCTGACCCTTGGCTCTGGCAATCACCAGTCTGTTCTCTGTGTCTTAGGAGCTTGCCTTTTCTTTCTTCCTTTTATTTCTTTTTTTCCTTTCCTTTCCTTTCCTTTCCTTTCCTTTCCTTTCCTTCCTTCATTTCTTCCCTCCTTTCCTTTCCTTCCCTCTCTCTTTTCTTTTTCTTTCTTTCTTTCTTTCTTTCTTTCTTTCTTTCTTTCTTCTTTCTTTCTTTCTTTCTTTCTTTCTTTCTTGTTTAGATTCCACCTATACATCAGATCATATGGTATTTGCTTTTCTCTTTTTGACTTATTTCACTTACCATAATGCCCTCAAAGTCCATCCATGTGTTTGCAAATGGCAAAATTTCATTCTTTTTTTAGTTTTTTAAAAATATTTTTAATGTTATTTATTTTTGAGAGAGAGAGAGAGAGAAAGAAAGAGAGTGGAGGAGGGGCGGGGGGTGGGGGAGACACAGAATCCAAAGCAGGCTACAGGCTCTGAGCTGTCAGCACAGAATATATATATTCCATATATATATATATAATTCCATATATATGTAATTCCATATATGTAATTCCATATATATATACTCTCACTTCTTATTTATCCACTCATCTATCAATGCACACTTATGTTGTTTCCATATCTTGGCTATTGTAAATAATGTGGTAATAAATATGGAACTGCAGATATATTTTTGAATTAGTGTTTTCATTTTCCTTTGATAAATGCCCAGAAGTAGAACTGCTGGATCGTATGGTAGTTCTATTTTTAATTTTTTAAAGGAAACTCCATACAGTTCTCCACAATGGCTATACCAATTTACATTCCCACCAACAATCCATTAGAGTTCCTCTCAATACTTATCTTTGCCAACATTTATTATTTCTTATCTTTTTGATAACTGAGCATCTGTTCATATACCTGCTGGCCATCTCTGTGTTTTCTCTAGAAACATCTATTCAGATCCTCTGCCTATGTTTTAATCTGTTTTTTTCTGTTAAGTTGTATGAGTTCCATATAAACATTGAATATTAACCCCTTATCAGATATATGATTTGCAGTCAGCCTTTAGATGTTTATTTAATTAGAAGCCTGGCCCTCAGGCTGCAGCTATGATGATAAACTAATAGGCCTCTTTCACAGAAAGACTGAGCCCCTGAGTTTGTTGCCTCTTGCTGTGGCCTGGGGATGGTAGCTATTTAAGAAGTCTTTCTCCTTTGGTTACAATCCTGTAGGACTTGTGAATATATGCCCCACTGGTCACCAGAGCCAAGCAATGAAGAGGTGTCGTCCCCTGGTGGCAGCTGCAACACTCAGGGCACCAGACAAGGATATAAACTCCATTCCAGAAGATACCAGCAAGCTGGAGCAAGGAAGAGGGAGAACGCAAAGATAATGTCCACCAGCCCGCATTACTTGAGAACCTCTGTAGCGGCTGTAAGTGCACCAAACCAGAAGCCTGCCCCTCAGGCACAGCTCCACTGGTCTTCAAAGCCAGATGCTTTGGGGGCTCATCTCCCAGGAAATGGTCTTAAAAGTTGGTATGCCTGATGTGAAGTACAAACCCTTCACCCCTCAGGGAGAAGCTCTGGGTTTTTAGTTCTCTCCTGAGTGTGAGTGTCGGGGTGGGGTTTATTTTGAGACTGTGTCTCGCCTTTTCCTACCTGCTTCAATGTGGTTTTCCTCCCATTCACTTGATCTAAAGAGGTTGCTCCATCAATTTTTAGGATTTTTTTTTTGAGAAAAGTGTTCCATATATAGATGTGGAATCAGTGTGTCTGTAGGAGGAGGTAGTAAGTGCAGGATCTTTCCATGTTTCCATCTTGAGCCAGAACTGAAAAATCATTTTTTTATCTCTCTATTTAGACTTTACGATCATGTCACTGGAAAGACTTTCAAAATGAGAACATTATACGAATAGCAACCTTAAAAACCTTAAAAACGTAGTCCAGTGATCACTTCTGGACTCATCCCTTCAACTGCTACCGCCCTGGTCTTGCCACCATAATCTAATAGCAATCTACTGCTATTAGATTCCTACAGTAGCCTACTAACAAGTCTCTGTCCTTATATCCTGCCCCAGTAGCAGGAACTATAGGATGATTTACATCACCCCTCAGTTACTGTGTCAGTTTCCTGATGGTTGCCAATGTGAAAACCTGCATTTTTTTTTGCCCGAGGGCTTTCTCTGGGCTCCTAAGAAGTAGTCCTCAAACAGTAACTAAAAGGAGTTGGGGAATAAATACTCAGCCCCATTGCATCTGGTGTCCATAGTCTGATGTGTGATTCCCAAGGATATTAACTTCTGGTTGTTCATAGTGGTATTGGCTGCCTTCTATTTCCTTTTTCATGGTTCTATTCCCTACCGACGTATTCTTCAATCCCAGGTGAACAAATTCGTCTTGGTGTCTCTGTTTGTCAGGGAACTGTATGAAGACATCTCTCTCAAACTATTCTCAACCCAAAGGGCAGAGTGATCCTTTTTAAAACCATCAAATTATGTCAGTCTTCTTGCACAACCCTGCGATTGGAAATGGCTCTTCTCTTCACTCAGAACTCAATGTCAAAGTCTTTATAAAGATCTGCAAGGCCCTGTTACCATCTGCCTAGACCCCATGCTTACTGTTCCATGAGCCTGACAGGCACGCACCACCTTAGGGTTCTTCCTAAGCCTGGAACACTGTTTTCCCTGGGAAACTGCTGCTTGCTTAACTCCTTCCCCTCTTTCAAGATTGGCTCAGATCTCACCTTCGAAATGAAGTCACCTTGACTGCCACCTTCTTCAACATAGCACACTCTCCTCCATCTCCACAAAGCATTCTCAAAACCCTTATCTTGCTTTATTTTTCCTTTTCCCATTGCACTTACCAACTTCTTAACATATTAAATAATTTTCTATCCCCTGCTATAATATAAACATGAGGACAGAGTTCTTTGTTGTATTCTCTGATGTTTCCCAAGCACTTAGAACAGTGCCCGACACATAGGAAGCGTTCCATGAAAATCTGCTGACCAATTACCATAAATTTTCATGTTATTGCTGGGCGGAGAAAAAATGACACATGTATACTGTAGGTCACACTATTACTGCAAAAATAATCCTCTTTTTAAGATAAGTTTAAAACCAACTAGCACATTGTGTTTCCATAAAAATTAATACCTAAGTGCATTTATTAAATTTTAACACTGTATTTTAATTTGTCACTATAATATGGCAAAATATAATGATTCATATTTGCTAATAGATAATTTAGAGTGTGATTATTCTTGCTACATATATATTTTTTCAGGTTTGACACCTAGGGCTTTATACAAAAGTCTTGTAGGGATTCAACACTCCTCACTCATTAAAAATATAATCAATATATATGTAAAAAATTTTAGGAACACATCTACTTCATAGAATAGGCCATTTGGTATACTGTAGTACACAATTACCTGTAGATGTATCAAAAGTAATTCATTTCATATTGTACCTTACATATTTTCCCCTGACTCTACAGATGTGGAACTTAGTGGCACATGAGTCAAATTTAATTTAAAAGAAATCCATTTCTTAACTTACTACATTATGAACACTCAACAAATATTTACAGAACAGTAATAGCCAGCTAACCTATGGCTTTGTGTTGAGTTTAAACACCAAATTTTAAGAAAACCCAGCAGAGGAATTTTAAAATTACTTTGATTTTTAGGTTTAAATAAAATCCTTAATGTAATTTCAGGGCCTAAGCTTTGGAATTCACTGTGTAAGCAAATCAATAAGCCACACTGTACTGTTACACACATATATATAAAAAAAGAGATTTGGAGCAGTTTTCAGTGTACTATAAAAATGGAAAACAAATCTCACATATATATGCATATGTATATGTATACATTTAAGATAGATAACTTCCAGTTAATAGTAAGTATTACAAAATGCTTAGCAAAGGAGAAAATGAAATAAAATGTTAAACATTCTAATTCTATTGTTATTATTTTCTAAAGTAAGTCAGAGGAAGATATTAATGGCCGCTCAGATTTACTTCTGAGGTTTAATTTTTTACAGGAAGAAATAAACAAACAATTTAATTTCTAAAAGAATCTACTTAAAACAATTTTTTTAGCTTGCAATTTTTTTAGATCTATGTTGCTGATTTGTTTGAGATGGTTAGACATATACAGCTATAGGGAATTTCGAATATCAGAAATCATAATTATTTACCAAGGGGGAAGAAATCTGATTTTGAATTTAGTATTTGAGGCATGGAGCATGAAGGTACTCAATTTACAAAACTACCACCTTAATAAAGTAAATGTTACATATTACATATTCCCCCAAATTGATCTACAGATTCAACACAAGTCCTATCAAAACACTAGTGGGCTTCACTGCAGCAATTGACAAACTAATCCTAAAATTAATGTGGAAATTCAAGGGACCCAGAAGAACCAAAACAATAGTCAAAAAGAACAAAGTTGGGAGACTCATATTTTCCAATTCCCAAACTTACTACAAAGCTACAGTAACCAAGATAGTGTGGTACTATCATGCGATAGATCAAACATTGGAATAGTATTGAGTGTCCAGAAACAAATCCCCACATCTATGTTCAACTGATTTTCAACAAAGGTCCCAAGATCACAAATGGGGGAAAGAAATTCTTTTCAACAAATAATAAAAAATCACCATGTGTTCCAGCAATTCCATTCTTAATTACATACCCAAGAGAAATGAAACTTGCATGTAAACAATCATGATAGCATTTTTCAGAATATCTAAAAAGTGGAAACAACCCAATTATCTATCAACTGACAAATGTATAAACAAAATGTGCTATATCCATACGATAGAATAGTATTTCACAATAAAAAGGAAAGAAGTCCTGATCACATGTCACAACATGAATGAACCTTAAAAAATTTATGCTAAGGGAAAGAAGCCAGTCCAGGAAAACACATGCTGTTTCCATTTGTATGAAATGAAATGAAAATATAGATTAGGAAAATCTATAAAGACAAAAAGTAGATTAGCGCCTGGGACTGAGGGAGAGTGCTGGGCGAGATAGGGGAAGTGACTGCTGAACCGTACAGGATTTGTCTTGGGGATGATGAAAATATTCTAGAATTGATTTAGTGATGGTTACACAACTCTGTATATACTAAAACCCACCAAGTTGTACAATGTAATGGGATGAATTGTATGGTACATTTCCTTAAAGCTGTTTCCAAAAAAAACAAATAATATTACATATTAATAAGTAAAACTTGATTCCCAGATACAAAGGGCCTGCAAAATGAGAATTAGCAGGTAAATATTTTTCTTCTCTGACATTTCATTGAAAACAAGTGGTACAAAAGAAATAGAGGCATGCCAATTATTTATATAACTAAGTAATAAAATGAGAAAAATAACAAGACTCCCAACATTAGTAGAATGCTTTAAAGGATACAAAGCACTTGCACACATCGTCCTGCAGCCAACAAATCATAAACCAGAATGAGTCACTTGTCTCTTCCCCTGAGTTTAAACGCAGTGATCACATATAAGGAATAGGGATGATGCCAGTGGTCAGAACATACTCAGCAATGTTCTTGAAGAAACAGTTGGAAAGGTAGGTGGTTAGGCCTCTCGTGGGAAGTAAATGGTGGCCTGCACTAGGAGAGGCCCCACTATCCTCAGTGTCTGGATAGGTGATGCCTATGTCACCTTTTGGGGGGTGGGCAGAAAAGCAACAGAAACCAGCCCAGTGTCAGCTCAAGGCTGCAAACTAATGATAGAGTAGCTTTAGAGGTCATCTGGGGGCGGGGGGCAGAATCCCAGAGCCATACATGTTGGAGACGGGACAACCCCTAAGCATTCACTTCTCCCTCCTCAACTGAGTACCTGCGATTACATCAAAGAAAGGCTACCATCTGAGGGGAATAATGCTTGGAAAGGAGGTATTTGAAAGTTCTCTCTTAGTAAAAGGGACATCCATGGCAAATGAGCAGTGGTGACTGAACCCAGGTTATACACTACGGACAGCTGCCTCATACCCAACCACTAAATTGCTTGAAAGAGCACAATGGAGAGTCAAGAATTTTATCCCTCTTCCTAAATGGATCTTAGTACCTAAAGTAAAATAGGTGTACATAGAAAAAAAAAAAAAAAAAAAAAGGAGACCTCTGAAGAGTGTAAGCACAAGGAAAGAAGGAACAACATTTAAATAAAATATAACGAATGGTTTCAGAAAGATAAGGGAGGGTATTCGAAATATGAAACATCAACAAGCAGTTATGAAGAAAAAAACAGCTGCAGCTATTAACAACAAAATATATCATTGGTGATAGGAAGGCAATGAATGGGCGAAATAGCAGAAAGGATACATCTAAAGACGATGTGGAATGGCAGGTGGCGGAATGCTCCGAGAGGCATCGAGAAGAAATAAAAGAGTACAAATAATGAGAAAAAGTTCAGAAATGTAGAGGATAGAAGAAGTATCAAGAGCATCTAATGGCAATTCCAGGACAGATTATGGTAAGAAATATTTAAAGAAACAGTAACCAAAGATTAGTCAGAATTACGTAAAATTATAGGCCTGCAGATTCAAAGGGGCATAGATTGCCAAATAGGAGAATATGGACACATATCAGAGAGAGATTTAAAAACATTAAGAAACAAGAGAAAATTATGAAAGATTGAAGAAAAGGAAATGGAGACCATTTACAAAGGACAAAGAATCAAACTGACATCAGACTTGGGACAAAAGAGTTATGCCTCTGAAGTTTTGAAGAAGAGAACTTTGAATTTTATATCCAATTAAACTGTTATTTACATGTGGGGACAAAATAAGCATATTGGTAGGCATCTGAAGTCTCAAAGATTATGCCACATAAAATTTCTCTTTAAAGCATCTCTTGGAGGGGGCGCCTGGATGGCTCAGTTGATTGAGCTACCGACTTCGGCGCAGGTCATGATCTCAAGGTTTGTGAGTTCAAGCCCTGCATCGGGCTCTGTGCTGACAGCTCAGAGCCTGGAGCCTGATTCACATTCTGTGTCTCCCTCTCTCTCTGCTCCTCCGCCACTCATGTTCTGTCTCCCTCTGCCTCAGATTAAATAAACATTAAAAAATTTTTTAAATAAATGAAGAATCTCTTGGAGGATTTACTATAGTGAAATATAAAGAAATGTATGAGTAAGCAAGTAGATATAAAAAGTAAAGAAGGGTGAAGATCGTTCATCGTTACTTAAACATGCCACACTAAAAAAAGTACACCCAGAATATCTGGATTAAAATCTCCAAACAGTATTAACATAGGTAGGAGGAACAGAGGGAGTTGAGAGCACGCTCATGTATTAATTTTGTTTGAGACAGGCAGGGCAGGAATGTGTATTAATACACTTTTAGTGATAGGGAAAATAACCACCACTATGAATCTTGGTAAGTAACGGGACACCATCAGAAACACAGAAATAGAATATGTAACACTCTGTTTAGTGGAAGGAAATCAATTTATCCAAAAGAGACGTGGAAAAAGAGAAGGGTAGTAACAACAAGAACAATGTGTACACACAGACACACAATGGAGTAGCTAAAACAAACGTTGGGAGAACAGTAATTATTTTCAGTGTAAATAGATTCAGGCAGTTAATCAAAAGACAGACTCACAGAATGAGTGGCAAAATAAAAAGTTAATGGTCATTTCTGCAAGGGATAGGTAATAAAACAAAAGGAAACAGACTGGAAATAAAAGAATAAAAGAAGGACTAGTAACTAGTCCTCTAGTAACTAGAAGGACTAGCAAACAGAAACTAAAAGAAAGGAGAGGTAGAAATTTTAAATAAAATTTAATGCTAAAAATGACAATGATAAAGAAGGAAATTAAATTTGGAAAAAATAAAACAAAGAAATGGAATGATTATGAACACACACACCTAACGATACATGAGCGCTAGTAAGCAGAAACTGACACACTCTGGTGGCGCATATGTATGTTAATTACATTTATTCTGTAAGTTTGTGTTTTCTGGTTCTTTGATTGGTCCTTTTCCTCTGTGGACTATGTATGTATTATTTACATTCATTTTTCTCTTGTGACTTGTGTTTTAGAATGTTTTTTAACAGATGAGGAGAAAAAGAAGTTGGATTCAAATAGTTGAGGTTTACTATTTGTTAAGAGATTTTGTCCTAAGGTGTGCGAGGCAAAGGGCCAGCATGAAATTAGAGCACTTACTGTAACTTGCGTTTAATCATTCTCTCTTCTAATTTCTGCCCAAGTAACAATGGAAGATACACATATAAATTTCTTAATGTTCTAAGCTTCCATTGCCACATGTGATCTAGAAGAGTAAAAACTCAAGTACACAACAGCTAAAAAAAATTTCACAGAGAAATGTCCTCTAAAAACCAGCCCTTTGTATAACATCTACAAGGTCTGATGCAGTTGTTTAATTTATTTCCAAAATAACCAAAATGCTATAGACAGAATCAATTATATTTCTACCTGGGTTTTCGGAGGAGTCTATTTTTATATCCCTTGCTTTCCTTGAAGAAAAGCATGATTTGAAAATAGCAACATGAAATTAGTCACATAATGGCACTTTTCAAAAAAGGGAATACAATTTTCAACCCTACGGCGCTTCTTAATGTTCCTGTGTAAACACTTTACCATACGTGAAATATAAATAAAAAATAATCAGCATACAACTCCATTACTAGGCCTCAAAATGCTTTGATTAGTCATTAACCATAAATCATAATCTGTGGATTTTTCCTCTCTGTGGGCTATTATTTTCAGAAAATGTTCCATGCATTATTTCAGGAATCCAGTTCTACATTTACTTGCACATAATGATTTCTCCTTCACCACACTCCATTTCTGCATTTGCAATAAAAGAATGTACTAATACAGCCATTGCTACAAATAAAAGCATTCACAATATTCTACAATTCTCAACATTCAAAAAGGAAACTATGTAATTAAAATGCAACTCAACTCCACCCACCTTTTATAGTCAACTTCATTAATAAAGATAAATGTGAATTGTTAACGAAAAGGCGTTGGGCACTCCAAGGACTAAATATAGGTGCTTTGTTTCTTCCATCATACCTGGATCTTAAATTCCTTCAGCTCCTATCTGTCAGAGGAAGGCTGCCAGGTGAGCAGTCTGTCACTCTTGCCTAAGCTAATAGATTCTCCAGTGGCTTCTGTTACAGCTCGTGTCATACCATTAAAACTATGTGCCTTGGAAGTGGCATAACATATGTAGCTGAATCTTGTCAACTCGACATAATCAGACTGTATTTGGCTGCACAAGCAGATGCAGATTAGAGAAGCGACATAAATATGCAAATCACAGTGGTCTTCTCTGCACCACCGGTCCTACCTCCACTGGCCCTCGCAGATACTCCGTTTGTTCAGCTCCTACTTCCAGTGCTACATCAACAGACGCAAAGGGACGGCTGGCCATCTGCTGTCGTTCTCGAAGCAGTTGCTGGAGGGGGGTAAAAATGATTTGTTTAAAATAGGCTTAAAGATACATGAGATTCAACAATATCTGGTTCCATTTTGAACAAATGGTACTCAAAATTTAGGAATCATCTGATACACAGACCTACAGCTAGATCCCAAAAATGAAAACTTGTTTTCTCCCCAGGACCTGGGTCATAAATCCGCAGAGGCTTTAAACGTATGGGACCTGCAGAGAGAACTTTCCCCCTGACCTCTCTCCCACAGACCTAATGAAATGTACTCAAACGCATTTTGAAAACTCCAGCTGAGGGGTTCTACTTCAGTAAGAAGTGCTACTGTGATGATGGCTATGCCAAGGTTTCCTACTCCAAGTAATGCAGCTTTTGTCTTAGCTGAAAGTAAATAACAGTAAAAATATTTAAGAAAAGATAACAAAAAGTTTCGAAATGCATTAACAGAGATTGAAGAAACATCTTCCTACAAAGGCTAAGTGTGAGAAGTCATCGAGACGCCCGGTCAACTGCAATGGAATCAACACGAATTGCCAATGACAGTATTTATAACTTGATTCAAACCCTCCGTGTTCATTATTTAAAGTGAGGAATGGTTGGCAGTTTGCAAAAATTTTGTGCCAAGGTGTCTAAACCACACCCAGATATTTGCTTCTTTTTCCTTGTGCCTACTCTGGGCTTTACCCAAAAGCTAAAACCAATAAACTAGTAAGTCTCAGCCAACTACCGAGCTAATTTATATTTCTGCCTTTCCTTGTAATTATAATATTCATTAAGTCCTGATAAGAAAAAAATTGATGACCAGCAGTAGATATTGCAAATCTTGCCCTTCTCATTCTACACAGCTAATAAAATTATTATTAAATATTAAAAGTGGATGAGCGATGCAATTAAATACTCTTTCAAATGAGAAGAAAATCCTATCACTGAAAAAGGCAAAATCCTTGAACACAATGAATAGCTTCATTATTCACAGAGATTTTTAAAGATTCACTGGCATTAACTTAAAACATTAACAAATGGTATTTGAATGTAAATGTATGTCGCACTGTGATGCATCATTCATTAAATTCCCTTTAAAAGATGAAGGAACAAAAGCCAATACCTTATGGCAGTTTATTATTTAACATTTTTGTTTTAACACTTATAACCTAGCAGTGACAGTGTTCATGAAGTGAGCATCTAAAATATAGGTGGCGCCTTGGTGGCTCAGTAAGTTAAGCATCCAACTTTGGCTCATGTCATGATCTGGCAGTTCATGAGTTCAAGCCCCGCGTCTGGCTCTGTACTGACAGCTCAGAGCCTACAGCCTGCTCTGGATTCTGTCTCCCTCTCTCTCTGCCCCTCCCCTGCTGACGCTCTGTCTCTGTCTCTGTCTCTCTCGCAAAATTAAATAAACATTAAAAAATTTTAATAAATAAAATAAAATACAATTTAAGGCCTTGTTTTGTTATTATTAAAAAGAGAACATCTGCATGCCAATATTGATGGAACAGGAAAAATACAATTATTACTGAGTAATAATTTATGTTCTTAGAATATATTTAAAATTAATGAAGACAATTAAACTTATACTCAAAGTAAAAAGTAAATGATCTAAGCTACCAAATTATTCATTTAATATAACCTAAAAAGGTATTATTAAATATGCAGCTGCTGGAAAATAGTCTTGTTTGTGCCTCTTGTAGGATTGGCCAATAGATCTGAACATTTTATCTATACAAAATGCAAACATAATACTACTTCAAATGCCAAGGGGCACTAAGTGTAGAAGACACCATGCTCTTTTTCTCGCCAATAAAAATATACACGCAGATGCACACAGAGATACGGACACACACATATGCAAATACACAAACTACTTTTCTGATGGTAATGGACAAAAAGCCTTGAGAAAACTGTAAATTTTAGTTGGGGTTTGAACACAATTTTCTTTCTTTCTCTTTTTTAATGTTTATTTATTTTTGAGAGTGAGAAAGAGAGCATGCACAAGCTGGGGGGGCCGAGGGGGGGGGGGAGAGAGAGAGAGAGAGAGAGAGAGAGAGAGAGAGAGAGAGAGAGAGAGAATCCCAAGCAGGCTCTGTGCTGTCGGCTCAGAGCCCAACCTGGGGCTTGAACTCACACACCGTGAGATCATGACCTGAACTGAAATCAAGAGTCAGGTGCTTAACCGACTGAGCCACCCAGGGACTCCTGAACACAATTTTCTAACTTTGTATTACAAAGTTTCTTCATTTGTACTAGTTCTCCTCAGAACACAAACCACATGCCATATAATTAAGAGAGTTTTAAGAAAATGAATAGCTTCTGTTACTTTAGCTTACCTTTTCCCTACTTCTAAAAGTAAAAGGTCTACAAAATATAGTCAATGAATATGTAATACCACAAATTATAATTTAAATCTATAAATATCCCAAATTCACTATCTTTGACAAAGAATAGACTTCTCTGGACTATAACGTATTGTTGTGACCCCCCAACACTCATACTAAAGAAAAAATCAGTGAGTATTACTTTTGTTCACTTAAAAAAATTAGAATACAAAGGTATTTTTAAAGATTCCAATCTGTCTTCAGAGCTTTGAATTTCCATCACTTTTTAAAAGTTGAATGTTTCCATCACTTTTTAAAAGTTCTGCTTTGCAAAGCAGAAGAAAAACATTGTTCTTGCTCAAGACCATAACACTATAGTTGGTAAAAGAAGACATGATAAAAAAAATTAGGAGGTGCCTGGGTAGCTCAGTCGGTTAAGCCCCCAACTTCGGCTCAGGCCATGATCTCATAGTTTGTGAGTTCAAGCTCATGTCGGGCTCTGTGCTGACAGCTCAGAGTGAGGATCTGCTTCAGATTCTGTGTCTCCCTCTCTCTCTGCCCCTCCTCGCTTCTCTCTCTCTCTCAAAAATAAATACATGTTAAAATTTTTTTTAAAAAATAATTAGGGCACAAAATAGCATAAAGGATACACATAGGGAATTAGCCAAATGAATTCTCTCTGGGCCACTTAGCAGAGGACTAGTTCCAGGACTCTGGTTGACATACTCAGTTTCTGACTTCAGAAAGTGAATGCAAATATTCTGATTGAAACTCAGGAAAGGTAAATCATTGCTCATGAAACACTCTTGCTTGGATGTGATGGCTCTACAATAATGAAGTGGAATAAAGTGAGATTCTCTTTGCTACTAAGTTCTGGTCGCAGCCATACCCTTATCAATGTCCTCCTTCTTGCCAGCTAACATCCGTATGCGTTCCTTCTTGAATTAAGTCCCCTCTGTGTCAGAGCAAAGAAGATGTAAACAGCATGCTCACAACATAAACTTTGTCAAGATTTAGCACAGATGCTGACAGGAAATATAACAGGGCTCTGGAGTTAGAAGGACCTGTGTCTGAGTGCCAGCCTTTCCACTTATTAGCTGTTGGAGCTTAACCAAATTATTTAGACTTCTCTAAGCCTCAATTTTGCTCATCTGTATAAGCTGGGCTATTAATAGTGCCTATATCTACACTGATACCTCCAAGGACTCGTTTTGAATCCAGCTTCTCCATCCACAAACTCTTGGACCATAATAAAACTACTTGGACATTTCTAACACTTACTATTTCTCTCCACAAAATGGGAATAACAATCATATCATAAGGGATAATTCACCGAGGAGCTAACGCACCCGGACCACTTGACACAGAGGCTGGTACGCTGCGAACGCTCAGTAGGTGTTCTTTGGTGCAATCATTATGTTAAATGTCAAGCGCTGATTTTGTCTTTGAAGATGGCACACTACCACAGGCCGGTTTTCTTCAGTGCTCATGACACATTCTGCCACGCTCTCCCTTTTAACAAATGTTGCAAATTTATGAGACAGTTGGAAAAAGTAAAATGAACTTAGATTTGGGACTACTTTCTGCTATTGTGACAAAGAATGCCAAAAACTCGACCCAAAAGTTAGGAGGAAATGGAGAGTCCTTTCTTAAGAACTTTTGAAAAATAATTAATTTATTTTGTGATTGTGATTTTTATATAAAATGAAGTTTAACATTTTGTACATCAATAAGAAGCCATAAAACAGATGATCTGTTTTATAACTAATCTGCTATCACCAATTATTCAGCAGAAAGATAAAGCCAAAATAACAAATTGACCATAATACATTAGATTATAATCATGCTGCCATAAACACTGTTGTGAAGAAAATTTAAAAATGAAAGAGATGCTCTTAGTGTCATGTTTGTTGCCTATAATAACTGTTTTATTATTCAAAATGTCTTATAAAACAAACCATGAAATTAAAAATAATGTGAAAATCCTGGTTTAAATATGGCAGTCAAGAACAGTCCCTGATTCTATCTAATGTAGATCTAATTTTTCCATTCAATACTACTATTTCAAATACTGCATCATTTTTCAAAGTTCATATTAACCACCTTTCCAACCATTCCAAAGGCATACAACTCTCTAGTTGATTTTAGGATAATAATCCTTAAACACTACACAAACAAAAAAGTAACTGTCCCCAATTTTCTTCATGTCCCCCTCCTATGTCTAGGTTCTTCTATCTTTTTTCCCCACTTCCAAAAGTCCTTCTATCCTTCCCCAAGTTTGAATTGATCATCCCATCGATGAATTATTTACTATTTTAGTATGTATTATATGTTTAGGCTTTTCTGAAATCTTCTATAAGGAAAAAAAATCTATTTTATTTGTTTTTCTATTTCCCACAGCATTTGGTTGGTAGTCAATAGTATTTGATTAATGAACATGAATGAGTAACTTAGAGTATGAAAACATGTATCATCCAAATGTGAGTGAAGGCAAGTTATGATAAAACTAATTTTAATTATGATTAAGGCTTTAAAAGCATATGTCCCCTGATATTCTAGAATTTATGTCTTATCCTCCAAAGTAAGTAGATATTTATTTTTTTAGAATGGGACAATTTTGTGGATCCAACAAATAAATACCAGGTTTCATATTTTTACTTTATTGCAAATATGAAAAAATGGCCATAAAGACATCATAATGCATTTATATTTTTAATAGCAGTTCTATTCCTAAGATTTTGGAAAGGCATAAAAGGAGCAGTCAGAATTATTTAATCATTACTCCTGAGCTTGTATACTAAAATAACAAAGTATTTGAATTAGAGATTAAGCAACATTTCATGAAAAAGAGTATTTCTGTTATTAATACAAACACATTTAACATAAAGCAATATAAGCGAACAATCAATTTTGTTCTTTTGCTGTTAGGATGGTACAATGCAATAAAGAGAAGTCACAATATCTTTTTTTATCCTTAAATTAGAAAAGCATGATATTCTTTAATTTTATACAATTGAATCTACAAGGCATAAGCCTCAAACTGTTATTCAGAATATTGGGAATCTTTTGCTTCTAAGTCTTCCAGTCTAAAGTTGGTATGAGTACTTCCTGGGAGTGAGTGGCCTGGCATAACATTTTGTTCAGGTTACTTCAATTACTTTTTTCTAGGCCTCTCCAATCTTTGACCTACTGGGACTATGTTACTCTTGAAATAGTTGTTTACTTAAAAATAAAAATTTTCTGGGACGCCTGGGTGGCTCAGTCGGTTAAGCATCCAATTTCGGCTCAGGTCATGATCTTGTGGCTTGTGAGTTCCAGCCCTGCGTAGGGCTCTGTGCTAACAGCTCAGAGCCTGGAGCCTGCTTCGGATTCTGTGTCTCGCTCTCTCTCTGCCCCCCCACCCCCCCACCACCATGCTCTGTCTCTCGATAATAAATAAATGTTAAAAAAAAACTAAAAAAAAAAATAAGTAAAAATTTTCTAAGAGCTTTTTCACAAGTATTCACCTAGTTTATTCAAAATATTCACTTCCAGTGATTTTTGAAACTTCTTTGTCAACTGGTATTTTTGCAAATTTGTATTAACTTGCAAAATAAACTTCAGTGACTCTTCAGAAGGGATTTTGTCATTTAGCAGATTCTACTACACCTTAAGTTTATTCAATTTTATTCATTATTTTAAGACAAATATCATCAGTTGTCAAATGGCCATGGCAGATTTTCCAGGTAGGTTGTTTAGGTACACAGGGTTGTTTGGGCAATAATGTGCCAAAAATGAAACCTACCTATCATGAAGCCTGTGACCAGAGGAAGAAGAAAGCAAAAGTGGAAAATGTTTCTAAATCTTCCAAAATATAAAGTTTAATATTACCTCTAAAATGCTAATAGGTTATACGCAAGCTTATAAATATATATTTTATGAATGTCAATGCCTATGTGAAAGTGTATATGTGAATATACATGAAATTATACATATGGTAATTCAAAGTAAATATGTTATAACTCACATTCAAATTAAAGCTAAAACTCTATATAAAAGGCCAAGATAAGGCTTAAATAATACCAGCAAATGAAGGTCTTTGTTGTCATTGGATAACACTTAGAATATAATTGGTATGACTGAAGCATAGTCTTCATAGATTCTGAAAAGGACCTTAGATCTGAAAAGGACCTTATGGAGATTCTTCAACCTGTAGACCACAGACTTTTAAAGGATGAATAGATGAGTACCAGAAAATCTATGCACTAATAGATAATATTTTTCTTCAAAAAAGTTTTTTTTGTAATTTCAGTTGATTCAATAATTTAACTTATTGCTGTCTTTAGAAGCTAATGGCCCCTCATCCAGAACCAGAATGTAATTCCACTATTTTCTTAAATTCTTTCAACAGACAAATCTCTCAACATTTATTAGTGCTTAAAAATAAAACAGAATAAATACTGAAAACAAGACTACTTTAGGATTCTCTATGTATCCTTATTTGTTAGATAAGAACTTGAAATATATCCTAAAAGCAGAATGGGTTCAAACATTCAAACAACTATTTCTAACGTTTCCTTTTATTTCTTCATCTAGCATAGTGGTTCTCAAACTTTGGTGTTTACGAGGTTGTACGTGCAACATCACCTATATACTCTGTACTGAATGATTTTGTCTCTACATCAGCCTTACATACTGATTTAAACAGCTTCCGTGTAGAATAACTCTCGTGCAACTCTAAAAATTGTCAATATGATCAAGAGCAGAGTGGCACAAAGCATATGGCCCAATAGTATCACCATCATTTGCATATAATAAGGTCTTAAAAGCTCTCTACTGACAGGAATTAAAGAAAATCTATCTCACATTTACAAGTAGCAGCATTCATGTATAGACTGTCTTGATTTAGGTTAAATTAGGCAATGCCAAAGAAAAGAAAGTATAATAGATCTTCCTTATTCTTATGTATTCATGGTTATGCATTCTTAATTAAACATCATGGGAGCCAAAGCTGTATTTCTTACAGGGCACAATTCTTCCCAATTGAAGATGACGCCAAGAAAATAGAGCACCTGACAACTGCCTCTCTCTCTCTCTCTCTCTCTCTCTCTCTCTCTCTCTCTCCCTCTCTCTCTCTCTCTCTCTACACACACACACACACACACACACACACACACACACACACACACGTCACTGTAAATCTGTAGGGAAAGTAGGTTTAATCTAAAAGGGTTAGACCTTTACAAAATTTTATTTTTTCTTACTACAAAAGCTATATCTTTTTTTAAGTTTATTTATTTATTTGGAAAGAGAGAGACAGAGAGCATGAGCATGGGAGGGGCAGAAAGACTCGCAAGCAGGCTCCACTCTGTCAGCACAGAGCCTGGTGTGGGGCTCGAACTCAGAAACTGCGAGATCATGACCTGAGCTGAAATTAAGAGTCTGAGCCTCAACCAACTGAGACACCCAGGCACCCCTATGTCTTAAACATTCACAAGGTTGCTTATCAAATCAGTTAAGCTTTGTATCATTGGAAAGACCTTGGTAGAATCATTCTGGTTAGAAAGATCAAGCTTGTTTGTGGTATGGAGAAAACAAAGAAAAGCAAAACAATATTTCTATCAAATTATCGCATCCACTTCAGAAACTGCTAATATTTCTAACATTTCTTTTAATATTTTGAAATAAGTTAGGATAGAATTGGTAGCTTCCTCATTTCTCTTTTTAAATGAAATGCTAACACGTCCCAGCATAGCCAATCCCTGGTTTTCATCAACGTGCGTGTGCCTGTTGACTGTTAATTATGAATTCCATCTTGTGAACACTTTCTCAAAAGAAAATCATTTGTATCTAGTAATAATAGTTAATTGTCTATGCCAAACTTTGATAATGCAGATGATATACCTGCGTGTATTTCTTTTTATCTTAGAGTTGGCAACATATTTCATTTAATTCACCAATGAAAAAAGAAGTATGACTGCATGTCATCTCTTCATGCATCAGCAATAAGAAAATAATTCTCAGGAAAGTCTTCCTGCCTTGTCAAGAAATTTCATTAAGGAACAAAAGCAGATTCTGAAGTTCTTTTTTACTTGGCATTCCAAAAGATCAATCTTAAAGGATTTAAACTAAATTTGGGGCAGAAATTTTTACTTCCCTCCCCTCCTCTTTCTCTCTCTCTCCCTTTCTCCCTTTCCTCCCTCCCTCCCTCCATTCCTTCCTTCCTTCCTCCTTCCTTTCTTTCTCTCTGTATTTGTAAAAGCCCATTCTTAGAACCATTTGATAGAGCGTTCTTTCATATCTTTATCTACTTGGTGAATAAGTTTGGCTATGATCATTCATTCATTGAAAAAAAATTGTACTGAGTTCCTACTGTGTAGCAAACACTTTTTGGGGGAATGCATATGTAATAGGTAACTCTTTCGGTTCTCTTCAGTAAGGTTTTACATGCTATTAAAAAATATTAGGGACTCTTCTAGACCATCTACCAGGAGACTGGTGGCAGACAAATGGGGAACATTCTGATGTTGGATGAAGTACTTATGTAACCTGGATTTAAAAGCCACAAAGTCTCATGTATTTCTTGGTGAGCAAAAACTGTAAGATATGTCAAGATGTTGCAGAATATTGAAGATTACTAAAGGAACTTCTAAAATTCGGATTCTTAATCCTCTCTTTGTGACATAGATGGCATCACTGATTTAGACTTTGCCGAAGATGACCTCCCTTCTGAATGAAAGAAGTCATGCAGAATGTATTTATCTAGAAGAGTCAAAACCTCAGCTATTGCTTGATACCATGCTTATTGCCAAATCTAAAGATTACTCTAAGGGCGCCTGGGTGGCTCAGTCGGTTAAGCATCCGACTTCGGCTCAGGTCACGATCTCACGGTTCGTGGGTTTGAGCCCCGCGTCGGGCTCTGTGCTGACAGCTCGGAGCCTGGAGCCTGCTTCGGATTCTGTGTCTCCCTCTCTCTCTGCTCCTCCCCCACTCAGGTTCTGTTTCTCTGTCTCTCAAAACTAAATAAACATTAAAAAAATAAAAAAAAAAGATTACTCTAGGCACTTAAAAATCATTACAGTATGTAGAAGTCTTGTTTGTTCAATAGATACTTAAACAGATAAAAATTACAAAAAAATTCATTGCAGAAAACATACCATGGTAAGGGCAAAGAGAGAGCAGAAGGAGAAAGTGCTTTAGGTAGGGGGACAGGTCTCCTAAGAAATGCCAGTTAACCTGAAACCTTGAATATTCAGTCAGGATACGAATGGATTGCCAAGAGCTCAGTAGTTTAAAATAGAAAAGTGTATTTCCTGCTCACACAAAATCCTCTACAGGGATAGGTAACTCCCCATCTGGTAATTCAGCCATATAAACTGATCCAACCTTGAGGTTCTGCATCTCAGCCCAAGGATTCCTTGAGTCTAAGAGGCTAGTGAATCCTGTATGCACTTTTCAGTGCCTCAGACCAGAAATGACAGGCATCACTTTCCATAAATAGTCACATGGCCCACCCTCACTACACAGAGGCCAGAGAATGTAGGGCAACAGTGGAGAATTAAGTGAATGGGACAAAGGAAGCCAGAAAATATCATCTCAGGCAGAAGGAACAGCAATTGCAAAGTTCCAGAGGCAAGTCCTAATTAAGTTAAGAAACAGAAAGAAGGCTGAGTCTTATTTAAGCAAGGTGGCAAGGAGCAGAATGGCCAAAGGATAATTTTGGCTTTATCAAGGTTCAGAGAAATTGAAGGAACATATGTAAATCATCAGACACCATAGGATCTAAAGAAATCATATTTATTATTTTTTGAAACATCATTTCTTTTTGTATTGCCCATTCTTATGGTGTTAGCAGTGGCTTAGAACAAACAGGCAAAAAAAAAAAAAAAAAGATTTTACCATCCTCAAATATAATTATTTAAGACATAACCCAAAAAACAGAAACAGCAGTTAATCTCAAATACAATGAACCCAGCTCTCCCAATAAGTACCAAAAGGTCAATTTTGTATGTAACCTTCTTTAATACAAAAGGCCAGGTGGTTGTAATTTATCTGAGCAAATCAAAATGAGCAAAAGGATGAGTACTGAAAAGGTCATTTAAAAGCTAGATCCCCAGAATGGATATTTGATACATATTACTTCTCAAAGAGCAAAAATGGGAAACTGGATAATTTCAAATTTTGAAACTTGCGCTAGAAAAAAATCTTCCCCACATAGAAATATCCTCACAGTCATAACTGTGGAATATATTATTTCCCCAAGTTAGAAGTCTAAGTTGTCAGAGAAATGCTTGTCCTGCTTTTCAGAGGAAGAACAAATGAATGCCTCTGACATCCAAGACATGCACAATATGATCAAGTCAACCTTGACAAGTGGAAATATAAAAGCAGCTGATTACAAAAGAAACGACACACTGACTCCGGCCTGTGTGCCGGTAATTTATGACTGGAGGCTCTGGTTACAATAAAGCTCAGATCAATCCTTCAGGAGTGTTTCCCCCCTCTTAAGAATTAATTTACTAAAGAAGTAATTTTTCCTCCCTGATTCTGGGAATCAATACAAAGCTCAAGACTCATTTTGGAACCACAACATGTTAGCTTCTGGGTTCAGAAATTCTAAATGCAATGTAATCCAGTTAGCTTTTACATTTAGTGTATAAGGAGTTCATGTTGAACATTTAAGTACTTTGTGACAATAATTTCAAAGTTCTACAAGACACTTAAATCTTCCTGGAGACATAAGTGACTCAAACACTGGCATTTTCCCCTTAATCGATATGTTAAAAATATTTTTTTCCTTTAAGGAAAATGTGATTATTTTGCTATTAGCAAATGGAGCCATTTTCAAAAGTTCAATATTGAGAAACTGTAAAAATGACTTTTCTGCGAAATGTTTCTTTGTGAAATAAGACATCTGTTAAATATAATGTTTTATTTTTCTTAAAAAAGTTTTATTAAAAATTTGTTTAATGTGTAATTTTGAGAAAGTGAGAGGGCTGTGGGCGTGTGTGAGCAAGGGAGGGGCAGAGAGAGAGAGAGAGGAAGACAGAGAATCCGAAGCAGGCTCCAAGCTATTAGCACAAAGTCCATCATGGGGCTCAGGAACCGTGAGATCATGACCTGAGCTGAAGCCGGACACTCAGTGTTTTAAATATGGAAAGATACCTATTTTGTTCATGGACTAATCAGTATCATAGGTTGATAGGCAGATACCTGTTTTTAATCTTTTGTGAAAGGGGATATGATATAAATATTTTTAAAAACTAATGTAAATCAATTGAATTTTTCAATGTGAAGGGCAGTTTGATGCAGCACAGATTACTCATGACTGAAATAAATTGTCTTTCTTACGTACTTGGTCTGGTATGTTAAACCACAAAAATCGAAAGGTAACAAAATCAGTGGTCATAGCAGACTCACTGAAATAACTCATTTTCAGAGTTGGAAGGAATCCTAGAGGTTACCTGGTCCACTATCCCCATGAAAGCAGGGCCAAAAGTGCTTTAACTTTTCTGATAGATGATCAACTAGCATCCTCAAATATATCTAGCAAAAGAATCACTTTTTAGCAAGGCAGTATTTTTCCCCCAAAGGTTTCTAACACAGAAAGTTCATTATACAGAACAAAAACTTAACATTCTTGGGATCTTTTTGGATCATTAAAGTTAAATAGAATACTTTTAATCTCACTAAAATTCCTTTAAATATATATTATATATTTGAAATTTTCTTACATGTTCAGATTAAACAATTCCAATATCTTCAATTTTGCATTCATTATTCATGCAACAAACATTATGGAAAACTTCGATGTTCTGGGAAGAAGGCCAGGGACTGGCATTTAAGAGATACGAGAAACAGTGCTGTCCTCAAGGAGATTACTCATAGTCTCATAAAAAGGACAAAACTGTTTCTCATTTAACACGGTTTTCAGCATTTCATTTTTCCATCTTCTTCTTCAAATGTAAAATGAACATAATATTTTGGACGTGACCTGACTAGTGGAGAACGTGGTGGAAATACTTTTCTTAATGTGTTCTAAATTAAAATGCATTTTAAAACATTTTTTTTTGTTTTATTTTAACTTTTTTTCTTTTTAGAATTGCTCTGTTGTTGGACCCAATCAACAATTTCAGGGCTCTCTCACACGATCTTTGGTTAAAACGAGTGTTCTGACTCACAATTTCTACAAGTGAGTTTTTTAATCTAAATTTAGAACGTCATAGTGTATATCTTTAATCGTTCATGCTTTAGTGCTGCTATTATCATTTTTAACCCATTTTTCCTTGAGTGCAGAATCATCTTTGATCTTTTGAATGTTCAACTCACATAACTAACAGCTATCCCCATATTACCATTTGTGTTGAGTCTCAACTCGGCTCTCTGAGCAGGTCAGCACGATTTGCTGGCAAAGAGAACAATCAAAACAGTGAGTTGCCTCACTTGCCAGTAATCCAAGGTAAATCATACTGGATTTGATGATTTTATGAGATTTGATTTGATGAGAATGGCTTTCACTTTTTATGTCCCAGAGTTTCCTCCATATAGGGATGTCAAAAGATAGAACAGATAAGGTGTATGGATTTAGAAACATCTGGTTTAATTTCATAGCCCATATCCACCTATCTACTCTGGGAGAAAATAGATGTATGATACCTAAGAAGCCCCCTAGCTGGAACACACCCCCTTTTATTTTCAAAGCTTGTGAAATCATCCTCTTCCCACTGTAAAGATTTATCCAAAACATATCCTCCCTTGACCTTCCCACGAAGTACAGCTTTTTGTATCATATGTGGTTGGATCCTAACTTTTGTACTTTGTATACATATTGTGTATGAGGAGTGGGTCCCAAACGTGGGGCACTGAGAGAAGTGCTTGTCTCCTTCAGTCTCAGCCAGTCCCTCACCAAGGATGACTAACCAGCTTTCTTGGCTCATTCAATCTCATGGTCCAAGAATGCTACCAAGAACATGATTACTTCTTCCTATATATCTTATCTGCTTCGCCTATTGACTGGTACATCTTTTCCTGAATGTATTGGCTTATGGCATATTCCTACTAATAAAACATAGCTAACCATATAATTATTTTGCCTGTACAAAAGACATTTTAATTCTCACCAAATATATTCTATATACTTAATAACATAAATTCTCTTTTTATATTTCCTTCTACCAATTTGTTTATAAATCTCTAAATTTTATAATCATGCTATTTATTTCTTGATTGATGAAAATTTTAAATTGACCAGGGAACATAAATGAACACTTTATTACCTTATTAGGAGTCCTTTCTTTAAAAATGGATACTTATCGGGGCGCCTGGGTGGCTTAGTCGGTTAAGTGGCCGACTTCAGCTCAGATCATGATCTCACGGTCCGTGAGTTCGAGCCCCGCGTTGGGCTCTGTGCTGACAGCTCAGAGTCTGGAGCCTGTTTCAGATTCTATGTCTCCCTCTCTCTGACCCTCCCTCGTTCATGCTCTGTCTCTCTCTGTCTCAAAAATAAATAAATGTTAAAAAAAAATTTAAAAAAGGATACTTATCTAGCATTCAACAAAGAATCTATTCAGCTTCTGGGGTCTCTGATAAGGTTTCCCATAAGTAGCCCTTTCTCATCTACTTGGGATTTTAAACAAGTTAAAAAATAAAAAGTGGAAATAAAGGACATAATATCATCTTTATTAATGATGATATTTATTTCACCTAAATTTGCATATTAAATAAGTCACTCTGCTTCCTTAAGGGCAGCACAAGTGTTAAGGGAACCAAACAGAAAAAGGTGCAGATCACTGGACTTCAGCTATGGCTATGGCCTTCAGGTGCAATTTACTATTCAGGTGTGCCTCTCCCTAAGCAGGTGAGGTGAGACAATGATTTAATTGTACAGACAAGAAATGCCTTTAGAAATTGACGGGCAGAGGAATATTTGCTGTTATTAAGCTACAAAGAAGTCAAGTCCCATGTACATATTATAGAACCTAAGTGAGTTTTAAATGGTTAGTGTTGGGGTGCCTGGGTGGCTCAGTCGGCTAAGCATCCAACTTCAACTCAGGTCATGATTTCACGGTTTGTGGGTTCAAGCCGCACATCAGGCTCTGTGCTGACCGCTCAGAGCCTGGAGCGTGCTTTGGATTCTGTGTCTCCATCTCTCTCTCTGCCCCTGGCTTGCTCACGCTCCCTCTCTCTCAAAAATAAATAAATGTTGAAAACAAAAATTAAAAAAATAAAATATATGGCTAATGTTAGGCCTAGGGAGCCAACACTAGTTACTTTGCCTAAAATTCCATTCTGTACTTCTTTCCTAACCATTTCATTTAAAATGTCAGTCACTGACTCACACAGACCCACACCCACCCCCCCCAACACACACACACACACACACTGCTACTACCCCTCTTCCTTGCTTTCTTTTTCTCCACAGCATTCTCTACCGTCTGCCATGCTATGCCTTCTGCTTATTATCTTAGAGATTGTCTCCCCATTGAGAGTACAGTAGGGTTTTATCTATGTTAAAATTTCAGCATCAAAATGTATTTGGTATCTGGCAGATGTTCACTAAATATTTGTTGAATTAAGGAATTAACTTAGGACCAAGGAGGAATCTATGGATGCATCTTAGAGGTATGCAGTATGAATACAGGCTGAAGGTCTCTCTTCAACATGTGGTCTCAGGTTGTCTCTCATAACATAAGAGAGACAAAATTTTCCTCAGAAGCAAGGCCATACTGATATGCAGTGGCAACAGTCACAATGAAATACGATGACCCGCCTGTTCATCATGCTCACTCGGCATGCCAAAACAGGCATTCTCAGCTTGGTACTGAGGTGAATGGAAACGAAGAGGTTTTTGAATATACAGTCTAGGGGAAAAAGGTACTTGAATAAAGTGCTTGGGGTTGATACCATTACAAATTTCCAAACTTTACAAGAAGGTAACACTGTCTCTTTCATGGATGAGTATGCATTAATACCACATTAACATTTGCTTACAGATTTCTTGCACTTAAACTCACAGGTCATGGATTTTCAACAACTTGTATAGACTTTTAAATTCAGATACCAGTGAGTCTCTGCTGTGTTCTATTTATCTTTTCATTCATTCATTCATTCATTCATTCATATAGAAAGAGACAGAGACAGCAGGAGAGGGGAGAGAGAAAGGGAGAGAGGGAATTCCAAGCAGGTTGCGGGGCTTGAATTCTCAAAACCACAAGTTCATGACCTGAGCAGAAACCAAGAGTCGGACGCTTAACTGACTGAGCCACCCGGGTGCCCTTCTGCTATGGTTTTTGACATCACTAAGATCTAGGTTTGGGCAATGTAATTTCACTTGAGATAATTTCAGTAGGGTCTGAGGATTGGTCTATTTTCTTAATTTGGTAATTGTGGGGCCAGTGCTGTGAAAATGTTCTGTGTGTTAGTAAGGATTTGTATTCTTTGAAAGTAAGGCCTATGAAAGACTTGCTACGGAGCTAATATGACTGTACTGACTCTGAAGAACAATGCATCCTGGTGAGATACAGACAATCCCAACTCTACCTGTGAATGCAGAATTCTTCTGGCTAAGAGTACAAAGAATATTGAAGGATAGTTTTTGGAGTTTATTTGAAGAATTTTTAACTCACAAAGGCAAAATAATTTTACTTTGGGCTTTACTTATGGTTTTAACTTGAAAACAAATATAATCTTTTAAACTTTAATAATTTTCCCCTAGAAGTTTGCTAAAGTAAGGTTAGTATTCAATTCAGGGCATTTCTACATTGTTGGAATTTTATTACTGATGTACCATTATGCATTTTAGTATTTAACGCAATTTAGTATTTAATTTAGTATTTAGTATTTAATGAGTTATTTAATGTGGTCATATAAATAGTTAGACATAATTTGGGATGGAGAATAGACTGCACACAAGTTTCCAGGACTTCCACTGAAGTTGATTTGATACATATACTGTTCTAACCCATTTCAGAGCTTTCTGGATATGAAATCAAAACTGACCACCATGGGTCCCAGGAGAATACTCAAAGAATCAGTGATTGGAATTGGCACCCTTTCTCCTGAAGGTGGGCACAGAGCTGTCTTGACAAATTGCTGATCTATTACCCCAGGGTATATAAACTCTCCCAAGGTTGACCATCATAGTTGAAGTGGCTTATTCTATTGATGAATTGCAGTATGTTCAACTTAAGTCTGCCTCTCTTCCCCTTAGAAACTAATCTGCCTACAGATGATGTGAATTATACTCTGATTTTTCATCTTATAACTTATTATCTGGGAAGATCCCCATGGAGCAAACCATGCCCTAGTCTAGCATTATCCATGACAGGTGACTAAATTTGAAGTTCAGAATTAGCAAGCTCACCAGGTTTATATACCTAATGCCATTTAATTGTTCAGTTCATATTTGCTTAGAATCCAGGTAGAGAAGGGAATGCTAATAATTGGTCCTCACCCTAGAAACCACCAACAATAATTACACTAATACCCAGTGTCCATTTTTCTATCTATTTCCAAAGAATATCTGCTACTGTTAAATTCTTTGCTGAAGTCAAGATATATCATATCTGAAGACTATCTTTACTGTATCAGCCAAGTCATCCTAACAGAAAAGAAAAACAGTTCAGTTTTGAAGTCTTAACTCTCCTGTAGCTTTAGATTTTCTAACCCTATTGTTTTTACATAATAAGTGAATGAATAAATATTAATTAGGATATCTTATTTTAGCTTCTCTTGCCATTTGATCAAATACAGCTTTTCTTTAAACATTTTGAAATCTATCTCGCTAAAATGTGAGATATGTATATGCTTACCTCCTGTATTCCTTTCCCTGAATGTTATATAGTCTAAAATGACATGATCAATTTTCTTTTTCTCAGGACTTCCACACTCCCGACATGGTTGGTAGTTTCTTTCACTGTTCTTCCTACCTTCTAAGAGCTGTCAGCAAAGCAACTCAAGAATTGATCATATCTTCAGTTTTCTGAGGCATGTGCCTTTTAGCAGATGTCCAGACAGTTTCTATTCCCCTACAATTACTCTATCTTGATACAGTGCCAGTTTTGTAATCTGTCTTGGGACAAAGACAATTTATCACAGGTCATGCAATTATGACTGCACACACTTTCAGCTCAAGGGATATATTTTGGAATTAATTCAAGTGCAGTACTCATTAGAACCACTATCTCTAAAATGTAAAAATCTTATTCATGTGCCCCTTTTCCATTTACTACCCCCTTTCATTGATACTATCTTGGCTCACAAACACCAACCTTCCATCTCAGGTCTATAACAGAACCAAAATAAACAGCTTACTGACAAACTACATGCTTCAAAGCTTCTAAATTTTACCCAAGTCTTTGAATGCTTTCAATAATATTTTATCTTCTCTCTTAATATTAGGTGAGTGACTTCCTTTGGTGAAAAAGTGCCAAATCATTTTCAATCATAAGACAACTGGAGAGCTCTCTGCACAATGCAAGACACTTTGCTAAGGGTGTAGAGAATAGCAAGAAAGAGGAGAGAGAGCTTGTCTTCTAGATTTATATTATCCTTAGGAAATTGAGATTTAAATAGTGAAATGTTAACTTACAATAGAAGATTTTAATGATAAAACAAATCAAAAATGTAAATTTGTGATTACTTGTCAAGTGGGTGGCATAAACAAATACTATGATCTCAGAAAAAGCCAGTATCTCCATGGACTGGACTGGTACTTAAGGCATCAAGAAGTCTGTGAGGCACAGCTGATACTTAAAGGGTGTGTATAGAATTTGAATGAACCATATTATGATAATTAAACAATAATTTGGGTCAGAATAATTCATTTCACTATTATGTTGTATGAGGTGAAAGGAGTCTTTTATCCTTCTTCTTCACACTACAAGTCCCTGCATACTATTCCTGCTCATCTGTCAAACACTATGCATTGTTCTGTTTCCTGCTTTCTTTCTCTTGGAATCTCCCAAACTATGTCAACTTTGATTTCCATAAATCTTTTTCCACCCTGCCTTTTCTATTCCTTTTCAGTTATACGTTTTTTCCCTTCAAGTACATAGGAATAAGCTTGTGATACCAAGATTTGAAAAACATAACTACATTTGCATCAATCATTTCTGTTACATAACTTTCCTCAACATACATTGCAGTACTTAGTACTTGGACACGCATGGTATTCAAATGCGTGACGTGCCAACAAATACCAATAGAATTCTACTATTGATTTGAACGTTTTAGGCCTTGTTAATTAAGAAATCACCTTCTATCCATAAACAATTTGAAGGGCAACTTGGTCAAGAGTCAAAGAAATACATAGATTATTGGAGACTAAATGAACTTTTATAAATACTATTAAAATAGACCTCAAGATTTAATTGGTCTCCGCAACTTTTCAAACAACTCTTTTCTCCATCAGTAATAAAAGTAACAAAACACAACAAAAATTATTACTCAATCCTCTGAATGCCATAGTTTTCAACAAAACACATGCATGTTTCCTTTCTGAGAATCCAAGTAAAAATTTATAACTTATTTTCCTGTATCATTGTCTACTTGCTTCAAAAAAAGTGAGATCAATTACTAAGCAAATGTTATACCAATGTATGTCTGTTGACCCCCCCCAAAAAATGAGAGACCAAAACCATATATTAATTCAAGTTAGAAGCTACTGTAAGCTCATCAGTCTAAGTAATATGTACCACAAACATTAGAAAATCCAGAGCCAATAAGAGTTTAAATGCTGCCCCTTAGCAATTCTCTTGCTAACATTTCAGCTTGAACTTACAATAACACTTAGGATAATTTACTGTATACTGCTGACTTAAAACATTTAATTGGAAATGATGCAAACATACCTTCAGAGAATAATGTATCAGATTTGGCAAGATCTGCTTTAGTGCAAACAAAAGGAGAGGAAGAACAAGTATAATGTCATTGGACATGATGCCCTCTTTCTATAAAAAGGTCTTTTAGCCCTTTCTAATTAATAGTATTAAAAAGTAAAAAAAAGTTTATGAATTTTCAAATGGATTTTTATTATTATCTATTGATATATCTTTTTATTAAAACAATAATTCCCTTTAGAAATACTATACTTTGAAAATAATTGTGTCTTCATGAGAAGTTTGCGAGGTCAGGCTCCAATTTTCTCAGGGAACAGTAAGTCACAAAGTATATATAGGACTTGCTAAAAAGGGACAAAACAACTGTAGTTTAGAGATCTACTTCTATTCTCCTTGTCTTTCCACTTCAGTAGTGACAACTCTGATCTATGCAAAATTAGAAGCTAGAGACAGAGAACCCACAGCAAATTGATAAAAGAGTATTCGCAGTTCTACCCTGTACTTCCTGCCATCTTTAGAAATTATAGTTATCCTACTAAATGTTTGTCTTTCCTCAAAATAGTACAGCATGATGAATGATGACTTTTATACCAATTTTATTATATATATAATCAAAATAATTTGAAGGAAGAAATGCATAAGAACTTGAAAACAAGAAAACATCAAGGAATATTTCTAGCTAATTAGCAAGATTAACGAGGAACTTCAGTAATTATATTAAAAGATTGCAATTGGTTGGCTTTTTTGGAAAGCTATTTGCTAATAGATATCACGAACAGAAAAACTGCATATATCTTTTGACCCAGTAATTCCACTTTATGATTCTCTGTTAATGAAATAATCAGAGACACGAGCAAAGTTTACAAAATCCTGCCTAAGTATAGTTTATAATAATGGAAAATTGGAGACAGTTTGGTTAAATAAACTGGAATCTCAAAAAGGTAAAATATTACATGACCATTAAAATTATATTTTCAAAGAATTTTTAATGATATTGGAAAATGAAAAGGACATAATCACATGAAAATCAGGATAATATACACACACAGGTATAAAATCATATGTGAAATTACATATGATTAAAATAAGGTTGGGAATATATTTACTTTGGGTTGGGGGATGAAGGGAGATGGAATGAGTGGGAACAATACAAATAGTCTGATATTTTGCATGAAGTACAAAAGGTAAAGATCATTGTAAAGTATAATCCTAATTATATCTATATTCATATCATCTATATTGATGCCCATACCTACATCTTTATGACTAAGAGGAAACACAAGAACGTTTTATCTTTAGGGATGCCTAGGTGGCTCAGTCAGTTAAGTGTCTATTTTTTTTTAATGTTTATTTTTGAGAGAGAGACAGTGTGAGCAGGGGAGGGGCAGAGAGAGAGAGGGAGACACAGAATCCGAAGCAGGCTCCAGGCTCTGAGCTGTCAGCACAGAGCCCGAGGCAGGGCTCAAACCCATGAACCGTGAGATCACGACCTGAGCCAAAGTCAGAAGCTTCTGACTCTTGATTTCAGCTCAGTTCATGATCTCAGGGCTTGTGGGATGGAGCACTGCGCTGGGCTCTGCACTGGAAGCATGGAGCTTGCTTAGGATTCTCTCTTTCCCTCTCTCTCTCTGCCCCTCCCATGCTCTCATTCTCTCTCAGTCTCTCAAAATAAATGAATAAACATTTAAACAACAAAAACATCAGAAAGCTTTATCTTTAGAACATGAATTTTAATTCATTTAAATTTATATTTTCCCAGCTTCTCTATAGAACTTCTAAAACAAAGAAAAAGGAGAATATCCATCATTCTTTTTATGCCTCTGAATTGTTTAAACTGTTGCCACAAGTATGTATGATTTGAAAAACAAAACCAATAAAGTAATAAAGTAGTAACTTTTGGTATTTTAGAAAGCTGGTGTATTTGTGCCTATTATTTATGATTCATGTTACAGGACACTACGGGATAAAAGTGGCAAGGAGTAGTACTTGCCTGAGATAAAAGTATTAATGAAACAAGTTTTAGGAGAAATCCTGTATGTAAATAATTACAATTAAGATAAATCACAGTCAGTAGTCAATTATTTATCTTAACTGGTACTATATATACTCTTAATAAAATTTAGGAAACTTACAAGGAGCTACTGGAAACTAATAGAGCATTAGAAGAATCTTATGTTAACAGGAAACACAACTGCTGATTTAGAACTGGGGTAGTAGTTACCGGTCTCAGAAGTCACTGAAGTAGCTCAGAGGACAATTTTTGAAATCTGATTTCTGTGTAGTTACTTTCATCAGAAATGATCTGGATAATAAAAGTTTAATTGATCCAAAGCTGCATGGTAGTATACCTGACTTTAAATTGATATATTTAACTATTTAGACTTCAAAATTAGATTAGATTAGGATTAGGACTACCGTGACATAATTTGCCATCTGGTGGTCAGTGACATACAAATCGGATGCCTTCACTTAATGTTTCGGTGTCAGAATTTTGAAGTGGGCCTAAAATGTGAAGATAATATTGGTACTAAACACATTCATGGATACAACTGAAGTCATGACAGAGAAGATTATTGCGTGATTTGGCAGATAACAGCTGTGGTAGGCTGAGTAATGGCCTCCCGTGACATCCAGGTCCTAACCCCTGGAATCTCTGAGGGCTATTATATATGGCAAAAGGGAGTCTGCAGATGTGATTAGATCAAGGATTTTAAGATGGAGATGTTATCCTGGATTAACGAGAAGGACCCTATGTGTAATCACAGTGTTTGTTAAGAGGAAAGCAGAGAAACATTTGACTACAGAAGAGGCAAAGACAAGGAAACTTCTAAAGCAAGAGGAGACACTGCAGGCTTTGAAGATGGAAGAAAGGGGCCAGGAGCTAAGGAGTGCAAGGAATGTAGCTTTAAAAGTTGGAAAAGGCAAAAACAAACAAAAAAAAACCCTTTTCTCCTAGACTCTTTGGAAGGGGTGTGCCCTGACACCTTGATTTTGGCACAGTGAAACTGATCTCCAGCTCTTGACCTCCAGAATTGTATGGGGATAAAAGCGTGTTGTTTTCACCAGAGTTGTAGTAATTTGTTGTAGCATTCATTGGAAATCAATACAATAGCCAAGTGGAAGAAGGCCTGAGGTGGAGCATTACAAACCCTTGAAGAAGAGGTATGGGAA